>NC_053395.1:82349962-82657344 GCF_905171765.1 Bufo bufo
TGCTCCAAATGTTTTTGAGGGTCACCAGCAGGCCATCAATCATAATTTTTCAAGGGTGTGTATGATACCCACCTTTATGTGTAATAAAGGGTGTATTGTAGTGCCGGTTCCTTGTAATTTTTGGCAGCCCTTTCACTTAGTGCATAGGCTTTATTAGTGTAGGAGTCCAACTACCTGAACAATTGTACCACAATGTGAATAAGGCCCTCCTTTATGTGATATACAGTTTGTATCGGATTGCCTCTTCCTTGTCATTTTTGGCAGCACTTGCACTTTATATACAAGTAAATATACAGGAAAGAATGTTTCCTAACAATTTTTCCTCTAAAATCAATTTCATCTTCGGTTTTGTGCGTATTATTGTCAGTCTGTAAAAGTGGCGTACTACTCGGACAACATCGTTCCCAGCAGCAACCTGGGAGTCCAAGATGCATCCAGACATCCCCCCCATGCTGTTCCCGAACCATTTCAGTGGTGTTTCCATCAATTTCTGACCTTTTCCTGTGAACCAGACACCCTCCCCTCATCAGAGCAGAGGATGCCTGGTTTAATGCTCTGGTTCTCCCATTGACTTCCATTGTGCTCAGGTGCTCTGTAGAGCACCCAATCATCCCAAAGTGTTCTACTCGAGCACCCGAGCACTTTGGTGCTTGACCAACACTACTAATGAAAAATATTTTTTTCTTATTTTCCTCCTCTAAAACCTAGGTGCATATTATGGGCAGGTGCGTCTTATAGGGTGAAAAATATGGTAAATAAGAATAGGTTTGAAGGTTAAGCAATTTGATTTACCTTTATAATATCTGAAAGCCATTGAAGAGCTTGGCAGAGAAGTGGAGTAGAATTACAAGTATAGATAAATGGATTGGAGAGGTAAATATCTGATTATTGAGATATAAGACAGTAGCAGTCAAAATGTGAAATTACTGTGATGTGAACTAGTACATTTTTTAAAGGTTTTACAGATATAGTAGAAGCAACAAGGCTTAAAGAAGTTGCAGGCATGAGTACTTACTTGAGGCTTAAATCAAGACAAGGAACACTAGGTTTCTGCAATGAGCTGTTTCACAACAGTTCCCCCCCCCCCCCCTGCTCTAAATGACAGATGCAGTGGTCTCCTGGTTAGATGCTACAGCTGTCAATCAGAGCAGAGAGGAGGGTCTGCTCTCCCTATACCCTACCTAGTGTTGTCAGCAAAACATTAAGTGAATTGCTGAGACAGCATTTTGCCAGATATGTAATCTATCTATACACTAAACCTTATACTGTCTAGCCATAGTGATCACTAATAAAGCACTCCTTTTTCAGTGTCTAATGGCACAATGCATACTACAACTAAATTTGAATGTGTTTATTCAGGGCTGACAATAAAGGAGCTCTAACCACTTTACAATTTGCACTTCAAAAAGAGAAATCACTGAACAGTATCTGCAGATAGTCACAGTACATGCAATATAACTCCAGCACCTTGAGTCACAGAAATGGCAGGAATAGAAGGTCAACCTGCCAACCCTTGTTGGCTTTTCAACTAAGAAGCAATAATAAGGGAGCGGGAAGGGGGTGGGGGATTGCTAGCGGTCAGGTCACAAAAAGGTGGATCTTTACAAATGTTCATAATGAGATTTTGTTGACATAATAAGCTTTAAGACTATTGGGATTAGTGGGGGCCCATCTCTTATTTTGATACAAGAAACAGTATCCACCTTCTTGCCATCTCATGGGAAGTTTAAATAAAAAACAATAGGTATACAGAGGAGGTGGAGGGGGAGAAATAGGAAAAACCAGGGAAGAAGTAATAGAACAACAAAGCAAACAAAAACTTCACACTCCAAAAACTAGAAAGTATCTCAGGAGTATTAGAGCTAATAAACTCTTCACATGCAATGGTTTCCTACTGTTCAATTTCTCCTTTCTTCATTGTCCATTTAGAAGGATAGTGTAATGTAATTTACAATGGCAACCTTTTTTTTTTTATATAATCACTACTTTATAATAATTCTGTCCTTGCTGTAAGAGAAATTAGCTCTCCATTCATTAACTTCCTGGTGAGATTTGTGTTTATACATAGCAGCCAATCTGAGGTGGCAGAGCTGCATGGCCGGGAGGAGATCAGCAGCTGTGGTCAAATTTATAGAAGCACCGAAAAAAAGATCCACAAATTGCCACAAGATATAAAAGAACCAATTATTCTTTATTAATATACAAAATACATAATATTAAAATATTAGGAAAAGACAGAAAAGAATGAGTTATTTTTTATTTTGTGGCAATTTGTGGATCTATTCTTTTGGTGCTTTCATGGTGTGGCAGAGACAAGTAATGGTAGTTACAGTAGTTACAGTTTTGAGTATAAAAGTACTAAACAATGTTTTTCAGTGCAGTCATAAATCATACTAACAATAGTCTATTATGAATTTGATGTATCCAGGCTAAACCAGGGTGTATCCAGCCATTTGGACCACAGTGTCTCATAACTACTGGTATCATTTCTTTTCAAGTACATCCCTTTCTCCAAGGACAACAACCAGTTCACTTTGCTTATAAATTCCCCTATGGATAGAGGTTCTTCGTCTAACTATTGCTGGGCAATTAGTTTTCATATGCTTGTATTTTTAACCTTCATTTGGCAAGTCATTTCCATTAGCTGATGGGTCCACAAATGATATCTTCCAGAGTTACAAAACAATTTTTCATTTCAAGTATATTATACATACAATTTGCTTTTCACTATATAGCTATATGAATTTCCAGGTGCTTTGCACATGGCCAGTGTTAGAACCTTATCTTCCCAATACATATGTCCTACATCATAAAAAGGAATTGCAAAGATATACAGTATATTTTTTTTCCTTTTATTTCTTCCTGTTTTATTAAGTAGAGTTACAGAACTGAATGTACAAGTAAATCGCCTCATTAACTTAGACATGAAAAGCATGAATGAAGGAAGCAGTTGGGCCCCTGAGAGATAGATATAGTTATTAAATAAATTTAGTTAATTAACCTATCAGTGGAGGATGTTGAAGCGATACTTAGAACAGAAGACATTTTGTACCGCCTTAGCTTATTACTGTCAGAGCAAAACAAAGATCCCCACATCTTTAATACACAGAGGGGCCCCTGCAGATTCCTCATTACCTTCAAGAATTCCTCATACAAGAGGAATTTTGAAGAATAATGCAAGGTCTTAAGAAATAAATGGGTTCCTGATGAACACTGATAACTTGATAATAATAGCTGTGACAGGATTATTATTACATCCTAAAAAGAAAAGTTGAGAGAGAAGGAACTAATTGCTGAAAGAAAAATACATAATATATTTCAGAAAATTACTGGAAAGTTATTCCCCGCACAAATTCTCTGTGACTTTTACAAGTCTAAACATTTGCAACACTTTCCAATAGTTTATGCTGAAAGCTCCTTCACGCTGCTTGCTTTTGCATAGTATGAAGCTTAGCTCTTTTTGTTAAGCTATTTTAGCATTCACTGTTTTGTCAACCAAAAAAAACTATTAAATTTTTTCAATAATATTTAAAAAGAGCAACCACTTATTGTCTCATCATTGTTTTATCATTATTGGTTGCATTCGCAGATAAACAGTGGATACAAAAATAGAATTTTTACGGGTTAATTATGATATTTAGCACTCAAATGTGAATATTATTTTGTAAAAGCTGCTATTTTGATAGGTCAGACGAATTCCCCCTTGGTTAGTTACAGTATGTGTTTTCGCATAGTGGGTCTGGTAAGTGTAACGGGGTGCCGAAGGTGCACTCGGTCTCCCATCAGCCGCAGACCTGCTGCTTAGCTTTGGGAGCGAGGATCTGTGTTTGACCTTGTTCCCAGGGCAGCTTTGCTAGCTGGGAGGCTCCCTGCTCCTAGGTCTGCCTTGAGCGCCGAGCTGATCACTCGGTGCTCGACTGGTTGGTCTGTCGGTCACATGACCCTCACTCCCCACTATAAATACAGGCAGCCTGCTGGCCACAGGTTGCCTGTTAATTTTAGGTATCTGGTGATTGTTTTGTTCCTGCATACTTACCTGATCCTGTGTTCCCTGACAATTCTCTGCCTGCTCCTCCTGTACTGTGCATCTCTCCTGGTATCCTGACCCCGGCTTCCACCTGACGATTCTTTGCGGACTCCTGTTGTACTTCGTTTCTCTCCTGGTATTTGACCTCGGCTTTTCCTGACTATTCTCTGCTCATTCCTTAGTACTGCGTAGCTTTCTAGGTATTGACCTGGTCTGTTCATGTTCCGTTATTTGTCTTGTCTGTCTTCCCAGCACGTATCCTAAGTTAGGGACTGCCGTCTAGTTGTCCCCTGTCATTAGGACTTGCGAGGCAAGTAGGCAGGGCCAGGGGTGAGGGTGGAGCGCAGTGGTCACTATCCTCCCCCTGTGTGTAGTGTACGTTACCATCACAGATTAACAGGCCGTAACCTAACCACTGTATCATGAATCCTCTGGTGACCCTGACTGACCATGTCTCTAACCTGACGCAGATGGTGCAGGAGCTAGGGGAGAAACTCTGTTCTTTTGAGCTAGGACAAGGTACTTCCATCCCTCAGGCCTCCAGTCCACATTTAGAGCCCCAGATTAAGCTTCCTGAGCCCTTTTCTGGAGATCGGAAGAAGTTTCTTTCCTTTAAAGAAAATTGTAAACTTTTTTTCCGTTTCACCCCGTATCCTCTGGCCCCGAGAGTCAACGCGTGGGCATTGTCATTTCCCGGTTACAGGGTGATCCCCAGGACTGGGCATTTTCTTTACCTGCTGACGCCAGTTGTTTAACATCAGTGGAGGGTTTTTTTCAGGCCCTGGGTACCCTGTATGATGAACCAGACAGGACACTGGTAGCCGAGACTGCTCTAAAAGTTCTGGTTCAGGGCGATCTACCTGCGGAGGAGTATTGCACCCAATTCAGAAGGTGGTGTGTTCCCTCAGGATGGAATGAACCAGCACTTAAGAGTCAGTTCAGGTCATGTCTGTCTGATAACTTAAAGGATCTTCTAGTGAGTTATCAGCTTCCAGAGACTCTATAGGAGATGATGACCCTTGTAGTCCGACTTGACCGACGGGTTAGAGAGACACGACAGGAATAGTGTTGATCACGAATATTCGAATTGCGAATTTTAATCGCGAATATCGGCACTTCGAGAATATTTAGAATATTCCAAAATTTATTCGTAATTGCGAATATTCGTTTTTTTTTTAAATACCAGTTTATGCAAAATTTATGCGAATTTTTGCAATCAAGAAAATAATGCCTGGAGATCACGAATTCGCGAATTCTCGAATATATTGCGCATATTTGCCCAAATATTCGCAAAATATCGCAAATTCGTATATTGCCCCTGCCGCTCATTACTAGACAGGAATGACAGTTCTCTTCTCAGATGGTGGTCCAGCCTGAGGTCTATCCCAGAAACAATGCTGAGGTCTCTACCGAATAACCCATGCAGGTCGGCATGACTCAAGGGAATCTGCGCCGCAGACGTGGAGTGTGTTTTTACTGCGGAGATCCTGACCATTGGATCAACCAGTGTCCAAAGAAGGCCTTCTCCGTTAAGTCTCCCAAGGCAAGGCAACCTAAAGACCAGGTACACCCTAATATTACGAAATGTAAGCTTTTGGTACCTATAACAATATCTCTGGAGGTTAATAAATGGCCAGGTGAGGCCTTTATTGACTCTGGTTCAGCGGCCAGCTTTATTGACTCTGAGTACGCCATTAGACTGGGTATTCCAATTTTTTCTCTTCCTACACCTATCCATGTCATGGCTATTGATGCCATTCCCCTGGTAGGTGGTATGGTGAGGTCATATACCTCAGAGATTTCTTTAACCGTGGGGGTGTGCCACTCTGAGAAATGTTCCCTACTAGTCCTGGAGAACTTACCGGTCGAGGTGGTACTAGGGTTTCCCTGGCTCCGATTACACAACCCCACTATTGATTGGTCCAGGGGAGAGTTGGTGAAATGGGGACCTAAGTGTAACTCGTGCTTGTCTGTGGTACAAGCTGGGGTCTCAGTAGAATCTGATATATTACCCACGAACATTAGGGAATATTCTGATGTGTTCTCATCACCTACACCGGAGGTTCTACCACCCCATAGACCTTATGATTTTGCCATAGATTTAGTAGAAGGTGCCAGGTTTCCTAAGGGGCGTATTTATAATCTCTCTCAGCCTGAACACAAGGCCATGGAGGATTATATTAAGGAAAGCCTCGGTAAGGGGCACATTAGACCTTCTGTCTCTCCTATGGGAGCAGGGTTTTTCTTCGTTAAGAAGAAGGATGGTGGTCTTAGGCCTTGTATCGATTACCGGAAATTGAATAAGATCACTATCCAGAATAGATACTCTCTCCCATTGATTCCGGATTTATTTAACCAGGTTCTGGGGGCAACTTGGTTTTCTAAGATTGACCTGAAAGGGGCATATAATCTAATCCGAATCAAGGAGGGAGACGAATGGAAGACGGCGTTCAATACTCCGGCAGGGCACTTTGAATATTAGGTTATGCCTTTTGGACTCAGCAATGCCCCAGCTGTGTTTCAAAACTTTATGAATGATATTCTTAGAGAGTTTTTAGGTTAATTTTTCATTGTCTATCTTGACGATATTTTGATATTTTCTCCTGATTTCATGTGTCTCATGTTAGACAAGTATTAGAGGTGTTGAGGGAGAATCAGTTGTCCGCTAAACAAGAGAAATGGGTCTTTGGTGTACAGGAGATACTGTTTCTAGGCCATGTCCTGACCCCTCACGCCTTCAAGATGGATCCTGGTAAGGTACTAGCTATTAAGGAATGGGTAAGGCCTTCATCCTTAAAGGCCTTACAACGGTTCTTAGGTTTTGCCAATTACTACCGTAAATTTATTAAGAATTTTTCAGTAATTGCTAAACCGTTGACCGACGTTACTAAGAAAGGGGCGGATTTGGAGAACTGGTCTACTGAGGCCATTACTTTGTTTAAAACACTAAAAAAGGCATTCAGTAGCGCTCCCATTCTGATCCAGCCAGATCAGGAGAGACCTTTTATTGTGGAGGTGGATGCGTCTGGATGCGTCTGAAGACGGCGCAGGAGCAGTCCTTTCACAAGGTCCTGCTAGTTTAACTAACCTAAGACCGTGTGCATTCTTTTCCAGAAAATTTTCTTCAACCGAGAGAAACTACGACATAGGGAATCGGGAGTTGCTGGCCATTAAGTGGGCATTTGAGGAGTGGAGGCATTTTCTGGAGGGGGCAAGGCATTTTGTAACTGTTGTCACTGACGATAAGAACCTTATGTTTCTCGAATCTGCTAAGAGGTTGAATCCCCGTCAGGCTAGATGGGCACTGTTTTTTACTCGTTTTGAATTCTCCATTACTTTCAGGCCTGGAAGTAAAAACGTGAAGGCTGATGCATTATCTCGGAGCTTCCATGCTTTTCAGCCTACAGAGGCACCGCCTGAATCCATCCTACCAGCAAATATCTTCGTAGCAGCCTTAACCCAAGATATCTCGGCTCTCATTAAGGCTGAACAACATCTGGCACCGGCAACCACCCCAACAGATAAGTTGTTTGTTCCCATACAATTTCGTCTCCAGCTGTTGGGTGAGTGTCATGATTCTGCCTTTTGTGGACATCCTGGTTTTAAGGGCACTAGAGAGCTGGTTTCTAGATCCTATTGGTGGCCCACTCTATTTAGGGATGTCAAGTCCTACATGTCAGCCTGTGAGGTTTGTGCTAGGTCTAAGACACCTAGGACTCGCCCTGCTGGTAACCTACGACCCCTACCCATTCCCAGTAGATCCTGGTCCCATATCTCGATGGACTTTATTACTGACCTGCCGCCGGCGGAGGGTAAGACTGTGGTTTGGGTAGTGGTCGATAGGTTTAGCAAGATGGTTCATTTCATTCCTCTGTCTAAACTCCCGAATGCCAAGACCCTGGCATCTATTTTTGTGAAAGAAATTGTACGGTTACATGGTATCCCGGAAAATATTGTATCTGACAGGGGTGTGCAGTTTGTGTCCAAATTTTGGAGGGCTTTTTGTCAAAGATGTCAGATTTCGTTGTCTTTTTCCTCCGCCTACCACCCTGAGAGTAATGGGCAGACTGAACGCCTTAATCAGTCTGTGGAACAATTCCTGAGGTCGTATGTTGCTGATGACCAGCAATTATGGGTTAAATACCTTCCGTTGGCTGAATTTGCTTTGAATAACCGTGTTAATTCTTCTGCTGGGGTCTCCCCTTTCTTTTGTAACCATGGTTTTCATCCCTGTTTTCATTCTGGGTCATCCGTCTCCTCCTCTAACCCTGAGGCGGATAGGCTCTCTTCTGAACTGTGCACAGTTTGGGCCCGGCTTCAAATGAACCTAGAAAAGGCTCAAAGTTCTCAAAGACTCAAAGCCAATAGGAAACGTTCAAGGGGCGCGAATTTTCTGGTTGGGGATAAGGTGTGGTTATCCTCCAAGAATCTCTCTCTCAAGGTAGATTCTAAAAAATTTGCTTCTCGTTTTATTGGACCATATAAGATCATGGAGGTGATTAACCCAGTATTGTTTAGGTTGGAGCTGCCCGAGTCATTCCACATTCATAATGTGTTCCATAAATCTCTACTTAAAAGATATGTTGAACCAGTAGTACCATCAAAAGCCTCGCCTCTGCCGGTTCTTGTTAATGATGCTGTTGAGTATGTGGTGTCTAAAATAGTGGATGTCAGGAAGGTGCGTAATTCCTTGCAGTACCTGATTCACTGGAAGGGGTATGGACCTGAAGAGAGATCTTGGGTACTTGCCAGGGAGGTTCATGCTCCTAGACTTGTTCGAAAATTTCATTTAGAACACCATGAAAGGCCATCGCCTGAAGTCTTGGGTCTGGTGGCCCCTCGTAAAAGGGGGGTTACTGTAACGGGGTGCCGAAGGTGCACTCGGTCTCCCATCAGCCGCAGACCTGCTGCTTAGCTTCGGGAGCGAGGATCTGTGTTTGACCTTGTTCCCAGGGCAGCTTTGCTAGCTGGGAGGCTCCCTGCTCCTAGGTATGCCTTGAGCGCCGAGCTGATCACTCGGTGCTCGACTGGTCGGTCTGTTGGTCATGTGATGCTGGCCACGTCACATGACCCTCACTCACCACTATAAATACAGGCAGCCTGCTGGCCACAGGTTGCCTGTTAATTTTAGGTCTCTGGTGATTGTTTTGTTCCTGCATACTTACCTGATCCTGTGTTCCCTGACGATTCTCTGCCTGCTCCTCCTGTACTGCGCATCTCTCCTGGTATCCTGACCCCAGCTTCCACCTGACGATTCTTTGCGGACTCCTGTTGTACTTCGTTTCTTTCCTGGTATTTGACCTCGGCTTTTCCTGACTATTCTCTCATTCCTTAGTACTGCGTAGCTCTCTAGGTATTGACCCGGTCCGTTCACGTTCCGTTATTTGTCTAGTTTGTCTTCCCAGCACGTATCCTAAGTTAGGGACTGCCGTCGAGTTGTCCCCTGTCATTAGGACTTGCAAGGCAAGTAGGCAGGGCCAGGGGTGAGGGTGGAGTGCAGCGGTCATTATCCTCCCCCTGTGTGTAGTGTACATTACCGTCACAGTAAGACCTAAAGTCCCTTCTCATACCCTGATGTGATTCCAGTTGCTAGCACAGGTTAACTAGTATATCAACAATGCAGGAGAGGCTGAAAGAGAATTTTCCTTCATGTCCCTAATAACACCTTAAAAAATCAAGTCTTCACCCTGAAAAGAGTGGCCTGACCAATACCAATCTAAACACATTTCTTTCTATAAAGAACTCATTAGGAGATGTCTTAAAAAGTCGCTGCACTTCCATACAATTTCATTTCATTTAATAGAGAACAGTGTAATACACAATTTTCTAAATAACTTCATTTGAAAAATATGCTTGAATTCACCTGAAAAAAAGCTGTAAAGTGATAGCCACTAGGCATCTCACTTTTGCCTAAGTTGCAGTCCACTGCCTTTTGTCATGAAAGATCAGTCCCTGGCAACCGAGAATCAGAAGACGACTGAGAGGAAGCGAGGGCGTGTCAGAGCTAGCTAAGATCATGAGCCTGATAAAACAACTATTTCTACACTGCTTATGAACATTGCAGGATCCCTCAGTGTGTGTCTGTAGGGGTGATTTATCCCTCCTTATCTGTTCTGTGAGCTCCAGAACTGAAAACATAGTAGAAAGTAAGGGAAAGGACGTCACAGCAATACTAGCAATACAGTGCTGACAGAAGCGAGACACCCACTGCTTCTGAGTGAAATTCATCTACTTGTGCAGCTGAAACAGGGAATAATATGGCCCAAACATAACTGCTCCTTCACAGTTATGATTGTACAAAGACGCATAGCCATTACGCAAAGTTTTTTTGAAAACTCAGTTATGCTTTAAAGTAAAAAGATAGAGTAAGCCTGGTGTGTGGCCCAGCTCTCTGACCTATGGAAGACTATGTGGCACAAGAGAGAGCAAACCATTTTTGGCAATGTTGGCAATGTTGGCAATTTTTTCATCATGGATGAGGTAAAGTGAATCAAACTATTTTTATAGAGCATCATCTGGATTTTTACATAAAGTTGTCATACAGGAAAGTTAAATTGACTTTTATGTAGTAGGTTGATACCCAATACAATAAGTCTCACATGATCATTTCAATACAGTAGATCTTTTTCTATGATGGCTATGGTATCTCTTATTTGAATAACTTGCTTTAATTAATTAATGATTTAACATAGTTACCTACTGTCCTTTCAGAAAACCATTTTCAATTTCTAATTCAGGCTGTCAATGAAAAAAAAATATATATATAATCTATGGATTAAATACACATGAATTGATTACATTAGGTAATTAAAGCTGCTAGACAATGAAATATAAAAGTCACGCACTGCAGACATCATATACCATTAAAGTCTGAATAGTGGGGGTCTGATCAATGTCAAGAATAGTGGTGTGCATGAACACATGTGTATATATATGTATTTATATATTGTAAGGCTGGGTTCCCGTCACCATTCCCATCACGATATCGAACAATATATGTAGTCAGTTGTTTCACTGACAAACTTTTGAATGTAAACATAGGACACTATACCTCTAAAACCTAAAACTGCCCCCCAACATGTTTCATCTGGCTTCCTCAGCTTATCTGGCTTCCTCAGGGGTATCGGGCAGGATCCTGCCGATACTCCTGAGGAAGCCAGATAAAAGTTTAGATTGCCTTAGCTTAAATAAGTTTAGGTAATTAGCTTAAATTTGCTTTAAAACAAGACTGACATCAAGGCTGTAGCTCAATTGTAGCCTGAGATATTAAAGGTTAAAGCAGTCCTCCCACGTTTAGCCTGCAGTGATCTCAACCAGCGTGGAGGAGAAGATGTACATTAGTAAAGAGAGACTTGTCTATTTCTCAACTGTCCTCGTTACTGACTTCAGCACCATTTGCTAGCCACAGCACCTATACTTTCTGCCTTGCACCTGTACCAAGGTCATACTACCAAACAACCAACTACCATGAGGCAGGAGCTCCAAAATCAAGGTGTATTCTGAGGGAAGAAAGGGTACACCCTCCTGTCAAGGCCCTGGCACTAGGGAACATCGGGTGAGGATTGCCATAGTGATTTATGAGCCACTACCACTCCCATCCTACGGTCCGCTAGGCCACTGCAACTCAAAAACAGCGTTTAACCTCTCCACTATCCTAGATCTCTAAGGAAGCAGTCATAAGCCCATTACCCTAAACCATCAGAGGAAGGATATAATGATTCATTGCTCTGTAATGACTGATGGAATTACTGGAGTGCTCCAATTTCTTTGTGTGTTTCAAAGTGCTTCTTTCCTCTGTTCAGATAGCTAGATATATGGTAGATAGATAGATAGATACGAGATAGATAGATAGATAGAAAGATAGATAGAAAGATAGGAGAAAGAAAGAAAGAAAGAAAGAAAAAAAAAAAGAAAGAAAGAAAGAAAGAAAGAAAGAAAGAAAGAAAGAAAGAAAGAAAGAAAGAGAGAGAAAGATAACAGCCTAGTCATAATAAATATTTGGTAACATGCAAGTTGGAATTAAAGTAAAGGCTTTTATGCTGCTGTAACATAAACTAGTGTCAGAGACCCTGAATGAAATGCTGGGTCAATATTAAACAGCTTTATCATGGGCTGAGCGCTGGAGTCCGGTCAATACAGAGCACAAGCTTAGGAGTCCTGATATTTTGGAACTCCCCTCCGTCACTCCCCCTTCCTGAGTGACAGATCTCTTACTATACACAGTATAGGAAGAGAGCTGTCAATCTTCTGTGGGAGGAGGAGGAGCTGCTGCTCATAAATAGTTTAAGAAAACTAATGGGCCAAAAAACTAAGGGACCCAGAGTTTCAATCATTCTAAAGCTGGAGACATGACAGATTCCCTTGGGGAACTATTTCTTCAGTGTACATGTATTTTCTCAGCATTCAGAAGGTTTTCATCAAAGCAATGAACCTAAATCTTTTGCGCAAAATACTATGAAATACAAATCACATATAAGAGATCCAGTTTACACATATAACTCTAAACACAAGAGAAAATTCAAGTGTGTGGATTTCTGATGCAGAATTATACTATAGACTGCGTTCTTTAACCACCCCAGGACCGCCTAACGCAGGATTGCGTCCTGGCGGCGGCGGTGTTAATCCTCCTAGACGCGCCGGCGCGTCATCTCGCGAGAGGCGAGATTTCCTGTGAACGCGCGCACACAGGAGCGTGCGTTCACAGTAACTGGAGGTAAACGAGTGGATCTACAGCCTGCCAGCGGCGATCATTCGCTGGCTGGCTGTAGATGCGATTTTTTAACCCCAAAAAGGTATACACTGTGTGCAGAATTATTAGGCAAATGAGTATTTTGACCACATCATCCTCTTTATGCATGTTGTCTTACTCCAAGCTGTATAGGCTCGAAAGCCTACTACCAATTAAGCATATTAGGTGATGTGCATCTCTGTAATGAGAAGGGGTGTGGTCTAATGACATCAACACCCTATATTAGGTGTGCATAATTATTAGGCAACTTCCTTTCCTTTGGCAAAATGGGTCAAAAGAAGGACTTCACAGGCTCAGAAAAGTCAAAAATAGTGAGATATCTTGCAGAGGGATGCAGCACTCTTAAAATTGCAAAGCTTCTGAAGCGTGATCATCGAACAATCAAGCGTTTCATTCAAAATAGTCAACAGGGTTGCAAGAAGCGTGTGGAAAAACCAAGGCGCAAAATAACTGCCCATGAACTGAGAAAAAAGTCAAGCGTGCAGCTGCCAAGATGCCACTTGCCACCAGTTTGGCCATATTTCAGAGCTGCAACATCACTGGAGTGCCCAAAAGCACAAGGTGTGCAATACTCAGAGACATGGCCAAGGTAAGAAAGGCTGAAAGACGACCACCACTGAACAAGACACACAAGCTGAAACGTCAAGACTGGGCCAAGAAATATCTCAAGACTGATTTTTCTAAGGTTTAATGGACTGATGAAATGAGAGTGAGTCTTGATGGGCCATATGGATGGGCCCGTGGCTGGATTGGTAAAGGGCAGAGAGCTCCAGTCCGACTCAGACGCCAGGAAGGTGGAGGTGGAGTACTGGTTTGGGCTGGTATCATCAAAGATGAGCTTGTGGGGCCTTTTCGGGTTGAGGATGGAGTCAAGCTCAACTCCCAGTCCTACTGCCAGTTTCTGGAAGACACTTTCTTCAAGCAGTGGTACAGGAAGAAGTCTGCATCCTTCAAGAAAAACATGATTTTCATGCAGGACAATGCTCCATCACACGCGTCCAAGTACTCCACAGCGTGGCTGGCAAGAAAGGGTATAAAAGAAGAAAATCTAATGACATGGCCTCCTTGTTCACCTGATCTGAACCCCATTGAGAACCTGTGGTCCATCATCAAATGTGAGATTTACAAGGAGGGAAAACAGTACACCTCTCTGAACAGTGTCTGGGAGGCTGTGGTTGCTGCTGCACGCAATGTTGATGGTGAACAGATCAAAACACTGACAGAATCCATGGATGACAGGCTTTTGAGTGTCCTTGCAAAGAAAGGTGGCTATATTGGTCACTGATTTGTTTTTGTTTTGTTTTTGAATGTCTGAAATGTATATTTGTGAATGTTGAGATGTTATATTGGTTTCACTGGTAAAAATAAATAATTGAAATGGGTATATATTTGTTTTTTGTTAAGTTGCCTAATAATTATGCACAGTAATAGTCACCTGCACACACAGATATCCCCCTAAAATAGCTAAAACTAAAAACAAACTAAAAACTACTTCCAAAAATATTCAGCTTTGATATTAATGAGTTTTTTGGGTTCATTGAGAACATGGTTGTTGTTCAATAATAAAATTAATCCTCAAAAATACAACTTGCCTAATAATTCTGCACTCCCTGTATTAGACGCTGATTTGATAACAGCGTCTAATATACCCGCTACCTGGTCCTCTGGTGGTCCCTTTTGCTTGGATCGACCACCAGAGGACACAGGCAGCTCTGTAAGTAGCACCAAACACCACTACACTACACCATACCCCCCCTGTCACTTATTAACCCCATATTAACCCCTGATCACCCCATATAGACTCCCTGATCACCCCCCTGTCATTGATCACCCCCCTGTAAGGCTCCATTCAGACGTCCGTATGTGTTTTACGGATCCGCGGATCCGCAAAACACATACGGACGTCTGAATGGAGCCTTACAGGGGGGTGATCACCCCATATAGACTCCCTGATCACCCCCCTGTCATTGATCACCCCCCTGTAAGGCTCCATTCAGACGTCCGTATGTGTTTTGCGGATCCACGGATACGCAAAACATGGACACCGCGGATCCGCAAAACACGGACACCGGCAATGTGCTTTCCACATTTTGCGGATCCGCACATTGCCAGAACTATATAGAAAATGCCTTTTCTTGTCCGCAATTGCGGACAAGAATAGGACATGTTCTATAGGCTCTACAAAAAACGCAGTGTTCGCCCGATTAGGCCTGACCTTGTGCGCACACTTGCGTTCAGTCCGCCCCACCGCAAAGGCAGAATTTTTTTTTTTCCTGATCACTGCAAAAACACCGTAAAATCGCTGCAGCGCTATAAAAAGATCACTTTTGAGGGGTATGGCGAGTTCATAGAAGATAATTTTTTTCTTGGCACAAGTTAGCGGAAATAGATTTTTTATTTTTTCCTTACAAAGTCTCATATTCCACTAACTTGTGACAAAAAATAAAATCTCACATGAACTCACCATACCCCTCACGGAATCCAAATGCAAATTTTTTTTTAGACATTTATATTCCTGACTACTTCTCACGCTTTAGGGCCCCTAAAATGCCAGGGCAGTATAAATACCCCACATGTGACCCCATTTTGGAAAGTAGACACCCCAAGGTATTCGCTGAGGGGCATGGCGAGTTCATGAAAGATTGAACTTTTTGTCACAAGTTAGCAGAAAGGGAGACTTTGTGAGAAAAAAATAAAAATAAAAAATTCCGCTAACTTGTGCCAAAAAAATAAAAATTCTATGAACTCGCCATGCCCCTCACGGAATATCTTGGGGTGTCTTCCTTCCAAAATGGGGTCACATGTGGGGTAATTATACTGCCCTGGCATTTTAGGGGCCCTAAAGCGTGAGAAGAAGTCTGGAAACCAAATGTCTAAAAATGCCCTCCTAAAAGGAATTTTGGCCCCTTTGCGCACCTAGGCTACAAAAAAGTGTCACACATGTGGTATCGCCGTACTCAGGAGAAGTAGGGCAATGTGTTTTGGGGTGTCTTTTTACATATACTCATGCTGGCTGAGAGAAATAGCTCTCTAAAATGACAACCTTGTATAAAAAAAATGGGAAAAGTTGACTTTTAGAGAGACATTTCTCTCACCCAGCATGGGTATATGTAAAAATACACCCCAAAACACATTTCTTTACTTCTTCTGAGTACGGCGATACCACATGTGTGACACTCCAAATTCCAAAGAGTATCTTTACGATTTCACAGGGCATTTTTTACGCATTTGGATTCCAGACTTCTTCTCACGCTTTAGGGCCCCTAAAATGCCAGGGCAGTATAAATACCCCACAAGTGACCCCATTTTGCAAAGAAGACACCCCAAGGTATTCCGTGAGGGGTATGGTGAGTTCATATAAAATTTTATTTTTTTGTCGCAAGTTAGTGGAATATGATACTTTTGTAAGAAAAAAAAAAAATAATCATTTTCCACTAACTTGTGACAAAAAATAAAAACTTCCATGAACTCACTATGCCCATCAGCGAATACCTTAGGGTGTCTACTTTCCGAAATGGGGTCATTTGTGGGGTGTTTCTACTGTCTGGGCATTGTAGAACCTCAGGAAACATGACAGGTGCTCAGAAAGTCAGAGCTGCTTCAAAATGCGGAAATTCACATTTTTGTACCATAGTTTGTAAACGCTATAACTTTTACCCAAACCAATAAATATACACTTATTGCATTTCTTTTTTTATCAAAGACATGTAGAACAATAAATTTAGAGAAAAATTTATATAGAAATGTAGTTTTATTTGAAAAATTTTACAACCGAAAGTGAAAAATTTCGGTCAATTTCGATTAATATCAAAAAAAGTTAAAATGTCAGTAGCAATGAAATACCACCAAATGAAAGCTCTATTAGTGAGAAGAAAAGGAGGTAAAATTCATTTGGGTGGTAATTTGTATGACCGAAACCATGAAAGTAGTGTAGTGCAGAATTGTAAAAGGTGGTCTGGTCATTAAGGGGGTTTAAGCTAGGGGGGCTGAAGTGGTTAAAGGAAATCCAGTTTTATATTTCCAGAGTACAAACCTTGTGGTGGTAAAAATCATTAGAATATAATAATGTTTACTGATACCTTACTGAACTCTGTTATACATTATCTGGAAACCAATAAAAGGGTATTCCAATTTCTTGCTGCATAATATTTGATTGATGTTGATGATCCATGTATTAATGAATGTACCTACTGATAATAATTTCGCACTACTGTACATAAAACATATCCAGCTTTAATATTCCATTATAACATCTATATTTTATGAGGAAATTAAAGGTAATATGTCAGCTGGATCTTTACTATCTTAACAATTAAATAAAACTGATGAAATCAGAACAAAGGAGTAGCTAGTGGGGGTGCACGGGGGGCAGCTGCCCTGACTCCACTTGCATGGTAGAGCTGAACAAGATTGGCGTGGCTCGGCAAACAACACCAGCTGTATTGGCATCCACTGGACAGTTGAAGCCTGTGGTAGAGCCGGGAGACATACCCAACCATTCTTCTTATGAGCTCCTGACCACTTTAGACCAGTGGCCCACAGATGCCATACCACACAGTGGGCATCAGCATCCTGGCACAGGTGAAGTGATAACATACAGTAACTGTATCATGCTGCCTATGCCTGGACATTGATTTCTTGTGTATGCTTAATGCCAAATGTAGCCTGTGGCCTACAGAATGCCAGAACACACCCAGGACATCAACACCATGATTACTGTAGCAAACCGTCTGTGTGGGGCACAAGCTGATCAAAGATGACTTGTCAACTTCCTTGAAAGATCAAGGCAAGCTGAGTGAAAGGTTTATTTTTTTCTGGAGGCAATGGTGAGGCACGAGGTGTATTATTTATTTAGAGACACAATGGGCATTATTTGTTCAGGGGACACAAGGAGCATTAATATTTATTCACGGACACAAGGGGAATTATTATTTAATCAGCAAGATTTTTTCAGGAAGCACAAGGGAAAGAAATATTTTTTCAGGGGGAACAAGGGGCATTCTTTTTTATTCAGGGGGCATTATTACTTTTATGGGTGTACTCAGAGTTGGCAGGTATTATTACTTTTTAGTGGGAATTAAGTGGACATTATTATTTTTAGGGGCACACATAGGACAATATTACTTTTAAAGGAGCATACCTTGGGCACATAGATGGGATAGATAGATAGATAGATAGATAGATAGATAGATAGATAGATAGATATAGAATTTTCCCTCCAAGCTACACCCCCCATCAGAAGAGATAAAAATAGTGTCTAAAACAATAAATATGGTAGAAGATATGCATGACAACTTTGTGGTGCAAATTGCATCAGATTTGTGGCACATTTGATTAGTATATGCAATACTCACAAAAAGTTACGGATATTTGGTTTTCAGGTGAAATTTATGGAGCCATCCCTCTCTACAGCCACACAACCCTAACACTATTCGGGCAAAACAGTAATGTCCCTGCCTGCATGAACATCTTTTGGGCAAATCAGTGGGGAAGGGTATCTGATAAGAATTCAGCTTAAAGGAATAAATGAGAGACTAAAGTTATAGACTGAGCCATCAGAAAATTGTGAACTACAGTCAATTACGATTACAGGACAATTACAACCATATATTTATTATATATTTAGATGATATACTGTGTAGAATATAAGTACTCCTATGATTAACATCATTATAATTAATCTTGTTTAATGGACAGTGAATTCTGTTAATGGGCAGTGGATGTGGACCCACTGTATGAACTAATCGGTTTAGTTTTGGGCTATCTCACAGGGTGTTATCCTGTCCCCTCACACTTTAACCCCTATATAGGATCTGGTCTTCACTACAGCAGAACCACCAGGCCACTACCACTTGAAATAGCCCCAGTGTAGTTGGCAGATGACCCATGGGATCAGAGATACTAATGCAAAGCACCTAAGTGTCCGGCAATATTCATAGTCCCGTAACAGCTGGGGTCAGGGTGGGCAGTGTACAAATGAACCCACAAAACAAGTCCAATTGGCAGACAATACAACAGGCTAAGGTCAAGCCAGGTGACTTGTAGTCAGATTTGGTTGTCAGGAGTATGGTACACAGGTAATCAGACAGAATATCACACATTCACTGGTAGCTAGAAATTAGGAACCTAAAAGCTCAGGCACCCTCCCATTGAGGAAGGTACCTTTAAGGCTGTGGACACCTTTGGGGCAATTTTTTATTATAACATTGTACTCATTCGAGCTAAAAAATAAAATTTCAATTGGTCTTTATAAGATATTTTCAGCCCCTTTCTCTGTACAGCATGGAGGTTCTCTTGTACCAGATTCTGTTTTTATAATGTTTCCCATCAGGCAACTCAGCTGACAGCTCTTATCTCTGATCTCCTCACTTCATAAACACTTGGTATGGCTCAATTCTTATCTTGCTGATAAGAATGTGGATTATAAAATTATTTATGAGCTGCTAGTAGTTCAAGCAAAAGGGTTTTGAATAGCCAGCAGATAAGGGCTCACAGTGAAAGTGAAAGTAAGATGATCACAGCCAAGCAAAGAAATAACCTTTTATCACAAAAGCTGCTTAATTTTTTCTTAAAAATACGAAATGAAAAAAAAAAATTTTACCCCAAAATGAGTATAATGCAGTAATATCAAAAAATTGACCCTGAAGGTGTTCATTGCCTTTACCTACCCAGAGACCACCTGCCATAGGTTTTGGAAGCATTTGGATACGTGCTGGCCCTAGTAGACAGGCCAGGAGACCAAGCAGAGGATACCATCAGTTGAGACAGCTGTGACGAGAGGGAGCCAAGGAGAGGAAGACATCAGTGTCAGTAGCGCAGTGCCCATGCCTACTAGGAGAAATGGGGCAACGGCTGGCGTGGGGCGGTAGTGCAACAATTTATTTGAAAATATCATGCAATGAGAACAATATATTATATTTATTCTTTTTATAATCTATGGTAGGCATGTCCAAACTGCGGCCCTCCAGCTGTTGCAAAACTACAACTCCCAGCATGCCCTAATAGCTGTAAGCTATCCAGGCATGCTGGGAGTTGTAGTTTTGCAACAGCTGAAGGGCCTCAGTTTGGACATGCCTGATCTATGGGTTGGTAAATATTGAAAATCTGTAATCTATACAGTCAGCCAACAAAATACCTGTACATCAGGTTCCTTTTCCATCTGTTCATATATTTTCTATAGTTTTTCTTTCAATCCTAATTGTGATAAATTACAACCCCACAGTCAGAATTTCTAACTTACGGTATGTGAACTGTGAATATTGTGAATTGTTTCTATTCTGCAATTTATTCATTCAATCTAATTTCCATAACAGAAACACACACATTATTGCCAAATTTATAGGAAGCCAAACAACCTACCAATATGTTTGAGACTGATGAAGCAAGACAAAAGCCCAAACAAATAAGCAGTATTGAGCCAAGGCCAAGGCACTACAAGGCAACAATGCTAACCCTCTGTACCACTTTCTATGTATATGTATGCCGTTCATTAACACATTTAAATGTTATGTCTAGCCTTTATGTCTGTTCAGTCGTGAAATCTGCTGCTTGCTGCAGATCTCGTGTGCTGCAATTTGAATTCCCATGATGTTAAGAACCTGCAAGCCGCCACAAAACAGTGATAGATGGGGTTAATTGTGGACTGAAGTATACAATTTTCTAACTACACTAAAATGTATATAAATTGTAAATAACATGAAATATAAAATGGCTTTTATACATATGGAAGTTGAAATTCATTAGAATTTGGAAGGAGCACTGCAAGAAGAACAAAAATGCATTACATTATCTGCATCTAGGTTGTTATCCTATAGTCCAACTATGGCAGATTATAATAGGGCCATTTTGGACGGCTGCCCTGGGACTAAGGCACTTGGGGGCCCATGATTCCAACACTGATAGCTCTATATTTTTTACACTGTAGGAGAATGGACCTAGAGGATATCAATGGTGGCAACAAGGCAGTGCCATACAGACAATATAGGGAGTATGGTTGGAAGCAGCTTCTCACTTCAGAGACAGTTACAGTCCATGCAGGAACTGACTGGCAGAAGCAACAGGCATGACAACGGCACAGGTGCTAATTGGCTTGGTGTACTCGGACCAATTGTAGCTCTGGTGTAATCTGTTCTCTCCCTGGTGGTGAATAAGAGAAGAGGTATGATTGGCAGCCAGCTAGTAACATTTTGAAAGTTGTGAGCTGCGGAGCAGGAGTGCTGGAGGGGAGGAAGTGCCACAAATGATGTAAAAAATTGAGTTCTTGTCCAACATGACATTTGTTCATACCAGAGAAAAGCTGACTGGTGCATACTTTGTTCTGACATTCTTCTGTAGGTTTATTCACTTACAAAGTGTTTGCATATAGATATTGCATGTTTGAATGTACCATCGTCCTAATCTCTGCCCACATTAGTGCCATCCATATATGGTCTCATAACAATATGCTAGATACAGATGTCACTGTAGCACTGTGCCAGCTTAATATTCTCACATAAGTGCCAGGTAGATAAGCTGTCATATGTACCAACAAAAGATGGTCTTATCAGTTTATTACCTACGGTTTACCCAATAAATGCAGTTTATTACCCGGTTTACCCAATAAATGCAAACCACGAATATTCCCATAGCAAAATGACTTGCATAGATATCATAGTTGCCAACTTCCCTGAATTTGAAGGGACTGTGTCTGATTTTCAGAGACAGGCCTGGCAACTTTGGGATGTCCCGACCTGAAAATGGGCAGGGCAGATGTAAACCCCATCCATAAGTGAGTGTTCCCGACAGGGGGGCATTCCTGGGGCGGGGCTTGGATGCCCTAAATTTACCAGCTAAAATGTTGGAACCCCTACCTAAAAGTATCAACTACATACAGGTATGCCCTCATTCAGTAAGTGCCATATTTTTTTTGTTTTTTCCTTTATTGAAGTTGCAACAGTAACAGACAATTTTTTTTTTAAACACACACACATATATATATATATATATATATATATATATATATAAATGTATAAGTATATTACCTTCATTTTCAAAACCCATATAACCAACCCCAAACCCCTCCCCATCCCACCCCCTGATGTGTCCTCCTTCGGCACCAGCCCTCCGTAACCCGACCGAGGAAAAATGTAAAAGGATAAAGAGCGGAGGAAGATCTATCTATTCCAATCTCTCCAGATTTTACTCCATTTTATCTCAGTATCTCTTTGTTTATATAAGATGTGTTCATATCTCTTATTGGTATCTACCAAGTTTTTTTTATGTTGATAACAAGACACCCCGGCAAGATCTCCCAATACCCAAGAATCAGCCATAAAAGGTATCCGCACGTTCAGTTTTCTCTGAATATAATTATGAATAGACCACCAATATTGTTTCAGCTTTGGGCATGACCAAAACATATGCAAATAATCTGCATCAGGCGCCTCACACCTGGGACAATTCGAATGATTCCTAATACCACATCTATTAAGCCATAGCGGAGTAACATACAATCTATGTAGGATATTAAACTGCACCAAAACGTGATTGAAATTATGTGAAACCGATCTAAGATATGTTTCTAAATAGTTTCTCCTGATCCTCCAAGTGAATCATTGAGCATTCATTTTGCCATGCCCTCTGTCCAGGAGACAAAATATCACCGAATCGTGCTATTATACGTGCTATGTACTCTTATAAATTTGGGAAATCTTCATCCTTTGCCCCAAATTCTCAGTCTCAGTTCAGTTGATTAAAGTCTCAGTTCAGTTGATTAAATTGTGTAGAAGCGTGAATTTAAAACCTATTGTAATGACCGACGACACGCACAGGGAGGAAAACAGGGAAAGCCCTGCCCAAGGGAGAGGGAAAGGTGGTGACCCCTAACTCACCTTGCGGCTGGCACCTGACTGCCCTGACGTCCCTAGACGGGTTCCTCACCCGTGCGGCGATCACGTGCCTAAACCCTGGCTTTCCCTAATATGAGCCCTGGATAGTGAACAGGCCGGTGGGATCGCTAGTCCACACCACTATTACTAAGAGGGAAACACCAGGGAGAGGACAGACAAAACATACAAACACATACACCCAGGTGGGCGACCACAATAAACCAAAAAGGTCCAACAGGGATCTGGAGGGTAGCGTACTGGACCAACTACCAGCGAACGCAGCAACACAGCTCCAGAAGGTCAGAATAGATGTCCAGGCAGGAAGCTCTGTCTCTGGCAACCAGAGAAGTGTAAGAGAGAAATATAAGGAGGTCTGGGAGTGCTGGACAAGGAACAGCTGAGGAGAAGGAGCTACGGATCCCTGAGTGAGCCAAAAGGGTTTGCTAAGCAAACCCAGAAAGCTACCATAAGGAAAACAGCCCTATCTTAAATAGAGCGTGCAGCCAACCGCTGCGACTTCCTGACCCCGGGTATAACGGAGTCAGGCGTGGTCCTCGACACCCTCGTGACACCTATCTTTTTCTTTAATATTTAATAGTGCCGACCTTAACTGTAAATACTAGAGTTGAGCGGACACCTGGATGTTCGGGTTCGACGGGTTCGGCCGAACTTCGGAAAAAAGTTCGAGTTCGGGACCCGAACTTGAACCGAACTTGACCCCGAACCCCATTGAAGTCAATGGGGACCCGAACTTTTGAGCACTAAAATGGCTGTAAAAATGTCATGGAAAGGGCTAGAGGGCTGAAAATGGCGTCAAAATGTGGTTAAGAGCATGGCAAGTTCTCTGCAAACAAATGTGGATAGGGAAATGACTTTAAATAACATAAAATACGTAAAAATAAAAAATAATCATCTTGATCTAGGAGGACCAGGTCCATATGGAGAAGGAGGTTGAGAAGGCGGTGGATGTGGCGGTGTAGGTGGAAGTGGCGGTGGAGGAGGTAGCCTACACTGCTTTTTGGTTTTAAATTTATTTTTATTTTTTTAAATTAGGGTACACCCCAAAACATTGGGAAATATAACCCTCCAGTCGTGCTAAACACACGTTCAGACAATTCAGCCCAGCACCTCCAAGGCGTAAAGGGCAAGCTCAGGCCATGTGCCCAATTTGGAGACCCAGAAGTTGCAGGGGCTGACCCCTGTCAGTTAGTTTGTGTAGGCGTGTGCATACTTACTGCCCCACCCACCATCTCGCACGTCCCCGTGATGTTCACGATCCAATTTGATATCTGCTCTATCAACTTTCGATGTTCTTTTATGCTCCTACCATGGTGATTACGGATGGCGGGGAATCAGGGTTCCAGGCCGGAGAGGGAGCGTGAGAAAAAGAGACCAAATTTAAGGGCGATAAATTTATTTTAAAAATTTGGGATCAAGAAGAAAGGTGGGAAAAGTTATTGAGGCGCAAATGTGGGACAAATTACAGAAGCCCAAATGTGGGCCAAAAGAGTCATGCGGAATTGTGGGACAAAGTATTGAAGCTTAAATGTGGTACAACTTGTTTAAATTTAAGAGAAGTGTATGGATGGGGGGCACTCGACTATCTGGAACCAATGGATGATCGATGCAGTGTTTTAGGCCGCTTCTCGGCCTAAAACACTGCATCGATCATCCATTGGTTCCAGATATTCGAGTGCCCCCCATCCATACACTTCTCTTTTTCTCCTACTGCGACCAGGGGTAGGCCGCAAGGGGTGTGCACCGTATCCAGGTGATACACGAGGTTTGAGCCACTGTACCATAAAATTCTCTCCTTGTTTAAGTTTAAGCATTGAATCAAAGGAGGTGGCGCGCATCAATTAAAGAAGCATTTCAGAAATGTTATTCCCTGTCACCTATGCAGAGCAGGGGTTTATCCACGTCTAAAATTGTATAATGTCAACCCAAGAATGTAACAGAAAAATTACAGAAATGTATTAACCTGTCTACTTGGTAGAGCAGGGGTTTATGACAGAAAACAATTGTTTATTGTCACCCGAAAATGTAAAATAAAAATTATTGAAATTTATCAAGCTGTCAACTAGGTAGAGGAGAGGTATATTACACCCAAAAATTGGTGAATTTGATTCTAAAATGTAACTGACAAATGTTTTTTTTTTTTTTTACCGGTCTAATAGGTATAGCAGTGGTACATCACACCAAAAAATTGCTGAATTTAACTATAAAATGTAACTGCCAATTTTTTTGTTTTGTTAACCGGCCTACTAGGTATAGCAGTGGTACATCACACCCAAAAATTTGTGAATTTCACCATAAAATGTAAGAGACAATTTTTTTTTATTGTTTAACCCGTCTACTAGTTATAGCAGTGGTACTTCACACCCAAAAATTGTTGAATTTCAACTGAAAATGTAACTGACAAATATATTTTTTTGTTAACCGGCCTACCAGGTATAGCAGTGGTACTATACACCCAAAAATTGGTGAATTTCACCCGAAAATGTTAATGAGAATTCTTTTTTTTTTTTAACCGGCCTACTAGGTATAGCAGTGGTACTATACACCCAAAAATTGGTTAATTTCACCAGAAAATGTTAATGACATTTATTTTTATTTTTTAACCATCATACTAGGTATAGCAGTGGTACTATACACCCAAAAATTGGTGAATTTCACCAGAAAATGTTAATGACAATTTTTTTTTTAACAGTCAATCTAGGTATAGCAGTGGTACTATACACCCAAAAATTGGTGAATGTCACCAGAAAATGTTAATGACAATTTTTTATTTTTTTTTTAACCGGCCTACTAGCTATAGCAGTGGTACTATACACCCAAAAATTGGTGAATTTCACCAGAAAATGTTAATGACAATTTTTTTTTTTTTAACAGTCATACTAGGTATAGCAGTGGTACTATACACCCAGAAATTGGTTAATTTCACCCGAAAATGTTAATGACAATTTTTTTATATTTTTTTAACCGTCATACTAGGTATAGCAGTGGCACTATACACCCAAAAATTTGGGAATTTCACCTGAAAAAATGTTAATGATAATTTATTTTTATTTTTTTAACCGGCCTACTAGGTAGAGCAGTGGTACATGACACCCAAAAATTAGTGAATTTCCCCATAAAATGTAAGAGACCAATTTTTTTATTGTTTAACCTGTCTACTAGGTAGCAGTGGTACTTCACACCCAAAAATTGTTGAATTTCAACTGCAAATGTAACTGACAAATATATATTTTTTGTTAACCAACCTACTAGGTATAGCAGTGGTACTATACACCCAGAAATTGGTGAATTTCATCAGAAAATGTTAATGATAATTTTATTTTAATTTTTTAACCGGCCTACTAGGTAGAGCAGTGGTACATCACACCCAAAAATTAGTGAATTTCACCATAAAATGTAAGAGACAATTTTTTTTATTGTTTAACCTGTCTACTAGGTGTCACCTCCAGTTCTGTGAGAAGATCTGGCAGACGTTCTTCTCTACCTCTTGTATGATGTTCTTTGTTTTGGTTTCACTTTCTCATCTCCTTTCCTTCTGCCAGGTGTCACTTATTTTGACTAATCGTCTTCCTTTATAATACCTCCCATACTGCCTCACTTTGCGGTTTATACTACTTCCTGGATGAGGTGTTCACTGCTGGAGGCTGCTTCTGCTGTTTGCTCAGATAAGTCATTTACTTTATTGTGTTTCCTTGCTGGCTTGATTCTAGGTGACCCTGACTCCGTCCGTATTAAGTGCGGGGAGCCGGTGGTCGTGTCCCCTCACTATTATAAGGTTTTCAGGTGTCACACAGTATTATGTATGCGGGCATGCAATCGTCTACCATACAGACCCTTGCATGTGCATAGCAGTCAGGGAGCGCTCTTAGGGTTTTATAGGGCTCACCTATAAGCTCCTTAGGTTGGGATCAAGCCAGTCGCTCGTTTATTTATATGTTCCAGCTATCTGCTAACTTCATCCATGACATTATAAACCGCCATAACCGTCTTAAGCATGGATCCGGTTTCAGCCTTGATTGACCGCATGCAAGGTCTTTCGCTGGAGGTAGCAGATCTCCGTAAAACTGTGTCTCAGTTTCAGGTGACCGGCTCTGCTGGCATTCATGGAGTTTGTTCCGAGCCTAAGATCTCACTCCCGGATACGTTCTCCGGGGGTAGTGAGAATTTTGTTCGCTTTAGAGAGGCTTGCAAACTCCATTTTCGCCTACTTCCCCATTCCTCTGGTGATGAGGAGCAGAGGGTGGGGATCATCATCTCACTGCTCAGGGATAACGCTCAGTCTTGGGCCTTTTCACTGCCGGTGGGGGCACGGCCTCTCCAATCGGTGGATACATTTTTTGTAGCCCTGGGGCAGATATATGATGACCCGGATCTTATTGCTCTGGCTGAATCTAAACTGCGTCTTTAATGCCAGGGTAAATAGTCCGTAGAGATATATTGTTCTGAATTTCGGAGATGGGCAGCTGATACTGGTTGGAATGATGCTGCACTCCGAAGTCAATTTTGCCATGGTCTTTCGGAAAGATTGAAAGATGCATTCGCTTTTCATGAGAGACCAGCGTCGTTAGAGTCAGCCATGTCTCTAGCTGTTCGTATTGACAGGCGTCTTAGAGAGAGAGAGAGAGAGGAGACTACTCTTTCCTGTCATATTCAGCCCAAGGACAGTGGGGCTGTCTCATTCAGTGCGCAGGGGTCTCAGTCTGTCTCAATCCCCTCTGAGGAGGAGGCCATGCAGCTGGGTTTGCTTGCCTCTGATAGTAGAGGATTTAGCTCTCAGAGGAGGGTTTGTTTCTGTTGTGGGGGTATAAATCATTTGGCTAATGTTTTCCCCTCTAAGAGATTCATGGCGTTTTCTGAGGGTAATAAAAAAAAAAAAAAAATTCCATTTGCTACTATTGGCAAGGTTGATGTGGAAATTGAAGGTTTGCCGTTTGCTTGTAGCTCCCGTTTTCTCCTACCTGCCAGGGTAGCGCTAGACAGCAAGAACATTGTTTGTGAGATTTTTGTAGATAGTAGAGCAGCTGTCAATCTCATTGATAATCAATTTTCAACAACGCATGGTTTCCAGGTATGCACTTTGGAAAAGGATATACCTCTTTTGGCTATCGATTCCGCTCCACTTTCTCAAAGATCGTTAAAGGGCATAGTTCACAATATCCGTTTGACTGTGGGTGACGCTCATGTTGAGGATATGTCATGTTTCGTCTTAAGCGGATTACCTACTCCTCTAGTGTTGGGGCTACCCAGGCTCACTAAACATAACCCCACCATTGATTGTTAAGCAAGGCAAATAAATAGTTGGAGTGAGTTTTGCAGAGAGAATTGCCTCACGAGTCACGACGTCTCTTTCAGAGGTTTCTACCAATACTGTGCCATCTTTTCTCTCTGAATTTTCGGATGTGTTTTCCGAGAGTGGTGTCCAGGAACTGCCCCCTCACTGGGAGTACGACTGCCCTATTAATCTCATCCCAGGCGCCAAGCTGCCAAAATCACGACTATACAATCTCTCCCAACCTGAAAAAGTCGCTATGCGTACTTATATCTCTGAGAGCCTGAGAAAGGGAAACATCTAACCCAATCACCTGTTGCCGCTGTTTTCTTTTTGTTAAGAAAAAATATGCTTCTTTAAGACCTTGTCTGGATTTCAGGGAGCTGAACCGTATCATGATTTGTGACCCATATCCGCTTCCTCTGATCCCAGACCTGTTTACCCAGATTGTTGGGGCTAAAGTTTTTTCTAAGTTGGATTTCAGAGGGGCATACAACCTAGTCAGGGTCAGGGAAGGGGAAGAATGGAAGACGGCCTTCAATACCCCTGAAGGTCATTTCGAGAATTTAGTTATGCCCTTTGGTTTGATGAATGCTCCGGCCGTCTTCCAACATTTTGTGAACAGCATTTTTTATTTAATGGGGAAATTTGTAATTTTGATTTTTTTTTCTCCTGATTTCAAGACTCATCGGGACCACCTATGTCAGGTCTTGCTGATTCTGCGGGAGAATAAATTATACGCTAAACTGGAAAAATGTGTGTTTGCAGTTCCGGAGATTCAATTTCTTGGTTTTCTTCTCTCCGCTTCTGGTTTTCGGATGGACCCTGAGAAGGTCCGCGCTGTGCTTGATTGGGAGCTTCTTGAGAATCAGAAGGCGCTGATGCGGTTTTTGCCAATTATTACAGAAAGTTCATTTTGAATTATTCCTCGGTTGTTAAGCCACTTACTGATATGACTAAAATGGGGGTGGATTTTTCCTCGTGGTCGGTAGATGTGCTTAAAGCCTTTTCTAGTATTAAATAGAGTTTTGCGATCGCTCCCATTTTGGTACAACCTGATGTCTCTCTACCTTTTATTGTTGAGGTGGATGCTTCTGAGGTGGGTGTGGGTGCGGTCTTATATCAGAGTCCCTCTCCTGCCAAATGGCAACCGTGTGCCTTTTTCTCAAGGAAACTCTCCTCTGCAGAGAGAAATTACGATGTGGGAGATAGGGAGTTGTTGGCCATCAAATTAGCTTTTGAGGAATGGCGCCATTGGTTAGAGGGAGCCAGACACCCTATTACCGTGTTTACCGACCATAAGAATCTGGCCTACTTGGAATCGGCCAAGCGTCTGAACCCGAGACAGGCCAGATGGTCTTTGTTCTTTTTTAGGTTTAATTTTGTTGTTACGTTCCGCCCTGGGGTTAAAAATGTGAAGGCGGATGCCCTGTTACGTTGTTTTCCGGGAGGGGGGAACTTTGAGGACCCGGGTCCCATTTTGGCTGAGGGGGTGGTCGTCTCTGCTCTTTATCCTGATTTGGAGGCAGAGGTTCAGGCAGCCCAGGCAGAGGCTCCTGATCTTTGTCCTCCTGGGAGGTTGTTTGTGCCTCTTGCTTTACGACACAAGGTTTTTAAGGAGCACCACGATACTGTCCTTGCTGGGCACCCGGTGAGTACAGCCACAGTGGATCTCATTGCTCAGAGATTCTGGTGGCCGGCTCTTCGTAAGACGGTTGAGGGTTTTGTGGCAGCCTGCGAGACCTGCCCTCATGCCAAGGTCCCTCATTCACGGCCATCGGGTTCTCTCCTCCCGTTACCCATTCCTTCCCGTCCCTGGACGCATCTGTCCATGGACTTCATTACGGACCTGCCTCGTTCCTCGGGGAAGACTGTGATTCTGGTGGTAGTGGACCGTTTTAGCAAAATGGCACATTTCATTCCCTTTCCTGGGTTACCCAATGCTAAGACGCTGGCGCAAGCGTTTGTTGATCATATTGTTAAATTGCATGGCATTCCTTCAGACATCGTTTCTGATAGGGGCACGCAATTTGTTTCCAGATTCTGGAAGGCCTTCTGTTCTCGCTTGGGGGTTCGGGTGTCATTCTCTTCTGCTTTTCACCCGCAGTCGAATGGTCAGACCGAACGCGTCAATCAGAATCTGGAGACATATCTGCGCTGTTTTGTGGCGGTGAATCAGGAGGATTGGTATTCTTTTTTGTCCCTTGCTGAGTTTGCTTTAAATAACTGTCGCCAGGAGTCCTCTGATAAGTTACCATTTTTTGGTGCATATGGGTTTCATCCGTAGTTTGGGACATTCCCTGGAGAGGGGTCTTCTGGTTTACCTGATGAGGAGAGATTATCCTCGTCTTTGTCATTTATTTGACAAAAGATTCCGGGTAATCTGAAGAGGATGAGTGAGAGATATAAGCGTGTGGCGGATAAGAGACGTGTGCCTGGTTCGGACCTGAATGTTGGTGATCTGGTGTGGTTGTCTACAAAAAATATCAAACTGAAGGTTCCGTCCTGGAAGTTGGGTCCTAAGTTTATTGGGCCTTACAAGATCTTGTCCGTCAACAAACCCGTTGCCTTCCGGCTTGATCTTCCTCAGACTTGGAAGATCCATAATGTTTTTCACAAGTCCCTATTAAAACCTTATGTCCAACCCACTGTACCCTCCTCTTTGCCTCCTCCTCTGATTATTGTTGATGGTAATCTTGAATTTCAAGGTCTCGAGGATTGTGGATTCTCGCATTATCCGCGATTCTCTTCAGTACCTCATTCATTGGGAGAGTTATGGTCCTGAGGAGAGGATGTGGGTCCCAGTGGCGGACATTAAGGTCACTTGTCTCATCAGGGCTTTCCATAGGTCTCATCCTGAGAAGTTGGGCTCTGAGTGTCCGGATTCCACCCGTAGAGGGAGGGGTACTGTCACCACCAGTTCTGTGAGAAGATCTGGCAGACGTTCTTCTCTTCCTCTTGTATGATGTTCTTTGTTTTGGTTTCACTTTCTCATCTCCTTTCCTTCTGCCAGGTGTCACTTATTTTGACTAATCGTCTTCCTTTATAATCCCTCCCATACTGCCTCACTTTGCGGTTTATACTTCTTCCTGCATGAGGTGTTCACTTCTGGAGGCTGCTTCTGCTGTTTATTCAGATAAGTCATTTACTTTATTGTGTTTCCTTGTAGGCTTGATTCTAGGTGACTGACTCCGTCCGTATTAAGTGCAGGGAGCCGGTGGTCGTGTCCCCTCACTATTATAGGGTTTTCAAGTGTCACACAGTATTAGGTACGCGGGCATGCAATCGTTTACCATACAGACCCTTGCATGTGCATAGCAGTCAGGGAGAGCTCTTAGGGTTTTATAAGGCTCACCTATAAGCTCCCTAGTTTGGGATCAAGCCAGTCGCTCGTTTATTTATATGTTCCAGCTATCTGCTAACTTCATCTGTGACACTAAGTATAGCAGTGGTACTTCACACCCAATAATTGTTGAATTTCAACGGCAAATATAACTGACAAAGTAGTGAAATGAGATAAAATAAAACACGTACAAAAAAAATATATGGATTTATGAGGTGGAGTTCCATATGGTGTAGCAGTTTGAGGAGGCGGTGGACGTAGCGGAGTAGGTGGAAGCGGCTGTGGAGGAGGACGAGATAGCCAACACGGGTTTTTGGTTTTAATTTAATTTTGTAAAATGAAGGTACACTCCAAAAGAGTGTGAAATATCCAAAATACAAACATGAGCAATTGCGCTGCAGTATAACAATGGCTGCTTAGTGCCGGTATACAGGTCTATTCTGCACAAAGTACGGACAAGTCCTGAGGGATCCATGCCTGATTCATTTTAATTAACGTGAGCTTGTCCACATTGGCTGTGGACAGGCGGCTGCGCTTGTCTGTGATGACGCCCCCTGACGTGCTAAACACACGTTCAGATAATACACTGACTGCAGGGCAGGCCAGCACCTCCAAGACGTAAAGGGCAAGCTCAGGCTATGTGCCCAATTTGGAGACCCAGAAGTTGAAGGGGGCAGACCCGTCATTCAGTACCTGTAGGCGTGTGCACACATACTGCTCCACTATGTTCGTGAAATGCTGCCTCCTGCTAAGACGTTCCATATCAGCTGGTTGTTGTGGCATGCTGACAAAGCTTTTCCACATATCGGCCATGCTAACCCTGCCTTCTGAGGTGCTGGCGGTGCCCCAGCTGTGTTGGCGACCTCTTACTCGTCCTCTGCCTTCGCCTTGTGCTTCCACTGTGCCCCCGCTCTCAGGTGGGAATGCCACCAGCAGCGCGTCTACCAGCGTGCGCTTGAACTCGCGCATCTTACGATCACGCTCTAGTGAGGGAATTAAGGATGGTACGTTGTCCTTGGAACGGGGATCCAGCAGCGTGGCCACCCAGTAATCAGCACAAGTTAGAATGTGGGCAACTCGGCGGTCGTTGCGGAGACACTGCAGCATGTAATCGCTCATGTGTGCCAGGCTGCCCAGAGGCAACGAAAATCTGTCCTCTGTGGGAGGTGTATCGTCTGTGTCCTCTGTATCCCCCATCCACGCACCAGTGATGGCCATGAGCTGGTCTGGGTGCCACCCTGCTGTGAACATGGTTCCTCCTCCTCCATCTCCTCCTCCAGATCCTCCACCTCCTCATCCTCCAGAACTGTGCCCTGGCTGGACAATTGTGTACCTTGGGTTTGTAGTGCAGGAACCCACCCTTGGAGCCACTTGGGGATGACTGGCCGGAAACCCTACGAAATGATCCCTCTTCCTCCTCCTGTGCCACATCCTCTTCCATCATCGCCAGGAGCGTTTTTTCAAGGAGGCATAGAAGCGGGATAGTAACGCTGAGAACGGCGTTATCGGCACTGGCCATGTTGGTGGAGTCGAAACAGCGCAACAAGGAACACAGGTCTCGCATGGAGGCCCACTCATTGGTGGTGAAGTGGTGCTGTTCTGCAGCTGAAACTCCACTATCGCCTGCTGCTGCTCGCACAGTCTGGCCAGCATGTGCAAGGTGGAGTTCCACCTTGTGGGCACGTCGCATATGAGGCGGTGAGCGGGAAGACCGAAGTTACGCTGCATCGCTGACAGGCGAGCAGCAGCAGGGTGAGAACGCCTAAAGCGCACACAGACGGACCGCACTTTATGCAGCAGCTCTGACATGTCGGGGTAATTTTTAATGAATCTCTGCACCACCAAATTCAGCACATGCGCCAGGCAAGGGATGTGTGTCAAACCGGCTAGTCCCAGAGCTGCTACGAGATTTCGCCCATTATTGCACACCACCAGGCCGGGCTTGAGGCTGACTGGCACAAACCACTCATCGGTCTGTTGTTCAAGGCCTGTCCACAGCTCCTGCACGGTGTGGGGTTTGTCCCCCAAACAGATACGTTTTAAAACTGCCTGCTGTCGTTTACCCCTGGCTGTGCTGAAGTTGGTGGTGAAGGTGTTACGCTGACCGGATGAGGAGCTGGTAGAGGATGAGGAAGCAGAGTAGGAGGAGGAAGCAACAGGAGGCAAACTGAAGCACCCTGCAATCCTCGGTGGTGGAAGGACATGCGCCAAACTGCTATGCGCCTCAGGCCCAGCCGCCACTCCATTTACCGAGTGTGCTGTTATGGAGATATAACGGCCCTGACCGTGCTTACTGGTCCACGTATCTGTAGTCAGGTGCACCTTGCCACAGATGGCGTTGCGCAGTGCACACCTGATTTTGTCCCCTACTTGGTTGAAAAGTAGTGGCGGCTGGACACGACGTACTGTGGGACAGCCACCACCATAAGGCCTTTAAAATTTTCAGTCTCCAACAGACGGAATGACAGCTTTTCAAATGCCAGTAATTTAGAAATGCTGGCATTCAGGGCTAGGGATCGCGGGTGGGTAGGGTGGTACTTCCTCTTATTCTCCAGCGTTTGGGATATGGAGAGCTGAACGCTTCCGTGGGACATTGTGGAGATGCTTGGTGACCCAGGTGGTGGTTTTGCTGGCAGATCCTCTGTTTGCGGGGTGCCAGGTGGCACTGTCAATCCAGAGGTGGATGAAGAGGCCGCGACTGCAGCAGAAGAGGAAGCAGGAGGAGCCAGAGACCTTTCTTGGTTTTTGAGGTGTCTATTCCACTGCAGCTCGTGCTTTGCACTTAAATGCCTGGTCATGCAGGTTGTGCTCAGATTGAGAACGTTTATGCCTCACTTCAGGCTCTGATTGCACAGCATGCAAACCACTCGTGTCTTTTCGTCTGCACATTGTACTCATCTTGAAAGATAAGTGGTTGGGCATCGCTGCACTCAATCTCTTCCACTTCTGGGGCAGGGCTAGGTGGATGTTCCTGGGAAACCCTGCTAACAGAGTCATCAAAAAGCAGAAGAGACTGCTGCATGACTTGGGGCTCAGACTGCTTGGCTGATTTGCAAGGGGGTGAGGTGAAAGACTGATGGACATTGGCTGCAGGTGTCAACTGTGGTCTTTCAGCAGGAGACTGTGTGGGAGACAATGTGATGGAACTGGATCCACTGTCAGCAACCCAATCTACTATCGCCTGTACTTGTTCAGGCCTCACCATTCGTAGAGCAGCATTAGGCCCGACCAAATACCACTGCAGGTTTTGTCGCCTACTCGCACCTGAGGAAGGGGTTTCACTTGTGCGTGTAGCTGGCACAGATCGACCACGTCCTCTCCCTGCAACAGGAGCTCCACCAGTAGCACCACGACCTGGGCCTTGTCCCTTATTTGACGCTCTCCTCATATTTTTTGAATTTAGGATCTTGCCCTAAATGGGTGTTTAATTAATTGTAGAATAGAACGACAGTATGTAAAGGGTGTATCTCACACGGCCTGAACCAGACTAGGCCTCATTGAAAGATTTTTTTGCCCAAAATGGCTGTATTTCAAATGCCTAATTCAAACCCCTGTATGTAGAGGTAGTATCTCATAGGGCCTGATCCTCTGTCGGCCTGAAGTAAATATACCTTTGCACAAAATGTCTGTATTTCAAATGCCTAATTCAAACCCCTGTATGTAGAGGTAGTATCTCAGAGGGCCTGAACCTCTGTAGGCCTGAAGTAAATATATATTTGCACAAAATGGCTGTATTTCAAATGGCTGTATTTCAAATGCCTAATTCAAACCCCTGTATGTAGAGTAATTAGAAAACAACAGTCACAGAAAACACATAGATTTGCGTTCACTATTTAGTGATCCTATGTGATGGGAAGTGCCCTATATAGTGAGATACCCTCTCAGTGTACATAAGCATACACGAACAAATGATAAACTGAGACTAGACGGGTATAGTAGAAAAAATATACATATACTTTATTAAACAATACATAAAAAGTCATTATTTAATTGGGTGATATATCACATCAGATAAAAAGGTGGACTACACCTGAGGGGACATAACATGATTACATACAAAGAAGGAGGTCAACACTCAGCTATACCTCAGCTAAGATTCACAAATAGCTAGAAAAAGTGCAAGTGCATATCTCAAAGCTTGTAACATATACACTCACCTAAAGAATTATTAGGAACACCTGTTCTATTTCTCATTAATGCAATTATCTAGTCAACCAATCACATGGCAGTTGCTTCAATGCATTTAGGGGTGTGGTCCTGGTCAAGACAATCTCCTGAACTGCAAACTGAATGTCAGAATGGGAAAGAAAGGTGATTTAAGCAATTTTGAGCGTGGCATGGTTGTTGGTGCCAGACGGGCCGGTCTGAGTATTTCACAATCTGCTCAGTTACTGGGATTTTCACGTACAACCATTTCTAGGGTTTACAAAGAATGGTGTGAAAAGGGAAAAACATCCAGTATGCGGCAGTCCTGTGGGCAAAAATGCCTTAAGGATGCTAGAGGTCAGAGGAGAATGGGCCGACTGATTCAAGCTGATAGAAGAGCAACGTTGACTGAAATAACCACTCATTACAACCGAGGTATGCAGCAAAGCATTTGTGAAGCCACAACACGCACAACCTTGAGGCGGATGGGCTACAACAGCAGAAGACCCCACCGGGTACCACTCATCTCCACTACAAATAGGAAAAAGAGGCTACAATTTGCACGAGCTCACCAAAATTGGACTGTTGAAGACTGGAAAAATGTTGCCTGGTCTGATGAGTCTCGATTTCTGTTGAGACATTCAAATGGTAGAGTCCGAATTTGGCGTAAACAGAATGAGAACATGTATCCATCCTCTGATGGCTACTTCCAGCAGGATAATGCACCATGTCACAAAGCTCGAATCATTTCAAATTGGTTTCTTGAACATGATAATGAGTTCACTGTACTAAAATGGCCCCCACAGTCACCAGATCTCAACCCAATAGAGCATCTTTGGGATGTGGTGGAACGGGAGCTTCGTGCCCTGGATGTGCATCCCTCAAATCTCCATCACCTGCAAGATGCTATCCTATCAATATGGGCCAACATTTCTAAAGAATGCCATCAGCAACTTGTTGAATCAATGCCATGTAGAATTAAGGCAGTTCTGAAGGCAAAAGGGGGTCCAACACCATATTAGTATGGTGTTCCTAATAATTCTTTAGGTGAGTGTATATACATATATAAAACCTGTTTCACATACAGAAAAGTTCTCCACATATATCACAAATATTCACAATTTATGCTGATATATACACATGTATCTCCACTGCCAGTGCATCAAATTAGGACATACATGTGTATAGCGCACATACCCAGACCCACATGGGAAAAGGGACTAGTGCATGTTATCATCTATTATAAAGAATAGAAACAGAGTCCCATAAGGATGCATGAACGTGCATGTGCATGTCGCCTCAGGGGCAGATGGAAATAACTTCTAGTGCCAAAGTGGAGCAATGCAAGGACACGCACATACAAATATATGCACCCTAGAAATCAATCAATTGAGTGACCATATCTAGATAGATACAATCAAGGTATCAGAAACAGTCACTAAGATCGATTCCTGCACTAAAAAAGACATAGCTGAATCATGCTGCAGAACCATAAGCTGACAAAGCAAAAAGGAGCCTCACACTATAACATTGCGTACCCATATAATAAAGACAGTCCAAACTCAGGAGAGCCACGTACCCCAACGCGCGTTTCGGCTAGGATGCCTTCTTCTGGGGGATGTGGCTCAACCTGCAATGTGTCTGTATTAAAAACGCCTAGCTCACCTGTGTTCAATCAAGGTTCGATTTGCAGACTGCTGTGTCTGCCCTTGATGACATCACTGGTTAGAAAAGGGGTGGGGTATGTGCCCGGCCGCCCGGTGGCCAATCGACCGGCAGTGCCCATAGTACCGCCCTATGACACGGTGGGTCACGTGATAGCCAGTCACGTGACCCCCAGGAAGGTCCTTGAACCATGGAGCAGAGATTAGCCTGCATCACAAAAGGTCATTGACCCGGACAAAGGTAATAGCTATATCGCAGCAGTCACTCACATCATAACATGCATAAAAGAGGGAAGGGAGAAAAAGAGAAAAATAGGGAAACAAATAAATACATATATAAATAATAATACATAATAATAAGTAAATATACTATAGATAATGAATAGGAAGAGGGGATAGAGTAAGGTAAAGCCAGACAGGAAGAATGAGATAATACAATACAGATTAACACAATAAAGTGAATTTAAAGGTATAGACCAGTATATATACCAATGTATGTCAAATGAGCATGCATTGAAGTATAATTACCGTGCAAAAATAAGGGGGAGCATAAAATATTATATGGTGTAATAAGTGAACATATAAATAGAATAATGTTACATGTAAGTAGTGAACACTAAATACTTAATAATAATAAAAAAAAAAATAATAATAATAAAAAATATGTAAAAAAGTGAAACGACATATAAAGGCATATAGTGTAATCAATGGTGCAAAATATACTATAGAATGCATCTCATCTCCAAACAGCTAAACAGCCCTATTCATTATTGCACGTCCACACATTAATAGCAGCATTTGATTCAAATAGGACGAAGGGCATTCGATATACTCTCTTCCTATTCTTCTCTTTTTTCTCCCTTCCAGGAATTTGCGCCAGAGGTCACCGAGAATGGGAATGACGACACATATATACAATAGAAGGAAATGAGCTAGGTATATAAATAATAAAAAGAGAATTATTAACTCAAAACACTAAAACAGAAATGAGCACAATAAATGAATAAAAAATGAAATTAATGACACTAACATAGAAACGTAATAATAATTAAAATTATAAAGGGTGGCATTGGCACTCAGAGAAAAGGAGCGAAACCGCAGACATCATTGAGGCCCCTTGGTTGTATTGTATCGAGGGTCCAGATCCATCTTGTCTCACGTTGAGAAAGCATTTTCATAACATTCCCCCCTCTAATTCCCACATTCACGTGGTCAATACCACGTATTTTCAAAAGGGATGGATTACCTTGATGGAATTTCTTAAAATGCTTTGGGATTGGTTTTAAATTGACTAACTCAACCACATCTTTGGCTTTCACTATGTCTCGTATGTGTTCCCTCACTCTAATTTTTAGTTCCCTGGTAGTGAGGCCAACATAGATTTTTTGGCATGGACATGTTGCATAATACCTGTATGTAGAGGTAGTATCTCACAGGGCCTGAACCAGTGTAGGCCTGCAGTAAATGTATCTTTGCACAAAATGGCTGTATTTCAAACGGCTTTATTTAAAATGCCTAATTCAAACCCCTGTATGTAGAGGTGGCATCTCACAGGGCCTGAACCTCTGTAGGCCTGAAGTAAATATATCTATGCACAAAATGGCTGTATTTCAAATGCCAAATTCAAACCCCTGTATGTATAGGTAGTATCTCAGAGGGCCTGAACCTCTGTAGGCCTGCAGTAAATATATCTTTGCACAAAAAGACTGTATTTCAAATGCCTGTATTTCAAATGCCTAATTCAAACCCCTGTATGTAGAGGTAGTATCTCAGAGGGCCTGAACCTCTGTAGGCCTGCAGTAAATATATCTTTGCACAAAATGGCTGTATTTCAAATGCCTAATTCAAACCCGGGTATGTAGAGGTAGTATCTCAGAAAGCCTGAACATCTGTAGGCCTGAAGTAAATATATCTTTGCAAAAATGGCTGAAATTCAAATGGCTGTATTTCAAATGCCTAATTCAAACCCCTGTATGTAGAGGTAGTATCTCAGAGGGCCTGAACCTCTGTAGGCCTGAAGTAAATATATATTTTCACAAAATGGCTGTATTTCAAATGGCTGTATTTCAAATGCCTAATTCAAACCCCTGTATGTAGAGGTAGTATCTCACAGGGCCTAAACCAGTGTAGGCCTGCAGTAAATATATCTTTGCACAGAAAGGCTGTATTTCAAATGCCTAATTCAAACCCCTGTATGTAGAGGTAGTATCTCAGAGGGCCTGAACCTCTGTAGGCCTGCAGTAAATATAGCTTTGCATAAAATGGCTGTATTTCAAATAACTAATTTAAACCCCTGTATGTAGAGTTAGTATCTCAGAGGGCCTGAACCTCTGTAGGCCTGAAGTAAATATATCTTTGCACAAAATGGCTGTATTTCAAATGGCTGTATTTCAAATGCCTAATTCAAACCCCTGTATTTAGAGGTAGTATCTCACAGGGCCTGAACCAGTGTAGGACTTCAGTAAATATATCTTTGCACAAAATGGCTGTATTTCAAATGCCTAATTCAAACCCCTGTATGTAGAGGGGGTATCTCACAGGGCCTGAACCAGTGTAAGCCTGAATTCAATATTGGTGCACCAAATGGCGGTATTTAAAATCTCTGAATGTAACCCAAACGTATTAAGGTTGTATCTCACAACGACATCTGCATCAAAGGCTGCCAACTACATTTTTTGTGCCCAAATGAGTGTTTTTTTAAAAACTGAATTTGACAGCAGTATATAAGCCTGTAATTTCACACGTGCTGATGCTGCAAGGCATGAAAATAGTGTTTTTTGTCAAAAGAGTGTGTTTTTCAAACCCCAGAAAATGATGGGTGTATTTCTACCTTAAATTGCACACTGACTAATAGAGATGTTGTAGATTGCCAAAAAAGTCTTTTTTTGCTAACAGAATATGAAAGCTGTATATATTAAACTTGAATTTAACACTTGTAGATCTGGAAAATACTGTTTTTTGAAAAAAGAAGTGTGTTTTTAAAACCCCAGGGAATGATGGGTGTATTTCTACCTTAATCCCTTAAGGACCCTGCCATTTTTCACCTTAAGGACCTGGCCATTTTTTGCAAATCTGACATGTCACTTTATATGGTAATAGCTTTGGAACTTATTTATCCAATCTGAGATTGTTTTCTCGTCACACATTGTACTTCATGACAGTGGTAAATTTGAGTCAAAATATTTCATTTTTATTCATAAAAAAATACCAAATTTGCCAGAAATTTGGAAAAATTCATAATTTTCTAAATTTCTATTTCTCTGCTTTTAAAACGGATAGTAACACCTCCTAAAATAGTTTACTTTACATTTCCCATATGTCTACTTCATGTTTGGATCATTTTTTAAATGACATTCACTGGTCACACAGCTCCCCAAACATAGCACTAAGGAAGGGCTATGGATGTGTGAGGAGTACTGAAGGGGTTAACTCTGCAGCTGAGGAGGAAGGGCAGGCTAATCCACAGCTTTGATCTCCTCAGCACTAGAGAAGGAGAATTACAAGTAGCTCAGTTCTTATCAACTGTGTGTTTACTCACAGTGACAGTTTTACTGCAGGACGAAATTGTTCGTCCTAGTGCGTTAGGTACCTGCAAGTTAGGACGAGAATTCTCGTCCAAAGTCGTGAACGTGTTAAATTGCACACTGACTAATACAGATGTTGTAGATTGCCAAAAAAGTCTTTTTTTGCTAACAGAATATGAAAACTGTATATATTAAACTTGAATTTAACACTTGGAGATCTGGAAAATATAGTTTTTTGAAAACAATAGTGTGTTTTTAAAACCCCAGGAAATGTATTTCTACCTTAAATTGCACACTGACTAATCCAGATGTTGTAGTTTGCCCCAAAAATATAGTGATTTGCAATGTCCCAAAAGCTCAGATGCAGTGCTGGTGCACTGAGCATGCATAAAATGGCCGCCACCGCCACCCACCCAACTAACAGAATTCTAAAAGTTAGTATTTTTTGGTCAATGAGCTCAGGGCAGGGTAAAACGATAGTGCCCTGCACCCACACAACTATTTGTCTGTAGATCGCTGAGTTAGATTCTCTCCTATTCTCTCCCTGAAATCACAAGTCCAGCAGCATCCTCTCCCTACACTTGTAACAGCAGAGTGACGTGCAGCGCTATGTGACTCAAGCTTATATAGAGCCTGGGTCACATGCTGCTCTGGCCAATCACAGCCATGCCATTAGTAAGCATGGCTGTGATGGCCTCTTGGGGCAAGTAGTATGACGCTTGTTGATTGGCTGCTGTGCAGCCTTTCAAAAAGCGCCAAGAAAGCGCCGAACACCGAACCCAAACCCAAAAATTCAAAAGTTCGGTATGAACCCGAACTTTACAGTAAATACCGAAACCATGAAAGTTTGTGTACATTTTGTCTTTGTGATAATACAGTGAATGATACAATATCCCCATTTCCTATTTCCTGTGTCAAATAGAGAATATTACCTTTTTGCCAGTATAAATCTCTATTTAATTCGGCTAAATTTTCAAAGTGCTTATTATGCCATAACGGAGTACATCCAATTGAACCTTTCACTCCACACCAAAGTCTGATCAAATACCATGACTTCATAAAAATGTTTCTGGCGGATTTAAATTCTCTATCGGAGTCGGTCAATTGACCAGACTCTAATAGTGTAAAAATAATATCATAGGGAGATCTATTAACTAAATATTTACAGAGTGGACTTTCAGTCCACTCACGGAGAAGACAGAACTGTGCGAATAAAAAGTAACCCCTGAAGCAAGGGAGATTAACTCCTCCTCTCTCCAAGGGCTTATACCAGTGGTCTAGTTTAAGTCTTATGCGTTTCCGCCCCCAAAGTAGATCCCTAATAATTCTTTCTATTAATTTAAAAAATCTATCCCCAATCCAGACTGGAGAATTCTTAAAAAGATACAATAACTGGGGGAGAATCACCATCTTAATTAAAGATATTCTGTCAGCCTTTGATAAAGGTAAACGGAGCCAAGTTTTTATTTTAGATCTTAACTTATTTATTAATGGAATCAAGTTGAGCGGAATAAAGTCCTCCACCCTTGGAGAGATTATAATTCCTAAATACTCAAAAGAGTCGGCGATTTTTAAAGTATTAATGGGGGCTTCAATTTGGAATGAAAGATGATCTAGGGGCATATTCCTATTGTCCAAGGGCATGAGAGTAGTTTTTTCCCAATTTACATCCAGACCTGAAACCTCTCCAAACCGATGAATCGTTTGAATGATGGTCAACAGCGTAGATTGAGTCTGCTGAACATAAAACAAAATTTCATCTTCATAGAGAGAAATTCGGTCTTCAATGCCCAATATCCAAAACCCTAAGATCCCAGGATCCTGTCTAACCCTAGCCGCCAAAGGCTCAATGTAAATATCAAACAAAAGAGGGGAAAGGGGGCATCCCTGACGAGTGCCTCTAGTCAAAGGAAAACTTCTTGTAAGATGACCATTTATATTCAATCTTGCGGTAGGAGATCTGTACAGAAGTTTTATCATATTAGTGAACCTAGGGCCAAAGCCCATCTTGTGAAGCACTCTCCACAGGAACCTCCATTTCACTTTATCTTCTTTTTGAGTATCTGTAAGAGCTGGAAGGGAAATAGAGCCCAAGTATGAGTCAATCACATTGTCTGGAAGAACACTCTCTGATTCATATAGTAGGGAAAAATAGTTTATAAATTTTTCCATAATTCCCTCCTGATCTTCAATAGTGGTCCCGTCCATGGCCCGAATGCTACGAATCTCTTTTTTTGGGTCCTGGCTAGCTATTACCCTGGCCAACATCTTTCCTGGACGCCCTGCCTCAGAAAAATATTTTTGTCCTCTAAAGAACAGCCTTTGTTGGGCTTTTTCCAAAAGAAAATCGGAGAAAGCCTGACCCGTCCTCTGCATAATCTCTCTAGCTTCCTCCATCTTTAAACTGGCATAGCCAACCATTCCAGCCGCAGCTGCTTCCTCTAATTCTTTTTCCTTCATAGCATATCATTTAGTGACATTGGCAATTGTACTAATAAAGACCCCTCTCATAACCGCTTTAAACGCATCCCAAACAAATTGGGGTTTGGCTGAAGCGATATTTTTATCCCAAAAGGAAGTGATCTCACTTTCTATCTGGTTATGATTATCAATTATTAATAGCCAGTGGGGATTCAATCTAAATGGGGGTCTATGTCTAAGGTTATTCCTAAGCATACACAGCTCAATTACAAAAGGAACATGGTCTGAAACGGATCTGGTCTCATATTTCATCCGTTTGATACAGTTTAAATATCCTTTGTTTATCAAGGCCAGATCAATCCTAGACATAGATCTTCCAGATTTACTTATGCATGAGTAGGCCCTTTTTTCTTTAAATAGATATTCCGAAACATCAACAAGGTCAACTTCCTGGCAGAACCGAGCCAAGGGGGACCCCTGAGTCGGGGAGTAAATATTCCCTCCCGTGGTAATCCTATCCCTCTGTCACGAGGGTGTCAAGAACCACGCCTGACTCCGTTATACCCGGGGTCAGGAAGTCACAGCGGTTGGCTGCGCGCTCTATGTAAGATAGGGCTGTTTCCTTATGGTAGCTTTCTGGGTTTGCTTTGCAACCCTTTTGGCTCACTCAGGGATCCGTAGCTCTTTCTCCTCAGCTGTTCCATGTCCAGCACTCCCAACCTCCTTATATTCCCCTCTTACACTTCTCTGGTTGCCAGATATAGAGCTTCCTGCCTGGACATCTATTCTGACCCTCTGGAGCTGTGTTGCTGCGTTCTCTGGTTGTTGGTCCAGAACGCTACCCTCCGGATCCCTGTTGGACCTTTGTGGTCTGCTGTGGTCGCCCACCTGGGTGTATGTGTTTGTCTGTATTGTCTGTCCTCTCCCTGGTGTTTCCCTCTTAGTGTCAGTGGTGCGGACTAGCGATCCCACCGGCCCGTTCACTATCTAGGGCTCATTTTAGGGAAAGCCAGGGTTTAGGCACGTGATCGCCGCACGGGTGAGGAACCCGTCTAGGGACGTCAGGGCAGTCAGGTGCCAGCCGCAAGGTGAGTCAGGGGTCACCACCTTTCCCTCTCCCTTGGGCAGGGCTTTCCCTTTTCCCTCCCTGTGCGTGACGCCGGTCATTACATTATATCTGGCCCTTATTTTGTGTAGGTAAAAAAAATAAAATTGTTTTACCTATTTACAATCCAGTATGGATCAAATTGCTGCTCTGACCAAACAATTTCATGGCCTGTCTTTGGAGGTGGCAGGATTGAAGGCGTCGGTCCTCCAGCAACAGCAGCAATTACAACTGACCGCAAGCCCAGCGGTTGCTACTGGTAACCAGGTTGTTGCGGAACCCAAGGTCCCTCTCCCTGACAGATTTTCTGGGGGAAGGGACACGTTTTTGACATTCCGTGAGGCCTGTAAATTATATTTTAAACTGCGCCCTTACTCTTCTGGTAATGAAGAACAGCGGGTGGGGGTTGTTATTTCCCTGCTGCAGGGGGACCCGCAGTCCTGGGCGTTCTCTTTACCTACGGTCAGTGGATGAGTTTTTCGGGGCCTTGGGTCTCATATATGATGACCCTGACCGAGTCGCACTGGCTGAATCAAGATTACGGAGACTCCTACAAGGAGAGCGGCCGGTAGAGGAGCATTGCTCTGACTTCCGTAGGTGGGCTACGGATACCCAATGGAACGACCCGGCTCTCAGGAGTCATTTCTGCTCTGGGTTATCCGAAAGGGTTAAGGATGCGCTTGCATTATATGAGACCCCCTTTTCCCTTGATGCGGTTATGTCCCTTTCTATCCGAATAGATAGACGCCTTAGGGACAGGTTGAAAAAACCGGAGCAATTGGTAACCCCTCCCAAGCAGCAGTTAGTCTGTACGGACTTAGACGAGCCTATGCAGCTAGGAGGAACTACTCGTCAGGTCCGTCCTCCTGAGGCTCGCCGTAGGCGTGGGGTTTGTTTTTTTTGTGGGGAGAGGGGTCATTTCATGAATTTCTATCCTTCTTTCCTCAGAAACAAAAGACCGTCGGAAAACTACTAACCCCAGGCTGTGTGGAGGATGTCAGCCGGGGGGTATACGTTTCCTCCATACGTACATCGCAATTTGTGTTGCCAGCGGTTATTGTTTTTGGTGATAAGACGGAGACTATTTCTTTCTTTCTAGACAGTGGAGCAGGGGTAAATTTGATAGATGCCCATTTTGCCCGCACTATGGGTTTGTCTCTCTGTACGCTACAGAGACCTATTCCCATATTCGCTATTGATTCTGCTCCCCTGTCTCAGAGAAACCTCACCCACATTGTTCATAATTTACACCTTCGGGTAGGGGACCACCATAACGAGATGCTTTCATGTTATGTTCTGGAGGGGCTTCCCACTCCGGTAGTGCTGGGTCTTCCCTGGTTGGTAGCGCACAATCCAGTGGTGGATTGGCAGGCCAGGGAGATATTGGAGTGGAGTGAGCAGTGCAGAGAAAATTGCTTAAATAGCAATTGCTTAGTCGCCTCCATAACTACCCTACCTACATTTATTTCGGATTTTGAGGACGTTTTGTCTGAAAAGGGTTATCAGAAGTTACCACCTCATCGTCCTTATGATTGCCCGGTTAACCTTATTCCCGGCGCAAAATTACCCAAGACCAGGTTATATAATCTTTCAGGTCCAGAGAGACAAGCCATGAAAGATTATATCTCCGAGAGCTTGGCTAAGGGACACATCAGACCCTCTTCTTCACCCGTGGCTGCAGGGTTTTTCTTCGTTAAAAAGAAAGATGGGGGCCTGCGTCCTTGCCTAGATTTTCGCGAATTAAATCGGATAACCATCCGAGACCCATACCCTCTTCCTCTCATTCCTGACCTGTTTAACCAGATTGCGGGTGCTAGGTGGTTCTCCAAACTTGATCTTAGGGGGGCCTACAATCTGATTCGTATTAAGGAGGGGGATGAGTGGAAGACAGCTTTTAACACCCCTGAGGGGCATTATGAAAATCTAGTTATGCCTTTCGGTCTGACCAATGCTCCTGCCGTCTTTCAACATTTCGTTAATGACATTTTTAGTCATCTAATCGGCAGGTTTGTGGTAATATACCTAGATGATATTTTAATTTATTCGTCTGATCTGAGAACACATGAGGTGCATGTCAGACAAGTACTGCAGGTCCTACGGACGAATAAATTATATGCTAAAATTGAAAAATGTGTCTTCGCCGTTCAGGAGATACAATTCCTAGGTTATTTTTTATCTGCTTCAGGTTTCCGTATGGATCCTAGGAAGGTCCAGGCAATTTTAGATTGGGATCTTCCTGAGAACCTCAAAGCACTGCAACGGTTCTTGGGCTTCGCGAATTTCTATTGGAAATTCATAAAAAATTATTCACTTATTGTAAAACCCCTTACTGACATGACTAGGAAGGGGACTGATTTTTCTAAATGGTCTGACGCCGCTAAAGTTGCTTTTTCCTCTCTAAAAGAGAGGTTTACCTCAGCACCTGTACTAGTCCAACCTGATGTCTCTCAGCCTTTTATTGTTGAAGTCGATGCGTCAGAGGTGGGAGTGGGGGCGGTGCTGTCTCAGGGTCCGTCTCCTGGCAAATGGCGTCCTTGTGCTTTCTTTTCTAAAAAAAACTATCTGCAGCAGAAAAGAACTACGATATTGGCAATAGGGAACTATTAGCTATTAAACTAGCGTTTGAAGAATGGCGTCACTTTTTAGAGGGGGCAGTCCACCCCGTCACTGTGATTACGGACCACAAAAATGTTCTGTACCTCGAATCAGCTAAGCGTCTCACCCCTAGACAAGCTAGGTGGTTGCTATTTTTTACCAGGTTTAACTTTGTGATTACCTATCGTCCTGGGGCAAAGAATACCAAGCCTGTTGTTTCCCTGGAGGGGGTAATGTGAGTGATCCGGTGCCCATTCTTCAAAGAGGAGTGGTTGTTTCTGCGGTACACTCTGTTCTGGAGGGGAAGGTGTTAGAGGCCCAGGGGGACGCCCCGGTCTCTTGCCCCTCAGAGAAATTGTTTGTACCGTTGAACCTGTGTTTCGAATTATTAAAGGAACATTATAATTCGGCACTTGCTGGGCACCCGGGTAGTAAAGCAACCTTGGAGCTATTGTCTCTTCATTTTTGGTGGCCAAGGTTGCGTCAGGATGTATTGGATTTTGTGTCTTCTTGTTCTACCTGTGCGCGCGCAAAAGTTTCACATACACGTCCTGCAGGGTCTCTATTACCACTCGTCATTCCCAATAAACCATGGACACATCTGTCAATGGATTTTATCACTGACTTACCTTTGTCTGCGGGTAAAACAGTTATTTTGGTAGTAGTGGTCAGGTTTAGCAAAATGGTACACTTCATTGCGTTACCCGCACTACCTAATGCTAAGACTCTTGCTCAGGTATTCGTCAGTGAAATCGTGAAGCTTCACGGGGTCCCCTCCGATGTTGTTTCGGATCGGGGTACCCAGTTTATTTCTAAATTTTGGAAAGCTTTTTGTTCCCGTTTGGGGGTACACTAGTCCTTTTCCTCAGCTTTCCATCCTCAGTCTGAATGGACAGACTGAGCGTACCAACCAAAACCTGGAGACATATCTAAGATGTTTTGTGTCTGAAAACCAAGAGTTGTGGTCATCATATTTACCGTTAGCTGAGTTTGCCATAAATAATCGTCGTCAGGAATCCACTGGCAAGTCACCATTTCTTGGTGCATATGGTTTTCATCCCCAATTCTGTACTTTCAAAAAGGGTTCCCGAAGAGGAACGGTTTTGTTATCTCTTTCATCGGTATGGCAGAAGGTGCAAGCTAACTTGAAAAATATGGGAGGTAAATACAAATGCATGGCTGATAAGAGACGGTCGCCAGGTCCGGACCTAGGAGTGAATGACTATGTGTGGTTGTCTACTAGGAATATTAAATTGAAGGTTCCCTCTTGGAAACTGGGTCCTAGGTTTATTGGTCCTTACAAAATTGTAGCCATCATCAACCCCGTGGCTTTTCGCCTGGAGTTACCTCAGACTTTTAAAATCCATAATGTCTTTCATAAGTCGTTACTCAAAAAATATGTTCCACCTCTAGAACCGTCACCGCTGCCACCCCCTCCTGTTGTTGTGGATGGTAATCTAGAATTTCAGATATCCAAAATTGTTAATTCTCGTCGGGTCCGCCGCTCTCTTCAATATCTGGTGCATTGGAGAGGTTACGGTCCCGAGGAAAGAATGTGGGTTCCTGCGTCTGAGGTAAACGCCGACAGGCTAGTTCGGGTTTTTCATGCCTCTCATCCTGAGAGACCTGGTCCTGAGTGTCCGGAGGCCCCTCGTAGAGAGGGGGGTACTGTCACGAGGGTGTCAAGAACCACGCCTGACTCCGTTATACCCGGGGTCAGGAAGTCGCAGCGGTTGGCTGCGCGCTCTATGTAAGATAGGGCTGTTTCCTTATGGTAGCTTTCTGGGTTTGCTTTGCAACCCTTTTGGCTCACTCAGGGATCCGTAGCTCTTTCTCCTCAGCTGTTCCTTGTCCAGCACTCCCAACCTCCTTATATTCCCCTCTCACACTTCTCTGGTTGCGATATAGAGCTTCCTGCCTGGACATCTATTCTGACCCTCTGGAGCTGTGTTGCTGCGTTCTCTGGTTGTTGGTCCAGAACGCTACCCTCCGGATCCCTGTTGGACCTTTGTGGTCTGCTGTGGTCGCCCATCTGGGTGTATGTGTTTGTCTGTATTGTCTGTCCTCTCCCTGGTGTTTCCCTCTTAGTGTCAGTGGTGCGGACTAGCGATCCCACCGGCCCGTTCACTATCTAGGGCTCATTTTAGGGAAAGCCAGGGTTTAGGCAAGTGATCGCCGCACGGGTGAGGAACCCGTCTAGGGACGTCAGGGCAGTCAGGTGCCAGCCGCAAGGTGAGTCAGGGGTCACCACCTTTCGCTCTCCCTTGGGCAGGGCTTTCCCTTTTCCCTCCCTGTGCGTGACGCCGGTCATTACACCCTCTCAGGATTAATCACACAGTGAAAATCCCCCTTAACTATAACCAGACATTCCTGGCATATGATCCACAAACGCCATCAGAGAGGTCAATATTTGTATAGAAAAAGGTGGAGGAATATAATTAAGAGCTAGAATGCATAACTTCCCATCTAGCCTACCATCGAGAAAACATATCTCCCCTGTCTATCAATAGATGATGCCAAACATACAAAATTTATCCGGTTATGAATTAAAACCGTAACTCCTCTGGAGTAACTGGTATATGTAGAATTATACACCTGTGTAGCCCACCTCCCTCCAAGTCTAACAATCGTATCGTGTGTAAAGTGGGTTTCTATCAGGCAAACAATAGCTGGTAGGTGTCTTAGTATCAAGTCTAAGACCGCCTGCCTTTATATCTTCTCCCCAAGGCCCCGGACATTCCACGTAAGTATTCTAGTCGCCATTATTTAGTCAAAGAGTATCCAATAGATAGAACTCCCCAGACTTCTCTCCGCTCTCCTCCACAATAGAGATACATGATACCCCACCTCCCCTCTAATCACATCCCCTACCCTCCCAACCAAAAAATTCATAACCCCCTTGCTCCATCACTAAAGGTGACAGACCTCTTAACTAGGACCATCCCTCCCCCACCCTCTCAACCAGCCTCCAAAAAGAAGGAGAAAAAAAAACTGATTTTAAACATTGATCCGATCTAGCCAATCCGTGGCCACTTCTGGAGAGTCAAAGAAAAGAACATTATCATTAAATACAGTCCTTAACTTGGCCGGATATATAAAGGAGTACTTAATGTCTTTGCTCTGAAGGCGTTTTTTAACATCAAAAAAAGTACGTCTCTTATCTTGAACCTCTTTTGAAAAGTCAGAGAAAAAAGAAAGTTTACATCCATTATGGATAATCGGGGGGGCATCCCGTGCTCGCGTCAAAATCATATCTCTATCATAGGCGGCTAACATCTTAACTATTACCGTCCTTGGCAACCGTCCAGGAGTATGTTTACTGCCAGGTTTTCGATGGGCCCTTTCAATTAGAAACAAAAGGTGAAAAATGTTCATTCCCGTAATTATCAAAAATTGCATGATTTTCCTAACATATGACGTAAATTCATGATTTTCTTAAAGACACGGAGGCGAGTATTGCTTTCTCTTTCTTTTACTGACCAACCAATAGCAGCAAAGAAAACAAGTAACCATGGTAACAAAGGCCCTCCCACATAAAACCCATATAATAGTCCTGCTTTGCATGGATTCCTCCTCTTTCTTTGGCGGTGACACTCCTCTGTAGACGCTGAAGGTCTATCCACTAAACTCCAACAAAGAACTGAGCTCGAACAGCACATGAACTCTCCAACTGAAGAACGGAACTGGAGAATAACCAAAATCGACTGTAGGTGTCAGGCGTAGCTTTCCGGAAATATTCATCCTAAAGAAAACAAGAAGAAAGAAAAAAACGGTAATCAGGACTGTTCAGAACTATGGATCAAGTACCAAACCTGAAAAAATGCATATACAAGTATCCATAATTTGCAGATATACAAATGAAGGCAACAATAGACCCCACACAAAACTAGGGAGGGAAGAAAAACGGGGAGGGGCAATACTCGCCTCCGTGTCTTTAATAAAATCATGACTTTACGTCATATGTTAGGGAAATCATTCAATTTTATTACATGACACGGAGGCTCCTATTGCGAGTTTAAAGCTGACTTACCACCGAGGAAAAAACATGAACAGGAGGACGAAAATAAAACTCACGAAATGTAGACACCCGAGACCAATCTGCCAGCTTCATGATGTCCTCCAACCTGGCCCCCGCAACTGCCATGGATGTCGCCGAAGCACCTCTAGTAGAATGTGCAGTAAACACCGAAGTGTCCACTCCTGCCAAGGACATAATCCACTTAACCCATCGAGCCAGAGTGATGCTAGTAACAGGAAGAAAAGGACGTCGGTATGACAGAAAAAGTTGAGGGCGTGAAGTCTCGCGGTGAGAGGCCGTACGTGACTCATACTCCCTCAGACAGGCGACTGGACAGAGAGCTGGAGTATCCGGGAAGCTGGGATAGGCCACAGATTTAATGTTGGTCTTGGTGCGACGCGTAATATTGAACACGACCCCAATCGGAGTGAATGAACGAGCATCATGGTCCAAAGCTCGGACATCTGAGACTCTTTTACAAGAAATCAAACAGAATAAGGAAACCAACTTTGCCGAAAGCTGACGCAAAGAAAGTTCCGCGTTCGGAGGCCAAGAAGAGAACAAGGATAATTCGGAGGCCACATCCCACGTGGCCGAGAAACGGGGCCTAGGAGGACGGGGGAGACGAGCGCCTTTAAAGGGAACCCGTCACCAGGATTTTGTGTACAGAGATGAGAACATGGGTTGCTAGATGGCCGCTAGCACATCCACAATACCCAGTCCCCATAGCGCTGTGTGCTTTTATTGTGTATAAAAACCGATTTGATACATATGCAAATTAACCTGAGATGTGTCAGAGCTTGAAAATATGACTCTTCTCTGGTCACACAAGCAAGATATGACTCTTTTATGTTAATTTGCATATGTATCAAATCGTTTTTTTTACACAATAAAAGAACACAGAGCTATGGGGACTGGGTATTGCGGATGTGCTAGTGGCCATCTAGCAACCCATGTCCTCAGCTCTGTACCCAAAATCCCGGTGACAGGTTCCCTTTAAGAAGGCGACACACCAATGGATGTTGACCGGCTGGGCAACCGTCGAATCCCTGATGAGAGGAAGAAATGGCTGAACGAAAAACATTGATGGTACGATATGCCTTACCATCCTCGAAAAGTGAAGTGAGGAATTGATGGATCTCCGTCACAGGAGCTGAAACGGGATCCTCGTGCCTAGCCAAGCACCAATCAGCTCATGACTTCCAGGCTGCTCGATAAGCCCGTCTAGTACCGGGGGCCCATGCGCCCTCCAAGAGGCGTCTAGTAGATTCCAAAACTCCTGCGACGTCCCAGGGTTGCCTGAAATCCTGCCGGCTAGGAGTTGGAGGGTTTATTCTAAGAGGAGAGGATGTTGCAGACCTGACCTGGTCTAACAAGAGTTCTGGAAAAACCGGGAGAAGGAGAGGACACTGGATCAGGCATTCCATCAGCTGAGGAAACCAAGACTGGGAGGTCCAAAAGGAACCACCAGGACCAGTTCGGCCTCCTGTTGACGGACTCGGGCTAACACTCGGGGAATCAGAGCAAATGGGGGAAAGGCATACATGAGGTTGCAGGCCCAGCTCTGCAGAAAGGCGTCGGTGGCTTCCGCGTCCGAATCCGGGCACCAACTGAAGAATCTGGGGAGATGGGTGTTCAAGCGGGATGCGAATAGATCTACACAGCAGGGACCCCATCGGGAGGATATGGATGAGAAGACCGTCTCGTGCAATCGTCAATCGCTGGAATCCGAGAGAAAACGAGAGCTCCAGTCAGCGTGCATATTGTGCAGGCTGGGAAGATACTCCGCCACAATGGAGATCTCCCTGGACAGACAAAAAGTCCACATATCCCAAGCCAGATGGGACAATGCAGTCGAGTGTGTGCCGCCCATGGCGTTGACGTAACGCACTGCCGAAATTTTGTCCATCCGTAATCTGATGCAGGTGCTGGTCAGACCTCCTGCAAAACTGCGAATAGCGAAGAATCCTGCGAGAAGCTCCAAGGCATTGATATGGAGTCTGGACTCTTCCGCGGACCAACGTCCCCCGTTGTGCACTCCGTTGCAATAGGCGCCCCATTCCAACAGGCTGGCGTCTGATTCCACTGTGAAGTCCGGACGCGGGCTGAAAATAGCTTTGCCATTCCAAACCTTCAAGTTCCGGATCCACCATGTCAGCTCCTCCCTGGATTCCTCGTCTAACGTGATCATGTCTTCGTACGATGCACCTGCGCGAAGGTGAGATATCTTGAGGAGTTGCATTGCCCGATAATGTAATGGCGCTGGAAAAACTGCCTGGATAGAGGACGAAAGTAAGCCTATGATGCGGGCCAGGTGACGTAAAGATACCTGTGGAAGGGATAACGTCTGGCGTATTTCCTTGCGGATGGCCCGAACCTTGGATGACGGAAGACTGAGGGTCTCAGTCGTTGAATTGATTGTGAAGCCTAAAAACTCCATGGACTGGGAAGGAGTAAGGCAGGATTTCTCCATGTTGAGGAGAAACCCGAGGTGAGACAACAAGTCCATTGTCCAAGATAAGTGTGTGAGCAAGGTCGGACAGTCCTGGGCCAAGAGGAGGATATCGTCTAGGTATACAATTAGCCGAACTCCGCGACTGCGGAGGCAGGATATGACCAGCTGTAGTAACTTGGTGAAGGAGCCGAGGACAGCCCGAAAGGGAAGCAAGTGAAACGCCACATCTCCATGTTCCATTGGAAACACAGCAGGTTCCTGGAAGTCTCGGCAATAGGTACTGTTAAATAGGCATCCTTCAGGTCTAATTTGACTAGCCAATCTCCATGGAGGAGCATGTCTCTGAGGAGGTGGATGCCCTCCATCTTGAAGTGGCGATAACGGACAAATGCGTTCAATGCCCGAAGGTTGATCACAGGATGCATCTGTCCTCCTTTTTTGGCCACCAGAAACATGTTACTGAAAACGCAATTGGAGAGGTCTGAAGCCGGTTCTATCGCACCCTTCAACTCCCTGTGCAACAGTAGTTGCTTTTGGGTCGGGAGGACAATGGGATGAGGGGGTGGAATAAAGCTGGGAGGAACCATCAACTGTATGTGAAAACCCCGAACGGTAGTGAGGATCCATGGGTCGGCCGTGATAACTGACCAAGCGTGGGAAAAGAGATGGAGTCTGCTCCCTATCCAAACAGTTGAAGAAGATAGAGGGATTGGTAGACTTACCGAATGGGCGTCTGGACCCCGAGAATCCTCTGGTCCCGCGGGATCACCACGAAGCACCACGTGTGGGGAAGAAGGTGGAAGGCTGGCGCAACTCCTGGCTGGACAATCTGAAGGACACGACCCGAACCGCGGGTCTGGAAAGATGACCGGCCGGACAGACGGCCCCTAGCACTGAAGGCCCTGGTGGAGACCCGTCCCTGAAAAACCCATCTCATTGACGATTGGGCTTTATCCAGCGCCGTGAAGGCACCAACAAAACGGGACAAATCTTTAATAAAAGAGTCTCCAAAAAGGAGATCCTGGGCATCCTTGCTCGCCTCAGTCAAGGCCAAATTGGAAAGCTTCGGTTCTATTTTGAACAGAATGGCCTTCCTTCTCTCAATAGAGAGAGAGGTATTAGCGTTGCCAGTGAGACACAGAGCGCGCTGTGTCCACCCCTGGAACTCCTCCGGATCTACCGGGGTGTTCTGGGTTCTGACGGCTTCCGCCAACTCAAAGATCTTAGTAAGGGGGCCCAGGACATCCAGTAATTTGCCCTGGCAGGCCTTTAGAGCTGACTCAAGACCCTTATGAGGGTTCCACCCAGATTTGGCCAGAAATTGGATCATTTTTGGATCCACCACCGGTGTGTCACAGACCTTGTTAGGGACAATGGGCCTAGGGCACTCAGCCCTCAACTTATTCCTAGCCTCCTTGCTAAGGGGCTGACGTACATGTGACTCCAAATATTTAGCAATGTGGTCCGATGGGAGCCACTCTGCAGACCTCGGGTGATGGAGTGCATCTGGGTCGAATAGCGGCTCTCCCGAAGGGTCCATAATCACTTCTAAAGTATTAGAAGGGACCTTGGGAGGGTTGGAAATGGGGGGATTAGGAACTGACGATGGCCCAGGAGGGTCCACCTCCAACAGTTCCGGGTCCTCTTGCTCTGAACCAAAGTCAGGCTCTGACTGCGCCTCCTCATCTGATCCGAGTTCGGACTCGGACTGTGTATCATACTGCGCTCTGGCGCATTTCCATGGCCTCGCCTTTTCTGCCTGGCGGGCATGGGCTCTTTTGCGCGAACTCAGCACGCTCTCTTGGGTGGCAAGTATCACACCAGTCTTAGTGGTTCTGGAGGCTGGAGGATCAGAAATAGCTGTCCCTGAGGTCAAGGGTCTAGGGCGGCTACTGGGACCGGAAACAGATGAGTGTGCCATAAGGGCATCTGAAATGGACTGCGAAATAGCAGTGGACATGGAACCCATTGCGGCCTGGATAGCCACAGCCACAGAACGTTGGATTGCCATAGCCTGATCCGAATTGGAACCTGCTGCCTGGGCATGGGGGGGTGACTTCCATGTCCTCAGGGGCATGGTTACTGGGGTGATTCCTGTAAATAATGGCGCCAGAAGAATACCCCTGACTATACTAGAAATAATCTAATGAGGCCCAGAAGGTGAGAAAAAAAACCCTAACAATACACAAGGGTAGGGTACCACCAGGAGAAAGCCTGAGCAGCCGATGTGACCGAGCGGCCGCTTACACCGAGGGAGCGCACAAAATCCCGCGAGATTTCGCGCCGCTCTGAATGGAGAAGGGATACAGTGAAAAACCGCGCCCGAAGTCTCGCAAGGTGCGAGACTTCGGGCGGGGCAAGCGGAGCTGACGGAGAAGCGGGAAGAAGAACCCGCTCCGGGTTTGTAGAAGATGGAAGATGGCTGCCAAAATCACGCGAGATTTCGACCGTCGATAACGGGTGGCTGAGGAAAAACGCTGGAGAGGAAGGAGGCAGGAACCAGAGGCAGAGGGACACCGGAGAGAGGGGGAAAACAGGTAGAATAAGATAAGAACAATACCCAAAAGGGCCGCGACTCCAAGAAAAAAAGGGGGGGGGGGAGCCCACAGGGCCAAATAGAAAAGAGGGGAAAAAACAACCCTGAAAAGGAAAATAGGTACAAAATATATGACCTCTATATATACATATCAATGCCACAACAGTAAAAAATACTCAAATCCATACGGAACGTGACTATAACCTGTAAATATACACTGCTCAAAAAAATAAAGGGAACACTTAAACAACACAATGCAACTCCAAGTCAATTAAACTTCTGTGAAATCAAACTGTCCACTTAGGAAGCAACACTAAGTGACAATCAATTTCACATGCTGTTGTGCAAATGGGATAGACAACAGGTGGAAATTATAGGCAATTAGCAAGACACCCCCAATAAAGGAATGGTTCTGCAGGTGGTGATCACAGACCACTTCTCAGTTCCTATGCTTCCTAGCTGATGTTTTGGTCACTTTTGAATGCTGGCGGTGCTTTCACTCTAGTGGTAGCATGAGACGGAGTCTACAACCCACACAAGTGGCTCAGGTAGTGCAGCTTATCCAGGATGGCACATCAATGCGAGCTGTGTCAAGAAGGTTTGCTGTGTCTGTCAGCGTAGTGTCCAGAGCATGGAGGCAATACCAGGAGACAGGCCAGTACATCAGGAGACGTGGAGGAGGCCGTAGGAGGGCAACAACCCAGCAGCAGGACCGCTACCTCCGCCTTTGTGCAAGGAGGAACAGGAGGAGCACTGCCAGAGCCCTGCAAAATGACCTCCAGCAGGCCACAAATGTGCATGTGTCTGCTAAAACGGTCAGAAACAGACTCCATGAGGGTGATATGAGTGCCCGACGTCCACAGGTGGGGGTTGTGCTTACAGCCCAACACCGTGCAGGACGTTTGGCATTTGCCAGAGAACACCAAGATTGGCAAATTCGCCACTGGCGCCCTGTGCTCTTCACAGATGAAAGCAGGTTCACACTGAGCACATGTGACAGACGTGACAGAGTCTGGAGACGCCGTGGAGAACGTTCTGCTGCCTGCAACATCCTCCAGCAATGCCAGCATGACCGTTTTGGCATTGGGTCAGTAATGGTGTGGGGTGGCATTTCTTTGGAGGGCCATGTGCTCGCCAGAGGTAGCCTGACTGCCATAAGGTACCGAGATGAGATCCTCAGACCCCTTGTGAGACCATATGCTGGTGCGGTTGGCCCTGGGTTCCTCCTAATGCAAGACAATGCTAGACCTCATGTGGCTGGAGTGTGTCAGCAGTTCCTGCAAGATGAAGGCATTGATGCTATGGACTGGCCCGCCCGTTCCCCAGACCTGAATCCAATTGAGCACATCTGGGACATCATGTCTCGCTCTATCCACCAATGTCACGTTGCACCACAGACTGTCCAGGAGTTGGCAGATGCTTTAGTCCAGGTCTGGGAGGAGATCCCTCAGGAGACCGTCAGCCACCTCATCAGGAGCATGCACAGGCGTTGTAGGGAGGTCATACAGGCACATGGAGGCCACACACACTACTGAGCCTCATTTTGACTTGTTTTAAGGACATTACATCAAAGTTGGATCAGCCTGTAGTGTGTTTTTCCACTTTAATTTTGAGTGTGACTCCAAATCCAGACCTCCATGGGTTAAAAAATTTGATTTCCATTTTTTAATTTTTGTGTGATTTTGTTGTCAGCACATTCAACTATGTAAAGAACAAAGTATTTCAGAAGAATATTTAATTAACTCAGATCTAGGATGTGTTATTTTTGTGTTCCCTTTATTTTTTTGAGCAGTGTATATACCACTATGAAGACCACAATGACTACTTATCTGAGTGGTCAGCAGCAAAGAAAGAGGGGGAATCCATGCAAAGCAGGACTATTATATGGGTCTTATGTGGGAGGGCCTTTGTTACCATGGTTACTTGTTTTCTTTGCTGCTATTGGTTGGTCAGTAAAAGAAAGAGAAAGCAATAGGAGCCTCCGTGTCATGTAATAAAATAATGGATTGTATTGTTCCTGCTAGATTTTTATCATCAGAGGATTCAGTTAAACCTATATCTCGAACGTTACATCTTCATGAGCGATCTTCTAGATCCACCGTTTTTTTTCTTCAGATAATTATAATCTGGTTTTACTGTAGTATTCTCCGCTTTTAATACTTTCACTTCTTGCTCCAGGTTAGCCACCGTATTTTCTAATTCTTTGGCTCTATCCCGAATCTTTGACAAATCATCTATTATAATAAGGAGATCCGTCTGTACTGACCCCAATTGAACGGCGATATTTTGTATAGCTTTTCCATTCTTTTTCACAATGGATAAAATTTCCACTAATGGAGATGCATTGTCCATAGGAGTCTCCGCATCTCCACTATGAGAATCCCCTTCAAGTGCCTCCTCCGCTCGGGCCTCAGATAGATTTTTTCTTATATTCATATCCAACTTCCCCTTTATTCCAGACCTAGTACTAAAATTTAGGGATCTCAAAAATTTATAAATTTTAGAGGACTCTGTTTCTGTCCCACCTTGACCGCGCTCAGGTCTGTTGAACGTCTATTCTGTTTGGGGGCCATCTTTCTCCCCCACTTTTTTTTTTTCCTCTCCCCCCTCCTGCCTCTCTTCCCCTCCCTCTCTTCTCTTTAGTTTTCTTTTAGTTTCCTTCTCTTTTCTTTTTTTTCCCTTATTCTTCTTCTTCTCGTCTTCTATCCTCCCCCTTTTTTTTTTCTTCCCCCTCTCCTCAAACTCTCCTCACTGCCCCCTTTTTCTTTTTCTTTTTTCCAACCCAATCCAGTAAAGCCTTCGTTTCTCCTTTTTTTTTCTCCTCCCCCACACTTCAATACAGGAGGTTAGTAAATTAAGTACTGGGGAATTAGGATTAAGAACCCCAAAAAAATCTGTCACATGGGGTTTAAGAGAGGTTAGATGAGGTCAGGTGGCCAAGGATAAGGCCGAGGGAAACACGAGGAGAGGAGGGAAAACAAGAAATACATGGAGTCCCAAGCAGGGGGGGGGGGGACAGTTCGGATGGATCTCACCAATCAAGCGTCTTCTCAGGGTCTTCCAGTCTGGTCTCAAGGCGAACCCCACAGACAGATAAGAGGTAAGGAAGACGATCAGAGGGGGAGAACACGATCCACCGACAACACCAATCAGAAAGCAGGACGAAGAGCCCACAGGAACCTCGGCATCTATCCAGGGAGAAGGCAGGGAGACGACAAAGCGGTCAAGATGCAACAGGCTTGCCAGAGTGGAAGGAAGCGGAACGAAGCGCAGTCTCAGCGGGGTAGCAGGAAGGGCAGCAAGAGAAACAAGCGAGGCAGACACCGACCTGGCAGAGACAGACGAAGTGCCGGCACTTTCACCTCCCAGGCAGAGAGGAGCAGAGAGGAACGGAGCAAAGCAACCAACCTCCCGTCTCGCTGGAATCAAACAGCGAGGAATACACGCAGGAAATCAGCGCCAGCATCAGCGGGATCCACGACCACGGCAATCTCGGAGCCAGCAACATCAAGGAGGTAGGCCGTCATTGAGGGAGGGGGGAGAGCGCAACGTTACGCTCACGTCATCACGTCCTCAAGTAAGTGCCAGTTAAACACCATCCAAGCCTGACCACAGATCCCGACATTGGAAACATACTAATAATTGTTTTATTTTGCTACAGCATAGTGCAGGTATCAAGTGCCACCACCTGAAAAGTTCAGCACCAGCCCCACTTCCTTCTTTGCCCATTTGTTCCCAGAATAAGGAGGAAGAAATCGGTTTCTCTGTTCATCAAATGGTCCATGAGGGAAAGCTTAGAGACAGGAGTTTGAAACTGTGTGACTTTGCAGGCAGCAGGTAAACTGGGGGCTCTTGGTCTGTCTGTTGCTGTTAATGATGCTATCAGATGGGAGGCTGTAGCTGGTGGTCCTACTGTATGATTATAGACATGGCTTGGCAAGGTGATGGTGAGGAAAAGGGGGAAATAGACCAGGGTTATAGTTAATACTCCACTGTATAAAAGTAGACGACTACATCAATGTGCACCTCTGAATTTGTCACTTGACATTTAGGCCAGTCTCAGGCAAACATATTATGTATTGCATATGAGTGTCCAGGGATCTATGATGTTGTGAGTTCAGGCAAGACCAAGACATTCAACTGTAATACAGACCCATAAGGCCGTTTTTAGACGAGCAAGTGTCGCAGCACAACATCCGTCCTGAACTTCCAGCACTAGCCTTACATGGAATAAAATTTAATGGCTAGCTGAATTTAATGGTGTTAACAAATGGTGCCATTTTCAAACACACCTGCACAACACACATAGTTCTTTGTTTTCACAGGAGAAAGGTCATGAAAACAAAAAACATTTTCCAAATTATACCAAATCTTGAAATAAGTTATATTGAAGAAATATATATCCCATGTTTTTAAATCAATTCTATTCAAGAGAACATTGTGAGCGCTGGATATCCTTAGTGTATCATTTGAGTTGGTACCAATTTCCAATCACTTCCTGGAATCTTGAGTGCCGGAATTATAGAATAGGCCATTAATATCTATATACCAAGAAAACCTCTTTAGTGCGAACAGCTCTGTAATACAGTGTCTGATAGAACATGATGCTAGTAGTTTTAATATAAAACCTGAGAGAAAATAATCCCCTGTATCAGAGACATGTGAAGGTACAGTATAGATATAAAACTATAAGTGCCAAATTACTGCTCCTTACAGCTCAGATATTGTACGGAGTAATACGCCTGTGGGTATGAGACCTAAGTAGGAATATCAGTCTAGTTTTGTGACCTTTTAGTTTACAGAGGATTGCTTATATTGGATACACTGTAAGCAATTCCTGCTGTGAGATGTATTAGGTCAGGAATGGCCAACCTGCGGCTCTCCAGCTGTTGCAAAACTACAACTCCCAGCATGCCTAGACTGCCTACAACTATCAGCCTACAGCAGGGCGTGGTAGGAGTTGTAGTTTTACAACAGCTGGAGAGCCGCAGGTTGGCCAGCCCTGTATTAGGTCTTGTACATGTTTTCAGCCTGTGGATATAAATAAGGAATATTCCTACTAACTACAAAAAAATCTTGAAAAAGTGAAAAACATAAAGACATAAAGTACAGGAAACTGCCATAACATTTCATTATCAAATGATTAAAGGTTTTGTCCCACCATAAGAACTTATCACCAGTCGCAGAATAGGTAATTAGGTATGACCATCACCAGATCATTTGTGCTGGATTGGAAGAGGATCAAAGGGAATATATCATCATATAATGATCTATTGTATAAATCAATTTTTTATGGGGAACATATTCATTTAGAATTTTGGCAGATTTTTTTTAAAATGTACCCTGTCATTTTCTACCATATTTTTCACCCTATAAGACACACCGGCCCATAAGATGCACCTAGGTTTTAGAGGAGGACAACAAGAAAAAAGTATTTTTCATTAGACCTTAGGTCAGACCACCATCCAGACCCCCAATGTTAATAAGACCACAATAAGACCTCAGATAAGAGCCCCAAAATAAATAAGACCACCCCATTCAGACCTCAGATCAGCCGCCATTCCTCTTATTATAAGCCCCCATGTCTCTCATCAGCCCCATGTCTCTCATCAGCCCCATATCTCATCAGCCCCCATGCCTCTAATCCGCCCCCATGCCTCTCATCCGCCCCCATGCCTCATATCACATAAAATAAAATAAAACACTTACCTCTCCTGTTCCGGACACTGCTGCTCCTCACCGCCAGTGATCTTCTTCCTCCTGCCGTCGGCTGTGGACCACAGCATGAGGTCAAAGAGCGCCCTCAGGCTGTGCGCAGCCAAGGACCAGGAAGCGGTGAGTACAGAGCCCGGTCCTCCTTTATGAGCGCTTCCATAATGGGGACTTTGGGGGTAAAAAATGCATCTTATGGGGTGGAAAATATGGTATAATTAAAAAAAAATTCTACAATCTTGCAGTCATGTTATTATCTTCACAGACAGAAATACAATGAAAGATAAAACCTCTGTATAGATAACACAGGATCCAACATTCACAAAAGATGATAGTCACAGCTTTTGTATTCCCCCTCCCTGCACAATGACCTCTGCTCATGTAACAGAGCATGTCTAGAATCCCCTCCCATAGAAGTCACTGAGTCCCCTTCAAACTATTGAGGTTATGGCTCATGTGGCTGCTGTAAATAATATCTCTAAATGCAACAGCAGCTCAGGCAAGATGGCTGAATAAATAATAGTGTTCAGAAAATTTCATTAAAAAGTCTCAAATCATAAAATAAAAACAGATGAGGAAAAAAGCATATATGTAACTATCTGATTTTACTTGGCAGAAAACATATACAGTCATGGCCAAAAGTTTTGAGAATGACATAAATATTGGAAATTGGAAAAGTTGCTGCTTAAGTTTTTATAATAGCAATTTGCATATACTCCAGAATGTTATGAAGAGTGATCAGACGAATTGCATAGTCCTTCTTTGCCATGAAAATTAACTTAATCCCAAAAAAACCTTTCCACTGCATTTCATTGCTGTCATTAAAGGACCTGCTGAGATCATTTCAGTAATCGTCTTGTTAACTCAGGTGAGAATGTTGACGAGCACAAGGCTGGAGATCATTATGTCAGGCTGATTGGGTTAAAATGGCAGACTTGACATGTTAAAAGGAGGGTGATGCTTTAAATCATTGTTCTTCCATTGTTAACCATGGTGACCTGCAAAGAAACGCGTGCAGCCATCATTGCATTGCATAAAAATCGCTTCACAGGCAAGGATATTGTGGCTACTAAGATTGCACCTCAATCAACAATTTATAGGATCATCAAGAAATTCAAGGAAAGAGGTTCAATTCTTGTTAAGAAGGCTTCAGGGCGTCCAAGAAAGTCCAGCAAGCGCCAGGATCGTCTCCTTAAGAGGATTCAGCTGCGGGATCGGAGTGCCACCAGTGCAGAGCTTGCTCAGGAATGGCAGCAGGCAGGTGTGAGCGCATCTGCACGCACAGTGAGGCAAAGACTTTTGGAAGATGGCCTGGTGTCAAGAAGGCCAGCAAAGAAGCCACTTCTCTTCAAAAAAAACATCAGGGACAGATTGATCTTCTGCAGAAAGTATGGTGAATGGACTGCTGAGGACTGGGGAAAAGTCATATTCTCTGATGAAGCCTCTTTCCGATTGTTTGGGGCATCTGGAAAAAGGCTTGTCCGGAGAAGAAAAGGTGAGCGCTACCATCAGTCCTGTGTCATGCCAACAGTAAAGCATCCTGAGACCATTCATGTGTGGGGTTGCTTCTCATCCAAGGGAGTGGGCTCACTCACAATTTTGCCTAAAAACACAGCCATGAATAAAGAATGGTACCAAAAGACCTCCAACAGCAACTTCTTCCAACAATCCAACAACAGTTTGGTGAAGAACAATGCATTTTCCAGCACGATGGAGCACCGTGCCATAAGGCAAAAGTGATAACTAAGTGGCTCGGGGAGCAAAACGTTGACATTTTGGGTCCATGGCCTGGAAACTCCCCAGATCTTAATCCCATTGAGAACTTGTGGTCAATCCTCAAGAGGCGGGTGGACAAACAAAAACCCACTAATTCTGACAAACTCCAAGAAGTGATTATGAAAGAATGGGTTGCTATCAGTCAGGAATTGGCCCAGAAGTTGATTGAGAGCATGCCCAGTCCAATTGCAGAGGTCCTGAAAAAGAAGGGCCAACACTGCAAATACTGACTTTGCATAAATGTCATGTAATTGTCGATAAGCCTTTGAAACGTATGAAGTGCGTGTAATTATATTTCACTACATCACAGAAACAACTGAAACAAAGATCTAAAATCAGTTTAGCAGCAAACTTTGTGAAAACTAATATTTGTGTCATTCTCAAAATTTTTGGCCACGACTGTAGGTTATACATTCCCTTAAAACATTTAAGTATTGTTTTATATCACATTTGTGACTTTTTGCATTTGATAACACCTTTAGCATGATGTAACATATATTAAAATATTTAGTGTTCAGTTATTTCAGTACTGAATGCAAACACTATACAATCCCATTATTTAGTTTCAGACTTTAGCTTCCTGAAGGAAGGGGCAGGAGTGAAAACTTGAAGTGGCTACAGTAAATGCATGTGAATTGTCTTTCATACATTTTTATTAAAGTTGATAAACTGAAAAAGAACTAAATGAGTTGAATTTTACCGTTCAGTGTACAGCGCATCAGATAAGATGTCAATGTTTATAACCTCACAGTATACATTGTAATGTTATTACCTATCTGTTAATTTTTTTTAAAAAATGGCACAAAATATAAAAAATTAAGTGTTGCTTAGTGGATCCTGTCAATTGTTTGTGTATTTTTTCTTTTTCAGTATTTCTTCTCAAGCAATTAAACTATTGTTCTGGTTCTGTGCACAAAACCTTATCTTTTATATTCAATAGCATTGGCATTCCAGAAGCAGCATTACATTCTGTGACAGGAAGCATTCTGTCTTCAGGGAATTCTTTGATATGGTAAAAAGCAGAAAATGAAGGTCTTGGAGTAGAACACCAATTTAAGTTGATAAAAACCATATATTCATACATTACAGGTGGTTTGGCTGGGATAGATATCAAAAGTTCAGCATTCTCTACAGTTCATTATGGATTACTGAAATAAACATGACCAGGACAATTGAACCAGTTTTCGAGGATTATCTATTGTCTATGCGTTACTGAAAATAATTACTTCATAAGGCCATTGCAACCAAGATTTCTCCCCAGGGGTGATTTATGTTTATTAGTCATGTACTCATTTTTCTGGCCTATTATCCTTACTGGGTAAAATATTCAATTTCATCAGCACTTTCCATCCAGTGTTGAGGAATACTTTACACAGTAACAGTATGGTGCCATATAAATGATGATACTGGGATAATATGTTAAAAATATGTAAATTAATTCCCATTAACCTTAGGGATTAAGTGGGGAACCATTGGGATAAAACTAGTGGCATTACTGCAGTAGGTGTGGCAGTGGGCCTGTAGAAGCGCATAGTCGCAAAACGGCCGTTGCCTGTATCACATCTCTTGTATCTTCATGTACCTGATGCTTTTACTGTGGTGAGTGATGCAGTTTTTTCCTCTATCCTTGGAGAGATGGACTATGCCTTTATGCTGAGCACCACCGTTTGTATACGGCCCCTCTTGTCCAGGAGTACAACACGATAGAATCCCAACCAGGTAGTGCCGACATTTTTTCTAAATATATAGCAGTGTGACATCCTAAGTTGGCAATGAGGTTTTGGTGCATCGTGCCTGTAAAAGGGTTGGAAATCAGCCTTCCACCTCTTCCAAATTAAACTGTATTCTTTGCAGTGACTGTTGCAATGGGTTACCATTTAATCCTATTGCACGTGGCAAGTGGCATGCATGCTTCCTGTACAGTGTGAGACTGGAAATCAAAGAGTTAGCTGGTTGCTGCAGCTGAGACAGATCCAGTGTTATTCCTACAGAAACTGGCAGAGGTGGTTGCTACTAGAAGGAAGAGTACAACATCTCAGGAAATTGCTAGGGCACTAGAAACCACATCATGTAGAGGGTTTGGAGTGAGAGCTCAGGGGTAAAAATAAGAGGCCTAGTCTGTGCATCCTGACAACAGCCTGGTTGGTGACAAAAATCAGCCTGTAGGCAATTTTGTGTGAGAGACTGTGTGCAATACTGCATGTACAGTAAGCCCCTGAGCAGCCAGAGAAGAGGATTGGAGTGGTAGTGGCCCTGAAGATGATGTGTCACGGTGTACAACTTCAGGTCACCACTCCATGGTGCCTGTGCTTCCTTTGTGGCACTCCCTGTAGCTAGGGAACTTGGCTGATGTTAGTTTTGGGGTTCTCCATATAGGTGCAAGTCAGGGCTTGAAATGGAAAGCCAATGGCCAGCGTGTGATGTTAGGAGTCAGTAAACAGGCCAGATTGAATTTAACAAAAGTCTCCCTTTACTGTGCACCAAATAGGTGTTGTAGTACATCCAGCAATTATCTGTAAATAGTGCAAATTCCACCCACATGTCCAAGCATGAGCTAAGCAAGAAGATGGAAACAATGATTCTCAGATTACTCTCCCTTGCTACAGTCTCTAATATTGAGAGCTCTGGGTAGCAACCATAATCTGTTACAATGTCCACAATTCGCACAGCGGTGTGGAGTTCCATTAATACAATTGGCCAAATTGTACCTGATGTGTGCAGGGTGTTTGAACTCATTATCCCTCCACTGCAGCAGGGTCTGAGAATGCTGTGCACTGATCACCTTGCTGACTAAAATGGTGTAGATTTTGAATAATCTGAGGTGCATAGGATGTTTTAACTTGTTTCCCCCAAAGCAGCAGCAAAGTATGTAATAATTCACGCTGAGACTCATTCTCTGGCCATAAAAATTCTACAATTCTTCTCTCTCTCTCTGATGTTAGTGGAGAACACATTAGGATCTGTTAGTCTCTGAAAGCATTGATGTTGCTAAGCTCCAGAGTGCTGGCCAGGTCAAGATAACTCTGGCCATGCCTGTCTCAAGCTGGAACATAATGAGTGTGTCACATTATATAGCAATGTATAACATAACATTACTGTACAGTAACAAACAATTGCATATACCTCTGACCACTGGGGTACTGCATATGTTGTGAGATACTGCAATGGATAAGTGTGTGTGCATGGTGGTTGTGAAATGAGATGCTGCAACCTAGCTGTGGCAGTTAGAGATTGTACAGATTGTGCAATACTGGACAGTCTGTAACAGGCTGACTAGTAATCATCTTTGTCTGTTTCCACTTAAAGAGCGTGTATACTAATTTATTCTGCTGAAAAGCCGGAGCCATAACTGCGAGATCATAATCACTAACTCCACGTGTGTCAAGTAAACACAACTTTGTCAAAGTTACAACTGTCTCCTCCTGACTCCTTTCACCAGTCTAGTATAGGGAACCACAGATGCAGGTGAAACTCGAAAAATTCGAATATCGTGCAAAAGTCCATTTATTTCAGTAATGCAAATTAAAAGGAATTGCATTAATGCAGCTTAAAATTCGAATTTTGTGAAAAGGTTCAATATTCTAGGCTCAAAGTGTCACACTCTAGTCAGCTAATTAATCCATACCCCCTGAGCAAAGGGTACCTCAAAATTGTGACTTTGGGGTTTCATAAACTGTAAGCCATAATCATCCAAATTATAACAAATAAAGGTTTGAAATATCTCGCTTTGCATGCAATGAGTCTATCTCATATGTTAGTTTCACCTTTTAAGTTGCATTACTGAAATAAATGAACTTTGCACGATATTCTAATTTTTGGAGTTTCACCTGTACAGTACCACTCAGGACCAAAAAGATCCTCCACTTTTCTGTAAAAGGACCCAGTTATTATGAGAAGCCTACAACCAACCCCTCATATGCCAATTCCTAGGGGATCTGTTAAAAAAATATTGAATGCCTATGACAGTGGTTTATATAAAAGGGGGCTCATAAAAATTGCAATCCTTCTATTTTTTAGCGCCTTGTTTGCTGACAATGTAGTACTCAGGTTCTTACCATGCAACAGCAGAGAAGATGATGCCAGCTAGTGGTGGTCCTTTCTCCCAATGGTCCCAGAGCAGCTACATGGCCTGTCTCTATGGCATGTATGCTTTTTGCCTGTAGGGATAGACTGCCGCTCAACATTCATATAATGAGGAACAGGAATCCAGTAGATGATGAATTTTTACTTTTCCAGCACTGCCTGCTCTAGAGCTACTGTAAGGGCCACTAAAGGTGTCCAGCAGCTTAATGCTGAATGTGTATATCAGTCAGGTTGGGTAAGAAAGACAACTGAACTATAAAACCAATGACAACCTTATAGCTATATGACCAATAACCTCCAGAAAAATTGTGCAAGAACTTTCCTGACTTCTACAAGAAAGACTCTGACAGGAATCATGTTTCTGCCTTTACTGCTAGAACAACTGGACATTTTGTCTTTGCTAAGTGTATAGAGCTTGTCAGAAAAATGGAAAACTGAAAGAAAAAATGTTACAATTGGGAGACATCATTATAATTAAAATGAGCTGAGCCTGCCTGGTGTATCGAATTTACTAAAGATTATAATAAAAGTTACATTATGACTTATGACATGAATGTGTTCTGAAAAATCGGGACAGTAACTGGTGGCCAAAACAATTTTCATGAGGCCGATAATTTATTCATATGGAAAGTTTAATGCCTTTGAAGAATCAATTATGTAATAATTTCATATGATTCTGATGTAATACTGATATACTGTATCCTCTAAATGTACCCTGTGGGAATAGAAATAATGGGTGGTTATCATTGTTCTACCCTCATTTTCTTAGGTGGGATCTCAGAGCCCCAACATGTGCACTAGAAAAGTGACACATTACACCTCTAATCTAGACCACTTCCTTGCTGCGTAGATTTCAATTTCCTGCACACAGAACTCCCAAGGATGCTTCAAAATTATTAAGGGGCATGCTCATCTCCTGTACCTCCCCTTCATCACCTCTGCTGTTCTGATGCTGGTCCAGTACCCACTGCTCTTCACGTCTTGGTCCTTGCTCAACATATTGGAAACATTTTAAAAATGTGTCATATATCTATATATTCCACTGGAAACTGGAATATATAAAGATAATGTATATTAAGAAATATAAGATATATTAACAATTTAAAGGATATTCCAGGTTTTTAATACTGATGGCCTATGTTAAGGATAGGCCATCAATATTAGATCGACCAGGGTCCAACTCTTTGCACCCCTGCCAATCAGCTGTAGCTCTGGCACAGGAAGTCGGTGGACAGAGCTGTTAACTGCAGTGCTTCTTCCATTCATTTCAAAGACCATTAATACTAAGGCCTCGTTCACACAAGCGTGAAGGATTAGGTCCGGATGTGTTCACCGTGCGTTCAGGGAAACTCGCACCATTTTGTAAGAAGTTCAGTCAATTCTGTCTGTGATTGCGTTCAGTTGATCAGTTTTTCACTTGCTTGCGGATGCGATGCGTTTTTCACTGAAGCCCCATTCACTTCTATGGGGCCAGGGCTCCGTGAAAAACGCAGAATATAGAACATGCTGCGTTTTTCACGCAATGCGGAACTGATGCGTGAAAAAAAATGCTCATGTACACAGATCGATTGGAATGAATGGGTCAGGAATCAGTGCGGGTGCTATGCGTTCACGTCACGCATTGCGCGGAAAACTTGCTCGTGTTAAAGGGGCCTAAAAACCCGGAATGCACCTTTAATTGGCACAGAATACTGGACCAATTCATAGTAAAATAAAATGTGTACAATGGTGGACAATAACTTTAAAGTTTCACAAACCACATATGAAGCATCTTACCTACTTTGTCAAATTTTTGATTAATTTAGTTAATTTTTTTGAATAAAATGTAAAGCCCATTACTTCATCTCTCCTGTTGCTGTTCTGTGTTTCAGGTGTGCTCTGGCTGTCCGTGGTGTCTGAAGTGCTGTTCATTTTACTGTTAGTCGTTGGATTCAGCCTTATGTGCCTAGAATTCTTTCAGTCAAATAACGTTGTGGATGGTCTGAAGTTGAATGCTTTTTCTGCTGTCTTCACTGTCTTGTCAGGTAACATAAAACTCTATTTTTTTAAAAGTAAAAGAGAAAATGTCATATGCTTAAAATAACTTAAACATTCATGTGAGCTGTATACTGTACATTCACATTTACAACCATCAACAATAACATTAAAACCAACTGACTAACATTGTGAAATTCCCCCTCATGCCAGTAAAACATCTCTGACCCATCGAGACATGAATGCCTCTGAAAGGGAGCTGTGTTGACTGGCATGTTAGCAGTAGATTTTTTAAGTCCTGTAGGCTGCAAGGTGAGGATCCGATGGTATGGATGTTTTTTTGCAGCACATCCCAAAGATGCTTAATCTAGTTAATTTAGGTGATCTGGAGGTCAAGTAAAACACCATGAACTCTTTATTAAGTTCCTCAGCCATCCCTAAACAAGGGGAGTACTAAGTCTGTAATAATTATAAGGTAGGTTGTACATGTCAGAGTAAAATCTAATGAATGCTAGGACCAAGGTTTCCCAGCAAAACATTGCCCAGAGCATCACACTGCCTCCGCTGGCTTGCCTTCTTCCCCTAGTGCATCTTGGGGCCATCTCTTGCCCAGATAAGTATCACATACACACATGACTGTCGACAGGATGTAAAAAAAAAAAGGTGATTCATCAGATCCGACTGCCTTCTTCTATTGCACCACGGTACAGTTCTGAAGCTCACATGTCTATTTTTGAGTGCTTTGGTGGTAGAGTCAGAAATCAGCATGGACACTATGACTGGTCTGAAGCTACACAGCAAGCTGTGATGCACCGAGGTGGTCATTAATCATTTAAGGTTGTTTTTACAGTACGTCAGTTTTAAGTCTGGCTTTGCTTTGTGTGCCTGCACCAAATTTATGAACTGGTGCACCTTAATAATATATCTGGCATGAGTGCAATGTGGTTTACCCTTTTAGGTGTTAAGGCAGACATAGAAACATAGAATGTGTCGGCAGATAAGAACCATTTGGCCCATCTAGTCTGCCCAATATATCTGAATACTATGGATAGCCCCTGGCCCTATCTTATATGAAGGATAGCCATATGCCTATCCCATGCACGCTTAAACCCCTTCACTGTATTTGCAGCTACCACTTCTGCAGGAAGGCTATTCCATGCATCCACTACTCTCTCAGTAAAGTAATACTTCCTTATATTACTTTTAAACCTTTGCCCCTCTAATTTAAAACTGTGTCCTCTTGTGGTAGTTTTTCTTCTTTTAACTATGCTCTCCTCCTTTACCGAGTTGATTCCCTTTATGTATTTAAAAGTTTCTATCATATCCCCTCTGTCTCTTCTTTCTTCCAAGCTATACATGTTAAGGTCCTTTAACCTTTCCTGGTAAGTTTTATCCTGCAATCCATGTACTAGTTTAGTAGCTCTTCTCTGAACTCTCTCTAGAGTATCTATATCCTTCTGGAGATATGGCCTCCAGTACTGCGCACAATACTCCAAGTGAGGTCTCACCAGTGTTCTGTACAGCGGCATAAGCACTTCACTCTTTCTACTGCTTATACCTCTCCCTATACATCCAAGCATTCTGCTGGCATTTCGTGCTGCCCTATTACATTGTCTTCCCACCTTTAAGTCTTCTGAAATAATTACTCCTAAATCCCTTTCCTCAGATACTGAGGTCAATACTGTGTCGAATATTCTATATTCTGCCCTTGGGTTTTTACGCCCTAGGTGCATTATCTTGCACTTATCCTCATTAAATTTCAGTTGCCAGAGTTCTGACCATTCTTCTAGTTTTCCTAAATCCTTTTCCATTTGGCGTTTCCCTCCAGGAACATCAACACTGTTACATATCTTTGTGTCATCAGCAAAAAGACAAACCTTACCATCGAGGCCTTTTGCAATATCACTTATGAAGATATTAAACAAAATTGGTCCCAGTACAGATCCCTGTGGAACCCCACTGGTAACATGACCTTGTTTTGAATGTTCTCCATTGACTACAACCCTCTGTTGTCTGTCACTCAGCCACTGCCTAATCCACTCAACAATATGGGAGTCCATGCTCAATGACTGCAGTTTATTGATAAGTCTTCTATGTGGGACAGTGTCAAAAGCCTTACTAAAATCTAGATATGCGATGTCTACTGCACCTCCACCGTCTATTATTTTAGTCACCCAGTCAAAAAAATCTATAAGATTTGTTTGACATGATCTCCCTGAAGTAAACCCATGTTGTTTTTCATCAGACCAGGGAGTTGCCTGGCGTGGGTTGCAATTTTTTGTGACTTTTGCAAAAGTTGCACATAGTAAATGAGCTATAATCCAGGTCTAATCTCACTTTTAGCTCTTAAACATAGAACACTATGGATCACCACTATGGATCATCGAGGATCACCAAATGTCACAAAAACTGTTAGAAAATTGGGCTTAGGAGGCACACCAAATGCACATGTTAGAGTGCAAGCCACAGTATTAATACACAAATATATGCAAAAAGCAAAAAGAAATACTGCATACAAGGCTGCACCTCTTGTTATAAAAATATATAATTTATTAGAAAACACAAAGCCAAAAGGATAAAATCATTGTATACAATTTAGGCTACTTTCACACTAGCGTTCGGAGCGGATCCGTCTGATGTTTCATCAGACGGATCCGCTCCGATAATGCAGACGTTCGCATCCGTTCAGAACGGATGCGTCTGCATTAAAACGTAGAAAATTTTCTAAGTGTGAAAGTTGTCTGAGCGGATCCGTTCAGACTTTACATTGAAAGTCAATGGGGAACGGATCCGCTTGAAGATTGAGCCATATTGTGTCATCTTCAAGCGGATCCGTCCCCATTGACTTACATTGTAAGTCTGGACGGATCCGCTCGCCTCCGCACGGCCAGGCGGACACCCGAACGCTGCGAGCAGCGTTCAGGTGTCCGCTCACTGAGCGAAGCGGAGGCTGAACGCTGGCAGGCGGATGCATTCTCAGTGGATCCGCCTCCACTGAGAATGCATTGGGGCCAGACGGATGCGTTCGGGGCCGCTCGTGAGCCCCTTCAAACGGTGCGCACGAGCGGACACCCGAACGCTAGTGTGAAAGTAGCCTTACAACACTGTGTGTGGACTGGACATTTGTCCAACACACATAACCGCAACTACCAGTTTCTGAATGGAAACATATAAGCACCGCCACGCGTATCGCCAGGTCAAACTGGCTTCCTCAGGGGTCAGTCCTGGGCGTATCTCATCCACACACCATGCCCGCTGATCTTTTCATCTTTTTACTTTGATAGTATCTGCTATTTCTTGATGCTTGATCTATGATGCTGTACTGATTAACTTTGGCGGTGCTTATATGTTTCCATTCAGAAACTGGTAGTTGTGGTTATGAGTGTTGGACAAATGTCCAGTCCACACAGTGTTGTAAATTGTATAGAATTTTATCCTTTTGGCTTTGTGTTTTCTAATAAATTATATATTTTTATAACAAGAAGTGCAGCCTTGTATGCAGTTTTTCTTTTTTCTTTTTGCAAATGTCACAAAACCTTGCTGTTGCCATGGAAATGTTGCAGACTTTTTTAGACCATAAAACTGACGTATATGATTTGATAAATGACCCCCTGAGTGTTGTGATTTCTTTCTATCACAGCCAGCATTAACTTGTCCAGGGGCATAGCTATACACTGCGTGCAGAATTATTAGGCAAATGAGTATTTTGACCACATCATCCTCTTTATGCATGTTGTCTTACTCCAAGCTGTATAGGCTCAAAAGCCTACTACCAATTAAGCATATTAGGTGATGTGCATCTCTGTAATGAGAAGGGGTGTGGTCTAATGACATCAACACCCTATATTAGGTGTGCATAATTATTAGGTAACTTCCTTTCCTTTGGCAAAATGGGTCAAAAGAAGGACTTGACAGGCTCAGAAAAGTCAAAAATAGTGAGATATCTTGCAGAGGGATGCAGCACTCTTAAAATTGCAAAGCTTCTGAAGCGTGATCATCGAACAATCAAGCGTTTCATTCAAAATAGTCAACAGTGTCGCAAGAAGCGTGTGGAAAAACCAAGGCGCAAAATAACTGCCCATGAACTGAGAAAAGTCAAGCGTGCAGCTGCCAAGATGCCACTTGCCACCAGTTTGGCCATATTTCAGAGCTGCAACATCACTGGAGTGCCCAAAAGCGCAAGGTGTGCAATACTCAGAGACATGGCCAAGGTAAGAAAGGCTGAAAGACGACCACCACTGAACAAGACACACAAGCTGAAACGTCAAGACTGGGCCAAGAAATATCTCAAGACTGATTTTTCTAAGGTTTTATGGACTGATGAAATGAGAGTGAGTCTTGATGGGCCAGATGGCTGGATTGGTAAAGGGCAGAGAGCTCCAGTCCGACTCAGACGCCAGCAAGGTGGAGGTGGAGTACTGGTTTGGGCTGGTATCATCAAAGATGAGCTTGTGGGGCCTTTTCGGGTTGAGGATGGAGTCAAGCTCAACTCCCAGTCCTACTGCCAGTTTCTGGAAGACACCTTCTTCAAGCAGTGGTACAGGAAGAAGTCTGCATCCTTCAAGAAAAACATGATTTTCATGCAGGACAATGCTCCATCACACGCGTCCAAGTACTCCACAGCGTGGCTGGCAAGAAAGGGTATAAAAGAAGAAAATCTAATGACATGGCCTCCTTGTTCACCTGATCTGAACCCCATTTGGAACCTGTGGTCCATCATCAAATGTGAGATTTACAAGGAGGGAAAACAGTACACCTCTCTGAACAGTGTCTGGGAGGCTGTGGTTGCTGCTGCACGCAATGTTGATGGTGAACAGATCAAAACACTGACAGAATCCATGGATGGCAGGCTTTTGAGTGTCCTTGCAAAGAAAGGTGGCTATATTGGTCACTGATTTGTTTTTGTTTTGTTTTTGAATGTCAGAAATGTATATTTGTGAATGTTGAGATGTTATATTGGTTTCACTGGTAAAAATAAATAATTGAAATGGGTATATATTTGTTTTTTGTTAAGTTGCCTAATAATTATGCACAGTAATAGTCACCTGCACACACAGATATCCCCCTAAAATAGCTAAAACTAAAAAAAAACTAAAAACTACTTCCAAAAATATTCAGCTTTGATATTAATGAGTTTTTTGGCTTCATTGTCCTGTCTGACCCAGGAAGAAGTACAACAGCGACTTAAAAAAATCAAAATAGACAAATCGCCAGGACCGGATGGCATACACCCCCGTATCCTAAGGGAATTAAGTAATGTCATAGCCAGACCCTTATTTCTGATATTTGCGGACTCTGTACTGACAGGGAATGTCCCACAGGATTGGCGCATGGCAAATGTGGTGCCAATATTCAAAAAGGGTCCAAAAACAGAGCCTGGAAACTATAGGCCGGTAAGTTTAACATCTGTTGTGGGTAAACTGTTTGAAGGTTTTCTGAGAGATGCTATGTTAGAGCATCTTATGGGAAATAAGCAAATAACGCCATATCAGCATGGCTTCGTGAGGGATCGGTCATGTCAAACTAATTTAATCAGTTTCTATGAGGAGGTAAGTACTAGACTTGACAGCGGCAAATCAATGGATGTCGTGTATCTGGACTTCTCCAAAGCATTTGACACTGTACCTCATAAAAGGTTAGTATATAAAATGAGAATGCTCGGACTCGGAGAAAACGTCTGTAAGTGGGTAAGTAACTGGCTCAATGATAGAAAACAGAGGGTGGTTATTAACGGTACATACTCAGATTGGGTCACTGTCACTAGTGGAGTACCTCAGGGGTCAGTATTGGGCCCTATTCTCTTCAATATATTTATTAATGATCTTGTAGAAGGCTTGCATAGTAAAATATCAATTTTCGCAGATGACACTAAACTGTGTAAAGTAATTAACACTGAAGAGGACAGTATACTACTACAGAGGGATCTGGATAGATTGGAGGCTTGGGCAGATAAGTGGCAGATGAGGTTTAACACTGAGAAATGTAAAGTTATGCACATGGGAAGGAATAATGCAAGTCACCCGTACATACTAAATGGTAAAACACTCGGTAACACTGACATGGAAAAGGATCTAGGAATTTTAATAAACAGCAAACTAAGCTGCAAAAAACAGTGTCAGGCAGCGGCTGCCAAGGCCAATAAGATAATGGGTTGCATCAAAAGGGGCATAGATGCCCGTGATGAGAACATATTCCTACTACTTTACAAATCACTGGTCAGACCACACATGGAGTACTGTGTACAGTTCTGGGCTCCTGTAAACAAGGCAGACATAGCAGAGCTGGAGAGGGTCCAGAGGAGGGCAACTAAAGTAATAACTGGAATGGGGCAACTACAGTACCCTGAAAGATTATCAAAATTAGGGTTATTCACGTTAGAAAAAAGACGACTGAGGGGAGATCTAATTACTATGTATAAATATATCAGGGGGCAGTACAGAGATCTATCCCATCATCTATTTATCCCCAGGACTGTGACTGTGACGAGGGGACATCCTCTGCGTTTGGAGGAAAGAAGGTTTGTACACAAACATAGAAAAGGGTTCTTTACGGTAAGAGCAGTGAGACTATGGAACTCTCTGCCTGAGGAGGTGGTGATGGTGAGTACAATAAAGGAATTCAAGAGGGGCCTGGATGTATTTCTGGAGTGTAATAATATTACAGGCTATAGCTACTAGAGAGGGGTCGTTGATCCAGGGAGTTATTCTGATTGCCTGATTGGAGTCGGGAAGGAATTTTTTATTCCCCTAAAGTGAGGAAAATTGGCTTCTACCTCACAGGGTTTTTTTTGCCTTCCTCTGGATCAACTTGTAGGATGACAGGCCGAACTGGATGGACAAATGTCTTTTTTCGGCCTTATGTACTATGTTATGTACTATGTATTGAGAACATGGTTGTTGTTCAATAATAAAATTTAGGCCTCTTTCACACTTGCGTTGTCCGGATCCGGCGTGTACTCCACTTACCGGAATTACACGCCGGATCCGGAAAAACGCAAGTGTACTGAAAGCATTTGAAGACGGAACCGTCTTCCAAATGCGTTCAGTGTTACTATGGCACCCAGGACGCTATTAAAGTCCTGGTTGCCATAGTAGGAGCGGGGAGCGGGGGAGCAGTATACTTACAGTCCGTGCGGCTCCCGGGGCGCTCCAGAGTGACGTCAGAGCGCCCCATGCGCATGGATGACGTGATCCATGTGATCACATGATCCATGCGCTTGGGGCGCCCTGACGTCACTCTGGAGCGCCCGGGGAGCCGCACGGACGGTAAGTATGCTGCTCCCCCGCTCCCCGCTACACTTTACCATGGCTGCCAGGACTTTAGCGTCCCGGCAGCCATGGTAACCACTCTGAAAAAGCTAAATGTCGGCTCCGGCAATGCGCCGAAATGACGTTTAGCTTAAGGCCGGATCCGGATCAATGCCTTTCAGTGGGCATTAATTCCGGATCCGGCCTTGCGGCAAGTGTTCCGGATTTTTGGCCGGAGCAAAAAGCGCAGCATGCTGCGGTATTTTCTCCGGCCAAAAAACGTTCCGTTCCGGAACTGAAGACATCCTGATGCATCCTGAACGGATTTCTCTCCATTCAGAATGCATTAGGATAATCCTGATCAGGATTCTTCCGGCATAGAGCCCCGACGACGGAACTCTATGCCGGAAGACAAGAACGCAAGTGTGAAAGAGCCCTAATCCTCAAAAATACAACTTGCCTAATAATTCTGCACTCCCTGTAGGGGGTGCAGAGGTAGCAGTTGCCACCGGGCCCAGGAGCCTGAGGAGGTACAAAGACCCTTGTGCCTCATAAGAAAACACCAGCATTATAGAAAGTACATGTTGGTCAAGTTACACCTCTGGCTGAAGGGAAGGGGTTAGGTCAAGAATTTGGCATGAGAGGGGTGCTTCTTCAATTTTTGCCTCAGGCAGCACGAAGGCTATGTTCTTCCCTGGCCACACAGCACTGAGGGAAGGGGCGCCAAAGCTGAAGTCTTAAACCAGGAGCCATAAGCCTTTAGCTACGCCCCTGAACTTATCGGTACTTTGTGCTACAATCGGACATGCAAGTACTGCAATTTTGAAGATGCTCTGCCCCAGTCATCTAGGCATCACTATTTAACACTTGTCAAAGTTGCTCAGATCCTTATGCTTGTCCATCCTTTGTGCTTCTGACACATCAAGAACAGACTGTTAATTTGCTTTCTAAAAAATCCCACCCCTTGACAGATGCCATTGTCACAAAATAGCCAATGTTATTCAGTTCATGTTATGGCTAATCAGTGCATATATTTTGCTGCATACATATATGCAAACTAAATTCCATACAAAAGTAACTGACAGCTAATGCAAAAAAAATTACAAATAGTGTCGTAGTACGTCTTATTTTCTTCATGAATTGATTATTTTGGTGCTGTAGTGTTATCCTCCTGTATATATAGATATAATATACATAAAATGTTCAGTTACAAATACTTTGTGAAGACGACAAATGCTCCACTACTATATTCACTTTGTCCACTCTCTACATATTCGATACTAAATATTGAAGAAGAAGATCAGATCGGGAGTATGGCAGCATGGCATCCAAGGTAAATAGTTGGGCCTTAACTGAATAGCATCAGATACTTTATTAACGTTGTTCTGAAATGCATAGCCAGGACAACTTTAATAAAGTATCTGCTGCTATCTGTTGAAGGCCTGATTGTTTACCTTGGATGCCATGCTGCCATACTCCCGATCTCCACTTCTTCTTCAGTGTATTATGCGGTTTTACAAGAAGCTCAGAGGGAGTGCCTGGCTGCACTTCAGTTATTCTATGCAGGTTGTTGCACCCTAAGCACAGCGTTACCAGGTGAGAAGCTCTTCACCGAATCCTTTTCTCTGTATCTTGTGGCCCTCCCTATGATGTGCTATCCCTTCTCTTTCATGTGACTATACTACATATTGTTACAGATGGTGGTTTAGGCAATCCTGGTAATATCATTAGTACAGATGAGAGAATTAATTTTTTCAAAAATTAAATTTGGCTGGTTCGCCGAATTTTTCGGAAAAATTTTCTTCGATCTGAATTAATTCGCAGCGAATCGCGTTAAAAAACGGCTATTTCAGGGCATCGTAGGGGTGTAGAACACTGTGCCTTACAGTAACACTGTACCGTGCTGTGGTAGTGAAACAATACTGTAAGTCAGTATGAAATGCAGATGACTGGCGTCGCTCTTAGAATCACTGCACACTTCACTTATTTGGGCGGTCATGGGGCCAAAACTGACCAAATAACTCAAGTATCAACTTAGCCTTACAGGTACATAGATGTTAGCGTCAAGAAGAAGCGCACTCCTTTTACACGCTTGTCAGCTGATTCCACATAGATGTCTACAGAACCTGTTCTATTAAACACTTATAAAAGTAGAGCGCCCCCCTGACAGAGTGGAGAGGGTGTCAGCAGTAAGTTTGTGTTGACGTCACTGATTATTTTGCCCTTCCTTTCATCCGTCATAACAATAACCCCTCAAAAAACTGATCCTGTCTGTTGAGCATTAGCCTTCACTCGGTCAGCATTTGGTCAGCAATCCATCAGTATTGATAATGCCAAATAAAACAGGAGTGGATCTAAAACAGAGATGACGTGAACCAAATATTTGCGTTCTTCTGTGTATTATTTCTGTTTTTGGCTACCAAATCATAAGCGAATTCTGATGAGACCATACAGGCCTTAAAGCAGCTACACAAACAGGATCCATTGTGCGTCTCATTTTTCCTTCCTTCTGACAGATCAGAAGAAGTGTCAAATAAATGATGATGTCAGCCAGGCCAAAAGCCACAATAATGGACCAGTCATGAAGTGGGGAAGGGTGAGAACAGCGTAAGAAGTCCACAGACTGGACCTATGACAAAGTGGTGAGATGGAAACAGGTGGAAGTGGAAGCAGTATAAAGAGGCCACCAAGTGGTACAATGAAAGAGTCTGCAGGTGGCGGCAGCAGCACCAGCATTAGGAGAAGTACACTGAGTGGCACAATAACAGAGTCTGAAGGTGGCAGCAGTATGAGGAGGCCACCGAGTGGCACAATGACTGAGTCTGGAGGTGGTGGCAGCATGAGGAGACCACAAAGCGGCACAATGACAGAGTCTGAAGGTGGCAGCAGCATGAGTAGGGCACAGAGTGGCAGAATGACGGAGTCTGGAGGTGGCAGCAGCATGTGGAAGCCACAGAATGTCACAACAACAGAGTCTGGAGGTGGTGGCAGCATGAGGAGACCACAAAGTGGCACAATGACAGAGTCTGGAGGTGGCAGCAGCATGAGTAGGCCACAGAGTGGCACAATAACCGAGTCTGGAGGTGGCAGCAGCATGAGTAGGCCCCAGAGTGGCACAATAACCGAGTCTGGAGGTGGCAGCAACATGAGTAGGCCACAAAGTGGCAAAATGACCGAGTCTGGAGGTGGCAGCAGCATGAGTAGGCCACAGAGTGGCAAAATGACCGAGTCTGAAGGTGACAGCAGCATGAGTAGGCCACAGAGTGCACAACAACAGAGTATGGAGGAGGCAGCAGCATCTGTAGGCCACAAAGTGGCACAATGACAGAGTCTGGAGGTGGCAGCATGAGTAGGCCACGGAGTGGCACAATGACAGAGTCTGGAGGTGGCAGCAGCCTGTGGAAGCCACAGAATGGCACAAAGACAGAGTCTGGAGGTGGCAGCAGCATTAGGCCACAGAGTGGCAAAATGACCGAGTCTGGAGGTGTCAGCAGCATGAGTAGGCCACAGAGTGGCACAATGACAGAGTCTGGCAGTGGCAGCAGCATGAGTAGGCCACAGAGTGGCACAATGACAGAGTCTGGCGGTGGCAGCAGCATGAGTAGGCCACAGAGTGGCACAACGACAGAGTCTGGAGGTGGCAGAAGCAGCAACAGCATCAGGAGGAGGCCACAGAGTGGCACAATGACAGAGTCTGGAGGAGGCAGCAGCATCTGTAGGCCACAAAGTGGCACAATGACCGAGTCTGGAGGTGGCAGAAGCATGAGGAAGCCACAGAATGGCACAACGACAGAGTCTGGAGGTGGCAGCATGAGTAGGCCACAAAGTGGCACAATGACCGAGTCTGGAGGTGGCAGCAGCATGTGGAAGCCACAGAATGGCACAAAGACAGAGTCTGGAAGTGGCAGCAGCATTAGGCCACAGAGTGGCAAAATGACCGAGTCTGAAGGTGACAGCAGCATGAGTAGGCCACAGAGTGCACAACAACAGAGTCTGGAGGTACCAGCAGCATGAGTAGGCCACAGAGTGGCACAATGACAGAGTCTGGAGGTGGCAGCAGCATGTGGAAGTCACAGAATGGCACAACAACCGAGTCTGGAGGTGGCAGCAGCATGTGGAACCTACAGAATGTTACAACAACCGAGTCTGGAGGTGGCAGCAGCATGCGTAGGCCACAGAGTGGCACAATGACCGAGTTTGAAGGTGGCAGCAGCATGAGTAGGCCACAAAGTGGCACAACAACAGAGTATGGAGGTAGCAGCAGCATGAGTAGGCCACAGAGTGGCACAATAACAGAGTCTGGAGGTAGCAGCAGCATGTGGAAGCCACAGAATGGTACAAAGACAGAGTCTGGAGGTGGCAGCAGCATTAGTAGGCCACAGAGTAGCACAATGACAGAGTGTCGAGGTGGCAGCAGCATGAGTAGGTCACAGAGTGGCAAAATGACCGAGTCTGGAGGTGTCAGCAGCATGAGTAGGCCACAGAGTGGCACAATGACAGAGTCTGGCAGTGGCAGCAGCATGAGTAGGCCACAGAGTGGCACAATGACAGAGTCTGGCAGTGGCAGCAGCATGAGTAGGCCACAGAGTGGCACAACGACAGAGTCTGGAGGTGGCAGAAGCAGCAACAGGAGGAGGCCACAGAGTGGCACAATGACAGAGTCTGGAGGAGGCAGCAGCATCTGTAGGCCACAAAGTGGCACAATGACCGAGTCTGGAGGTGGCAGCAGCATGAGGAAGCCACAGAATGGCACAACGACAGAGTCTGGAGGTGGCAGCATGAGTAGGCCACAAAGTGGCACAATGACCAAGTGTGGAGATGGGAGCATCATGTGGAAGCCACAGAATGGCACAACAACAGAGTCTGGAGGTGGCAGCAACATGAGTAGGCCACAAAGTGGCAAAATGACTGAGTCTGGAGGTGGCAGCAGCATGAGTAGGCCACAGAGTGGTACAATGACCGAGTCTGAAGGTGGAAGCAGCATGAGTAGGCCACAGAGTGGCACAATGACTGAGTCTGGAGGTGGCAGCAGCATGTGGAAGCTACAGAATGGCATAATGACCAAGTCTGGAGGTGGCAGCAGCATGAGTAGGCCACAGAGTGGCACAATGACAGAGTCTGAAGGTGGCCACAGCATGAGTAGGCCACAGAGAGGCACAATGACAGAGTCTGGAGGAGGCATCAGCATCTGTAGGCCACAAAGTGGCACAATGACAGAGTCTGGAGGTGGCAGCATGAGTAGGCCACGGAGTGGCACAATGACAGAGTCTGGAGGTGGCAGCAGCCTGTGGAAGCCACAGAATGGCACAAAGACAGAGTCTGGAGGTGGCAGCAGCATTAGGCCACAGAGTGGCAAAATGACCGAGTCTGGAGGTGTCAGCAGCATGAGTAGGCCACAGAGTGGCACAATGACAGAGTCTGGCAGTGGCAGCAGCATGAGTAGGCCACAGAGTGGCACAATGACAGAGTCTGGCGGTGGCAGCAGCATGAGTAGGCCACAGAGTGGCACAACGACAGAGTCTGGAGGTGGCAGAAGCAGCAACAGCATCAGGAGGAGGCCACAGAGTGGCACAATGACAGAGTCTGGAGGAGGCAGCAGCATCTGTAGGCCACAAAGTGGCACAATGACCGAGTCTGGAGGTGGCAGAAGCATGAGGAAGCCACAGAATGGCACAACGACAGAGTCTGGAGGTGGCAGCATGAGTAGGCCACAAAGTGGCACAATGACCGAGTCTGGAGGTGGCAACAGCATGTGGAAGCCACAGAATGGCACAAAGACAGAGTCTGGAAGTGGCAGCAGCATTAGGCCACAGAGTGGCAAAATGACCGAGTCTGAAGGTGACAGCAGCATGAGTAGGCCACAGAGTGCACAACAACAGAGTCTGGAGGTACCAGCAGCATGAGTAGGCCACAGAGTGGCACAATGACAGAGTCTGGAGGTGGCAGCAGCATGTGGAAGTCACAGAATGGCACAACAACCGAGTCTGGAGGTGGCAGCAGCATGTGGAAGCCACAGAATGTTACAACAACCGAGTCTGGAGGTGGCAGCAGCATGCGTAGGCCACAGAGTGGCACAATGACCGAGTTTGAAGGTGGCAGCAGCATGAGTAGGCCACAAAGTGGCACAACAACAGAGTATGGAGGTAGCAGCAGCATGAGTAGGCCACAGAGTGGCACAATAACAGAGTCTGGAGGTAGCAGCAGCATGTGGAAGCCACAGAATGGTAGAAAGACAGAGTCTGGAGGTGGCAGCAGCATTAGTAGGCCACAGAGTAGCACAATGACAGAGTGTCGAGGTGGCAGCAGCATGAGTAGGTCACAGAGTGGCAAAATGACCGAGTCTGGAGGTGTCAGCAGCATGAGTAGGCCACAGAGTGGCACAATGACAGAGTCTGGCAGTGGCAGCAGCATGAGTAGGCCACAGAGTGGCACAACGACAGAGTCTGGAGGTGGCAGAAGCAGCAACAGGAGGAGGCCACAGAGTGGCACAATGACAGAGTCTGGAGGAGGCAGCAGCATCTGTAGGCCACAAAGTGGCACAATGACCGAGTCTGGAGGTGGCAGCAGCATGAGGAAGCCACAGAATGGCACAACGACAGAGTCTGGAGGTGGCAGCATGAGTAGGCCACAAAGTGGCACAATGACCAAGTGTGGAGATGGGAGCATCATGTGGAAGCCACAGAATGGCACAACAACAGAGTCTGGAGGTGGCAGCAACATGAGTAGGCCACAAAGTGGCAAAAAGACTGAGTCTGGAGGTGGCAGCAGCATGAGTAGGCCACAGAGTGGTACAATGACCGAGTCTGAAGGTGGAAGCAGCATGAGTAGGCCACAGAGTGGCACAATGACTGAGTCTGGAGGTGGCAGCAGCATGTGGAAGCTACAGAATGGCATAATGACCAAGTCTGGAGGTGGCAGCAGCATGAGTAGGCCACAGAGTGGCACAATGACAGAGTCTGAAGGTGGCCACAGCATGAGTAGGCCACAGAGAGGCACAATGACAGAATGTCGATCGACCAAGATACTTCTGAGTGAACCTGCCTGGCATGAACAGGCCTCTAATAGCTACAGACAATGAGAAGACAAAGCGTAAAAATAGCTTTGAGCCCGGAAGAGTCGCGAAGTTCATCAAGATACGCCACTAAAGATTTTACCGCATATAACCGCAGCGCTGACCACTGAATTAATTTTGTTTTCGACAGACATACTTCAATAAAGATTTTACCGCATATTACTAAAGCGCTGAACGCCGAATAAAATTAGTTTTTCAACCAAAATAAGTCACAAAAGATTTTACCGCATATAACTGCAGCGCTGAACGCTGAATAAAATGTGTTTTTCCACCGAAATAAGTCACAAAAGATTTTACCGCATATAACGGAGCACGGAGATGGAGAGGGTCTTCGGATTTTCCCCCGCACTATACGTACGTCTCAGAAATGAACCGCTGCTCCCAACAGCAGCTCCTGGGAAAGTCATGTAACGTCCCGGGCATAAGGCATCTATTCGCTCCGCTGAAGGATTTTACCACATATAACTGCAGCGCTGAACGCTGATTACGATTTGTTTTTCCACCGAAATACATCACAAAACATTTTACAGCATATTACTACAGCGCTGAACGCTGAATGAGATTTGTTTTTCCACCTAAATAAGTCACTAAAGATTTTGCCACATATAACTGCAGCGCTGAACGCTGAATACAATTAGTTTTTCAACCAAAATAAGTCACAAAACATTTTACCGCATATAAGTGCAGCGCTGAACGCTGAATAAAATGAGTTTTTCCACCAAAATTAGTCACAAAAGATTTTACCGCATATAACGGAGCACGGAGATGGTCTTCGGATTCCCCCCGCACTATACGGACGTGTCAGAAATGAACCGCTGCTCCCAACAGCAGCTCCTGGGAAAGTCATGGAACGTCCCGGGCATACACCGAAATACATCACAAAACATTTTACAGCATATTACTACAGCGCTGAATGAGATTTGTTTTTCCACCGAAATACGTCACAAAAGATTTTACCACATATAACTGCAGCACTGAACGCTGAATACAATTAGTTTTTCAACCAAAATAAGTCACAAAACATTTTACCGCATATAACTGCAGCGCTGAACGCTGAATAAAATTTGTTTTTCCATCGAAATACGTCAATAAAGAATTTACTGCATGTAATTACAGTGCTGAACGCTGAATATAATCGTTTTTTCCACCGAAATACGTCACAAAAGATTTTACCGCATATTACTGCAGCGCTGAACGCTGAATAAAATTAGTTCTTCCACCAAAATTAAACACAAAAGATTTTACCGCATATAACGGAGCACGGAGATGGAGAGGGTCTTCGGATTCCCCCCGCACTATATAGACGTCTCAGAAATGAACCGCTGCTCCCAACAGCAGCTCCTGGGAAAGTCATGGAACGTCCCGGGCATCCGGCATCTATTCGCTCCACTGAAGGATTTTACCACATATAACTGCAGCGCTGAATGCTGATTACAATTTGTTTTTCCACCGAAATACATCACAAAACATTTTACAGCATATTACTACAGCACTAAACGCTGAATGAGATTTGTTTTTCCACCGAAATACGTCACTAAAGATTTTGCCACATATAACTGCAGTGCTAAACGCTGATTACTATTTTTTCCCCACCAAAATACATAAATAAAGATTTTACCGCATATAAGTACAGCGCTGAACGCTGAGTAAGATTTGTTTTTCCACCAAAATACGTCACAAAAGATTTTACCACATATAACTGCAGCGCTGAACGCTGAATACAATTTGTTTTTCCACCAAAATACGTCCTAAAAGGTTTTATTATATATATAACTTCGACCGAAATACTTCAATAAAGATTTTACCACATATAATGGAGCACAACCAACCCGCGGTAATAACCATATAAATCTTTATTGAACAAATATGTACACATACAAAATGAATAAAACCCAGTAGGGAGATGCAGAGAAGTGTGGATAAATCCAGTACATATATTAATACATGATGATTGCATATAGTTACCGCTGCATATGTGATACACCAAAAAACATATACATAACAAATAACCAACCTGGCTGGAGGGACGGCCCGACGTCAGTTTCGCTCACTAGCTTTTTCAAACGGCCCTTTGAAAAAAGCTAGTGAGCGAAACGGACGTCGGGCCGTCCCTCCAGCCAGGTTGGTTATTTGTTATTCATACAATTATGCTGTTATCGCTGCTCATGTGTTATTACCAGGTGCTAGTGGTACCTTACATATTCTTATGCTCATTGGTCTCCTTAAGCTACGCAGGTTCTAATCGCACAGGCCTGCGGCATACTTATGTATCCACTGATGAGACTTACATTCAGCACATTGATTGGTCTATTCCTCTTTGGATATATGTTTTTTGGTGTATCACATATGCAGCGGTAACTATATGCAATCATCATGTATTATTATATATATGTACTGGCTTTTGTGGCTGGGGGGGGGGGGTTATCCACACTTCTCTGCATCTCCCTACTGGGTTTTATTCATTTTGTACGTGTGCATATTTGTTCAATAAAGATTTATATGGCTATTACCGCGGGTTGGTTTTGCTTTTGTAGGAGATTTACGGTCGGTTGCCGTGCGGTGTATATAATTGCTGTGTTCAGCTATTGTTGGTATAATATAATGGAGCACGTAGATGGAGAGGGTCTTCGGATTCCCCCCTCACTATACGGACGTCTCATAAATGAACCTCTGCTCCCGACAGCAGCTCCTGGGAAGGTCTTGGAGCGTCCTGGGCAACCGGCATCTATTCACCCTGCTGAAGGATTATTTTGAAAGTGTGTAGAAGCCACACGGGGCAGCCACGATTTATCATGGAGACATCATGGAGATTTTACAGCATATAACCGCAGCGGTGACCGCTGAATAAATTTTGTTTTTCAACCAAAATACTTCAATAAAGATTTTACCGCATATAACCGCAGCGCTGACCACGGAATAAATTTAGTTTTTCAACCAAAATACTTCAATAAAGATTTTACAGCATATAACTGCATTGCTGAATGCTAAATGTATTTTGTTTTTCGACCAAAATATGTCAGTAAAGGATTTACCACATATAACTGCAAAAGTGAACGTTGAATATACACTCACCTAAAGAATTATTAGGAACACCATACTAATACGGTGTTGGGGGGCATGGCCTGGCTGCTGACCGAGATGGCCGCATGAAAGAGGAGCTCCTGCACCGCAGCGACGTTTACTCAGCCAGCCTTGCATTTTAATCATCTGGGTGGTCGATCTTTCTGCCTTCTGCCTCCCTTACCGTCCCCTGCTACTATGGGGAAATCTAAGAAGTCCCTACCTAAGCTCCAGTATGGACCGGTGGACTCCTTCTTCACCAGAGGCAGAGGAAAAGATGGCGCAGGCCTCATGACTGAATCCCCGCCAGCGTCTCCTCTCAGTGCCCCGTCGCCTTCACCTGCGGTCCGCTCTCCGTCCCCACCGGACCAGTCAGAGCTAACTCACCTCCTCCATGGGTCCCAGCCGTCTCTTCCTCCGACTCCTGCTGACATCACAGATCAAGCACATGCGGGCCAAGATGGCGCCCGATCTCCCTCAAGCAGCGCTGGCCTCCAGGCATGGCCGCAACTCAGCGACTCCTACCAAATAAATCTGGATGTTTCCGATTCCTCTGGACGGCAAGTCAGTGACTTTTCTGGCAAAAATTATGCCGCTTGTCAGCCTGATGACCCTTTTCACAGGCTCTCTACATCTGACAAGCTAGTCACTGAAGATTCTCTTAAAGCCATGTTGCTGGCCCTGAAATTCTCCCTCAGCACTGACATGGAGAAACTGCTTAACCCTGTAATTACAAGAATGCAGACAGCTGAAGGCAAAATTAACCATATTGAAATAAAAATGGGGGAATTTGCGTCATCCCAAAACGAGCTCATTGACGCTCATAATGACATGGCCGACCAGATTGAGGCCATCAATTTAAAGCTGGCAGATATGGAAGATCGCTCTAGACGAAACAATATAAAGTTTAGAGGCATCCCTGAGGAGGTGACCCATGAGGATTTGCAACCATATTTGAAAGGCCTTATGAAAATACTCCTGCCTCAGATCCCGGCTCCCGACATGATCATTTGATCGGGCCCACAGAATACCAAAACCCTCTCATTTAGAGTCACACATCCCACGTGATACCCTTGCGCGCATTCACTTCTTTCACACCAAGGAGGCTATGATGTTAGCTGCGCGAAGAAAGCAACCGCTTCCTGCTCCTTATCAGTCGGTTAAGCTCTTCACTGATCTGTCAAGACTCACGCTTAGACGGCGCAGAGAGCTAATACCTATTACTACAGCTCTCCAGGACAGTGATGTCCCTTATAAATGGGGTTACCCTCTGAAAATTCTCATCCGTAGAAATGGGCAAATTCACGCAATCAAAAATCTGGATGTAGGAAAGCAACTCCTCCAGCTTTGGTGTATTCCTCTTTCCTCAAAACCCACTGGAAGGGACCCCCCTGCTTCACAGTCGTCTCATCCATCCTCTACAGGGACCTGAACACATACTCTACTTTTGTCTACATCATTCCTATAGGGACGGGCATCCTGAGTACATAAAACCCCGCCTGATGGAACTGTTACAAGACATGGATTCTACTACTGGGCTGCTTTCCTACTGCTCAAACAGGACCGGTGCGACCTCCTACATTCTGATACTTGTCCTTTTACCTCGTCAGCCCTGGCGTTGGACTCTTGCCCCTAATATATCCGGGTGACAAGATTCGTCGTCTTCCACCCTACTCTGTCCTAGATTTCTCTCTTTCCTTTCTTTTTCTGTTTAACCCTTTTCTTCCCTCTCTCCCTTGGTGGCTGATATCCCCCCAGTGACCCCGGGGAACTACTGCCTGATTTTGTATTTATATTTTTGTATTGTACTGATCTAAAGTTGTATCTCCGTTGTTCTCCTAGCATATAGGTGACCTTCTGTGCATAGAGATGGGTCTCAAGATTATGAGCCTCAATGTTAAAGGCCTCAACTGCCCTCAGAAACGAGCTTATCTCTGGTCTGAAGCATTGACCTCCCATGCTGACGTGCTGTGTGTACAAGAATCCCACCTTCTCCAAGCTGGCCTCTCGAATTCATCACCGCCTCTTTTCAAACATCTTCCACTCACACTTCTCCAGGAAAAAACAAGGTACTTTTATTGCAGTTAAAAACATGGTAGCGTTCACCCCAATTGCCTCCAAGATGGCCCCTTCTGGTCGCTATGTCATATTAGTATGCTCCATAAATAATGTAGTGTACACTCTTGTCAATTTGTACGCCCCCAATTCACACCAATTAGCATTTTTACACAAAGTAATGCGGCAGGTTAATTCACTTAAGCAAGGTAAATTGATTCTCTGTGGAGACTTTAACTCGGTCCTACAATCTGCCCTCGACTCTTCCTCCCCCTCCCGTAAAACAGATGCGAGAATAGCCTCTTTTTTGCAGACAGAGGGATTAACTGATGTGTGGAGAGCCCAACATAGTCTGGAAAGAGATTATACCTTTTTCTCCATTCCACATCTCTCCTATTCTCGAATAGACCTATTCCTGGTTGACCATACTTCCCTGCTCCATACCCTCTCCACAGATATAGGTCTGATAAAGTGGTCTGACCACGCTCCCATCACAATCACTCTTGATGAGCAATATCAATCTCACAGGGCCCCAGTATGGAGAAACAACACTTTTCTCTTTAACAACCCTAAACACACGGAGGAATTATCTGCCCACCTCCGCGAGTTCTTTCAATTCAACGTTGGCTCTGTCTCAAGTAATTTTGTGCTATGGCAAGCTCATAAGGCTTTTATGAAAGGCTCCCTAATTAAATTGAACATCAACTTAAAGAAACAAAGAGAGAGGGAGATAATGTTGACCTTGAGAGAGATAGCTGACCTGGAGAATATTAATAAATCCTCCCCTACAACACAGGGCTCCAACTCCCTCCGGGTTGCGCGAAATAAACTGAGTGCTCTACTATTACAAAATAACCATAAATCCCTCCTTAGAATCCAGAATCCCATATTTGCTTCATCCGGTTACAAAAGTGAAGTTGCTAGACCCGAGGGACATAGCTGACCAATTTAAACTATATTATCAGACCCTATACAATTTAAAAGATCATACCTCGCTTCCACAGGACTACTCGACCCTAGTAGAAGACTTTCGTTCCAAAGCTTCTTTACCTAGTCTAACTGAATCACAACTTCAGTCCCTTAATGCCCCAATCTCCTCCCAGGAATTGACTAAGGTAGTCTCGTCATTACCGTTGGGAAAATCCCCAGGCCCTGACGGCCTATCGAATGAATATTACCGTCATTTTCTGCCTGACCTCCTCCCCCACCTACTAGATCTTTTTAATCAAGTTACGGAGGGTGACCCCTTCCCTAATGACGTGCTTGAGGCACTAGTGGTCACGATACCCAAACCTGGTAAGTCACCTGATATACCCCAGAATTTCAGGCCGATCTCCTTGTTAAAGGACTTCTGTCACCCCACTAAACCGTTTTTTTTTTTTTTTGTTTAATAATAATCCCTACACTGCGATCTCTGCATACATAAGTAAAATAATAATTTTCGTTCAGTAGAATTTGATAAAACGCTATTTTTATAATATGTAAATTACCTTGCTACCAGCAAGTAGGGCGGCTACTTGCTGGTAGCAGCCGCATCCTCCGATCCTAATGACGCCCCCTCCGCATTGTGATTGACAGGGCCAGGGAACGGAATCGTTCTCTGCTGGCCCTGCCTGTTTTCATTCAATATCTGGCGCCTGTGCCGCGGCCGTACCTATCTTCAATCTGCGCAGGTGCACTGAGAGGCGGCCACTCACTCGGCCGCTCGCTCCTCAATGCGCCTGCACCGGGTGTAGATGTGATGTCATCGGCGCAGGCGCATTGAGGATGGAGCGGCCGAGTGAGTGGCCGCCTCTCAGTGCGCCTGCGCAGATTGAAGATAGGTACGGCCGCGGCGCAGGCGCCAGATATTGAATGAAAACAGGCAGGGCCAGCAGAGAACGATTCCGTTCCCTGGCCCTGTCAATCACAATGCGGAGGGGGCGTCATTAGGATCGGAGGATGCGGCTGCTACCAGCAAGTAGCCGCCCTACTTGCTGGTAGCAAGGTAATTTACATATTATAAAAATAGCGTTTTATCAAATTCTACTAAACGAAAATTATTATTTTACTTATGTATGCAGAGATCGCAGTGTAGGGATTATTATTAAACAAAAAAAAAAAAAACGGTTTAGTGGGGTGACAGAAGCCCTTTAAATTCGGATATAAAACTTTTTGCCAAGCTCATTGCAAGCAGACTCTCTCCCTTGATCCCTTCCCTGATCCACTCAGACCAGACCGGCTTTGTGGCAGGAAGACAGGCTTCTGACAACACCAGACGCATTGTAGACCTGGTCAATTTTGCAGAGGTCCATACCCTCCCTATGCTTGCAGTGACCCTGGAAGCTGAAAAAGCGTTTGATCGCTTACATTGGGATTACGTTTTTTCCACTCTCAGATGGATGGGTTTTTCAGGACAGATAATCCATGCCATTAGCAGTTTAGACTCTCATCCCTCGGCGAGAGTGTGGATCAATGGAATCCTATCGGACCCCTTCATAATAACCAATGGATCGAGACAGGGATGTCCTCTGTCCCCGCTCCTATTTATTCTTGCGTTAGAGCCGTTGGCACAACATATTAGAGCCTTACCCACCATATCTGGGATTACGGTCGGCGATAGATCCCACACTATTACCCTTTACGCTGATGACATCATACTCACTCTAACAAATCCCTTGCAATCCCTTACAGCCACACTCAATGTAATCTCCCACTATGGATCCCTCTCATATTATAAAATTAACAACTCGAAATCACAGGCCCTTCCTATCAACATTCCGCCCTCTGACCTAGCCACTTTAAAAGCCTCTCATGACCTTGACTGGCAGTGTTCAGAGGTTTCTTATTTGGGAATCAGGATCACCTCGCCCTGTTCTCAGCTTTACACACAAAACTATATTCCCCTTCTTACCACCCTGTCTACAGACTTCGCGAGCTTCTCTATGCAGACGGTCTCTTGGGTGGGTAGGATAGCATCTTTCCAGATGATGACCTTACCGAAAATGATTTACATTTTTCGGGCCCTTCCAATCCCGATCCCAGCTGCATTCTTTCAAAAAGCTCAAGCACTGCTGGCCAAATATATTTGGGGAAACGCTAAACCTAGAGTGGCTCGTGAACTCCTGACCAGGAGGAAACGTGCTGGTGGAGCAGGTCTCCCCGACATTAAAGATTATTTTATAGCAATAGGCCTTTCCTTTGCTAGAGAATGGTGGGCGTCCAATAATGAAAAAGCGTGGCAGCAGATTGAATCTCATGTATTGAAACAGGTCCCGGTTAGTGATTACTTGATCCATCTGTTATGGGGCCCTGCCTCCCCCGCACATCCTTTCCTTACAATATCACATGCCAGTGCCCTTTGGACCAACATTCATAACACATCGAAAGACTCATCTTCCCGGTTATTTAAAATCGCTTCCACACGTGCTATTGAATTATCCATACCCGACATTAACCTAGCGCCATGGCGAGATAGAGGGATTGTTACTATTTCCCAAGTGATGGCAGACCACTCTATTCTCCCCTTTGCCACTATTCAAAGTACCTTTGCTTTGCCTCACTCTGAATTTTATACATATTTAAGACTCTGTCACTTCCTATCAAAGACCCTACAATCTCCTCCCCAGGTCAACTCATTTGTCTTGCGACTATTTCAATTCCCCTCTCTTTTTAAGAAACACTCCACGAGACACTTGTATGATCTACTGGGGGATAGAGCTACTTTTATTAAGTCCCCTCCCATCCATAGATGGGAAAGGGAACTAAATAAGATCTTTCCTGATGATTCATGGATTGCTGCCATAGGATTTATTGTATCAAATTTCAAATGTGTCACTCATTATGAAGCTGGTCTAAAAACTATTCTTCACTGGTACTTTACCCCCCAGAGACTTCATATAATCTACCCTACTACATCGCCATATTGTTGGAGGAGTTGTGGAGGAGGCGGATCCTTGCTTCATATTCTCTGGTCCTGTCCTATCCTTACTGAATAGTGGAGGAAGGTCTTCCAACTTGTCTCCACTCTAACAGATCATAGAATAGACCCCTCCCCAGAGCTAGCCTTGTTGTTCATTGGTATTAACGAAATCTCTCTCCCGCATAGATATATTACCGGCCATATTTTGCTTAGCGCCAAACTGGTCATTACAAGGCATTGGAAAAACCTGGCCCCTCCTTCGATTTCCGAAGTCATACAAGAGATCAATCAGACTTGCAGATATGAATACTCTGTACCCCATCAATTGTTCCTACTAAGTTGAGACAGGCGGCTTGGAGTGGGTGGACCCACAGCACTTTTTACTCCCCCTGAGAGAAGATTTCTAGGTGACTATTGAAACAACGGAGATGCAACTGGAGTACCCCCTTGCCCCCTTCCTCTGTTTTTTCTCCTTCCTTTTCTTCGCTCTCCTCTTTCTTCTTAGGTGTCACTGTACCCTATTTTGCTCTGTGGCCTAATACAGCTTTTGGTTACTACTTGAAATGTTTGCTGGTCACCAAATTAGTGACTACAATGTTCATTTTTATTTACTTTTATGTTTAGTCGTTCCTGACTTATAGGTTTGAATCAGCCTCACAACTGCGACGGATAGATAGCATCTGCACAGATGCCTTGGTACTACAATTGCATTATGGTCGACATATACTATTACTGTATCTAACCTGTTTGATATACCAGTGGCATATGATACAACTCAATAGTGGCTGCGACCACAGTTTTGCTGACTTTGTTCATATACATTCATATGTCTTATGTAGCTGCGACCACGTTTAGTTGCTCCATTGTCTTTTGTCTCATGGTGGTGATAAAATAAAAAACTATTGAAACTTTTGCCTTCAAAACTGCCTTAATTCTACGTGGCATTGATTCAATAAGGTGCTGATAGCATTCTTTAGAAATGTCGGCCCATATTGATAGGATAGCATCTTGCAGTTGATGGAGATTTGAGGGATGCACATCCAGGGCACGAAGATCCTGTTCCACCACATCCCAAAGATGCTCTATTGGGTTGAGATCTGGTGACTGTGGGGGTCATTTTAGTACAGTGAACTCATTGTCATGTTCAAGAAACCAATTTGAAATGATTCGAGCTTTGTGACATGGTGCATTATCCTGCTGGAAGTAGCCATCAGAGGATGGATAAATGTTCTCATTCTGTTTACGCCAAATTCGGACTCTACCATTTGAATGTCTCAACAGAAATCGAGACTCATCAGACCAGGCAACATTTTTCCAGTCTTCAACAGTCCAATTTTGGTGAGCTCGTGCAAATTGTAGCCTCTTTTTCCTATTTGTAGTGGAGATGAGTGGTACCCGGTTGGGTCTTCTGCTGTTGTAGCCCATCCGCCTCAAGGTTGTGCGTGTTGTGGCTTCACAAATGCTTTGCTGCATACATCGGTTGTAACGAGTGGTTATTTCAGTCAACGATGCTCTTCTATCAGCTTGAATCAGTTGGCCCATTCTCGTCTGACCTCTAGCATCCACAAGGCATTTTTGCCCACAGGACTGCCGCATACTGGATGTTTTTCCCTTTTCACACCATTCTTTGTAAACCCTAGAAATGGTTGTGCGTGAAAATCCCAGTAACTGAGCAGATTGTGAAATACTCAGACCGGCCCGTCTGGCACCAACAACCATGCCACGCTCAAAATTGCTTAAATCACCTTTCTTTCTCATTCTGACATTGAGTTTGGAGTTCAGGAGATTGTCTTGACCAGGACCACACCCCAAAATGCATTGAAGCAACTGCCAGGTTGATTGGTTGACTAGATAATTGCATTAATGAGAAATAGAACAGGTGTTCCTAATAATTCTTTAGGTGAGTGTATTTTGTTTTTGTACTGAAATAATAATAACTGCAGAAGTGAAATGCGTATATATTTTTCTTTTTGTACTGAAAAAGGCCAGTAAACGCTTTTAGCAGAAATAAATGCACCAGTGAAGTGCGTATATTTTTTTCCTTTTTGTACTGAAATAGGACACTGGACGCTTTCAAAACAAAATAGCCGCCGACGGGAACTGAGAATGTATTTTTCTTTTTGTACTGAAAAAGGCCACTAAACGCTTTCAATACAAATAACCGCTGAAGTGAATTGAGAATTATTTTTCTTTTTGTACTGAAATACAAAATAACACATATAACCGCCGCACTGACTGACCGCTACAGCCGCTACTTCTGTGAACCCCTACACCACTACATCCTGAGCAGGTAGGCTGCTGCGAAGCAGGTGGTCTACCCCGAGCACGTTTGGCTCCCGACCTCCCACTGCTGCCACCCTGCTGACTCCCAGCCATGCTTTCAACACATATAACCTCCGGCATGAACTCATAATATATTATTCTTTTTGTACTGAAAAAAGACAGTTAACGCTTTCAGCAGAAATAAATGCACCAGTGAAGTGCGTATATATTTTTCTTTCTGTAATGAAATAGGCCACTAAACCTTTTGCCACAAATAACTGCACCAGTGAAGTGCGTATATTTTTTTCTTTCTATAATGAAAGAGGGCATTAAACCCTTTTGCCACAAATAACTGCACCAGTGAAGTGCGTATATATTTTTTTGATAAAATCTGGATGGCGGGCGGCACATAAAGGAATAAGCTGTTAAAGCCCTTTGTATATGCCAATCTTTATGACTATACCTGGATGACTATCTGGCAATCAAAACAGCTATAGCATGTGAGAGATGCTACTGGAATCGCAAGTTATATAGGAAAGAACTAACAAAAATGAATGTATGAACATGAATTAACATGAACTAACCTAACTAACTCAACAAATCAAGGGATTGCTAGCGGCTTTTATGCTATTTCCTACAAACGGCAAAGCCCCTAATCAACCAACTGTATTATACCACATTGAAGATAAGATGAACTGCTGATTGATAGTGGATATTTGGAAGCGGAATTTGCAGAACTTTGAATATATGAATGTTGTTTAATACAGTGTTTCCCAACCAGTGTGCTTCCAGCTGTTGCAAAACTACACCTCCCAGCATGCCCGCACAGCCAAAGGCTGTCCGGGCATGCTGGGAGTTGTAGTTTTGCAACAGCTGGAGGCACACTGGTTGGGAAACACTGGTTTAATACATGCTGTTTTTTCGGGGGTCGTAGGTTAACTTTCCCCTTTACATGTTTTTGATAACGGTAGAATATCCTGGAGTGACGGTGGTCGGTGGAGAAGGGGGGGGCAAGCGGGGAAGGAGGGATAGATAGTGGATCGGCGGTGTGGGTAGGAGATGGCGAGACAAGGTACGGGGAAGAGGGCTAATAGGCAATTGGAGCTAAATACTTTAATTTCCCCAATGCCAATTTTTTTTTAAAGATCTAAGCAACTACTTTTGACTAACATGCGTGGACAGACTAGCCCAACAAAAGAAAAAAAAGGAGGATGTGATTTCAGGCCAGGAGGGTGAATCTCTCCTGGAGGAAAACCTTGGCTTGGTGCTGCCTGGGGAGGATTTTCAGCCTGGGGAGAGAGGTAATAAACTGCTAAAGGAAGTGGAGGAAAATGCTTCTAAAAAAGAGGAGCAGGCTCCCAGCCTGCAAGATATGTTTCAAGAAATAAAAAAAATGCAATATGGAGATACAGGACCTCTCTCTCCAGACTGGAAACATTAGGGAGTCGGTGGGGCCCCCCAGAGCTAATTTACATAAATACAAAGATAGGCTGACAGAAGTTGAGAAAAGATCATCGGAGGTGGAGGACCTATTGCAGATAACGGTTAAAGAGGAAGAACGTTTAAAGGAATAAAATAGGGACTTAAAAAATAAACTAGTATATTTAGAAAATAAGTCCAGGAGGGTTAATCTGAGATCTCTGGGCTTTCCAGAGGGAGTGGAGGGGCATGACCCCCATGCTTTTATGCAAACGTGGTTGATGGAACAACTGGGTCAGGACATCTCCGATTATAAAAATTGTGGAAGTGCAATAGACTGTCAGCAAGGTTACCTCCCCCAGGAATGAGACCGAGAGCAATTATCCTTAATTTATTATCGGTTAGGGATAAGGAGGAGATACTACGAAGGTCAAGGAAGAGAGGGAGGCTGGAATATTTAGGTACAACAGTGATGTTATTTCCTGACTATGCAAAGGAAACGGTAAATGAAAGAAGTCTGTTTACCGAGGTAAAAAAAAATTTGCGCTTAAAAAATTTGAAATATTCGATGATGTTCCCGGCTAAGTTGAGGATTGAATGGGAAAATAAAACGTGTTTTTTTGAAACAGCAGAAGCGGCTGGAGAATGGGCTAAAGAAAAAAATAAAGAGCTGAACAGTATTTGGGCTGGGTGGTAGGCTGGGAGGGGGGAATGCTAAGTTAGAGAACCAGGGCTGAGGCTATCCTGGCTCATTCAGGAGGGATGGATGGTAGGGGTATGCATGCTGCTTGCGTTTTTTTATTTTTTTATTCTCTTTTCTTTTTTGTTGGGTTCTCCTTTTCTCTTATCCCATGGTTCCTCTTCCCACTCCCACCCATGGGGGTCGTGATTAATGTCCTGGAATTGGATAGATTCTAGAAAAAAACTATATGAGAATTATCTCATGGAACATTAGGGGGCTGAGTAGGGGCATAAAGAGAGTTGCGGTTTTCGACCCAATACATAGGTTCCTCCCTGCTATAGTCTGTTTGCAAGAAACACACTTGACGAGTGAGACGATGGCTGGGGTTCATAGACCGTGGATTCAACACTCTTTCCATTCAGTTTATTCATCATATGCGAGAGGGGTGAGCATATTAATACATCGGGATATAGATATAAAAATTGTGAAAGTATCTACAGACAGGGAGGGCTGCTATGTTCTTCTGGATTGTATATTGGAAGGAAGAGCATGGCTAATAGCAAGTGTGTATATACCGCCAGCCTTCAAAGTTGATGTCCTATTTAAAGAGGACCTTTCACTACAATAAAAAAATCTAAACTAAGCATACAGACATGGAGAGCGGCACCCAGGGATTCTCCCGGTATAGGCTCCGGTATCTTCAGATTTTCGGCTCAACTGGGAGGAGCCTGCCGGCATCTCCTTCTCCCAGGCTGTAGTGCTGGCCAATCAGCTCATAGCCTGAGAGGTTTTTTTTTCTCTCAGGCTATAAGCTGAGCGCTGCGATTGGCCAGCACTCCAGCCTGGGAGAAGGAGACGCCGGCAGGCTCCTCCCAGTTCAGCCGAAAATCTGAAGATACCACAGCCTATACCGGGAGAACGGAGCGGCGCCCAGGGATAATAGTAAGTGCAGGGAGATCCCTGAGCGCCGCTCTCCATGTCTGTATGCTTAGTTTAGATTTTTTATTGTAGTGAAAGATCCTCTTTAAGATACATGATATTGCACTCAATGCGGGGGATAAACCACTTTTAGTTATGGGGACTTTAACAATGTAATGGATGTAAGATTAGATAGATGTAGAATAGGAAACACTCAAGGTCCCTTCATGGGATCTAAATAAAAAAATATCACGGAGGAGATGGGATGGATTGATATTTGGAGGGTTATGTATCCAAATTTAGGAAAATATTCGTGTTATTCAAAGACACACAGGAGTTTAATTATCACGGATTGATTTCGTTTTCACAAATAATAAAGGCTCACTAGATATTGTAGGGGTTAAATATGGGCAACGTGGAATTTTGGATCACAACCCAATTAATATAAATATAAAAACACAAAAAAAAAAAGAAGAGGGATGAATATAAACATAGGATGGATAAATATGATGGGTATACACAGTAAGATTCTGCGCGAGATAATGGAGTTTTTTTAGATGAACGATGGTTCAGCGACAGTTAATATGGTATGGGAGGCAGCTAAGGCCTTTATTAGAGGGATTATTACAAAATATACAGTAATATATAAGAAAGGAATAAGAGAGAAGATAAACCTGGAAAAAGAGACAGAAATTTTTTTAAGAAAGTACATTGAGAACCCCACAGAGCAAAATTATACTGAATGGATAGAGGAAGCTTCCAAACTAAAGGATGAACTGTTTCTACTGGCAGAACACCAAAAAGAAAATTATGTAAGGGATAATTATATCCATGCACATATACCAGGAAAAAAGTTAGCTGCTTTGGTAGCGGTTCAAAAAAAAAAAAAAATTATATCCACTGTTTAGTTGATGAAAAGGGTCATAAAATAACTGAACAAACGGCCAAAATAGAATTGAAATACTTTGCAGACATACAGTCCTGATCAAAAGTTTAAGACCACTTGAAAAATGGCAAAAAATCATATTTAGCATGGCTGGATCTTAACAAGGTTCCAAGTAGAGCTTCAACATGCAACAGGAAGAAATGGGAGTGAGACAAAACATTTTTTGAGCATTCAATTTAATGAAAACAACGAATAAACTGAAACAGGCTTTTTTTCAGCTGATCAAAAGTTTAGGACCACACCTCCCAAAAAAACTTAGACCCCCCCAAAACAGAAATCCAACTTCCAAACATGAACTCAGTAATGAGTAGCTCCGCCGTTATTGTTTATCACTTCAAAAATTTGTTTCGGCATGCTTGATGCAAGCGTTTCCATGAGGTGAGTGGGAACATTTCTCCAAGTGGTGAAGACGGCCGCACGAAGGCCATCTACTGTCTGGAACTGTTGTCCATTTTTGTAAACTTCCCTTGCCGTCCATCCCCAAAGGTTCTCAATTGGATTTAGATCAGGGGAACACGCAGGATGGGTCATAAGAGTGATGTTATTCTCCTGGAAGAAAACCCTTTTCCTGCGGGCATTGTGTACTGTAGCATTGTCCTGTTGAAAAACCCAGTCGTTACCACACAGACGAGGGCCCTCAGTCATGAGGAATGCTCTCTGCAACATCTGGACATAGCCAGCGGCCGTTTGACGCCCCTGCACTTCCTGAAGCTCCATTGTTCCACTGAAGGAAAAAGCACCCCAGACCATTATGGCGCTAGGTGGGATCTGCTTGTCATGCCAGTAACGTTGGAAACTATCAGGACCATCAAGGTTAAATTTTTTCTCATCAGAGAATAAAACTTTCTTCCACCTTTGAATGTTCCATGTTTGGTGCTCTCTTGCAAAGTCCAAACGAGCAGTTCTGTGGCGTTCAAGGAGACGAGGTCTTTGAAGACGTTTTTTGTTTTTGAAGCCCTTCAGTCTCAGATGCCGTCTGATGGTTATGGGGCTGCAGTCAGCATCAGTAAGGGCCTTAATTTGGGTCGAGGATCGTCCAGTGTCTTGACGGACAGCCAATTGGATCCTCCAGCTCAGTGCTGATGAAATTTTTTTGGGTCTTCCACTTGACTTTTTTGTTCCATAACCCTCAGGATCATTTAAGAAATTCCAAATGACTGTCTTACCGCGTCCCACCTCAGCAGCGATGGCGTGCTGTGAGAGACCCTGCTTATGCAGTTCAACAACCCGACCACGTTCAAAAAGGGAGAGTTTTTTTGCCTTTGCCATCGTGTGACTACCTGACAGAAAATGACAATGAATCCACATCTTTGCACAGATTTGGCCTTTTAAAAGGCATGTGGTCCTAAAATTTGGATCAGCTGAAAAACAGCCTGTTTCAGTTTAATCGCTATTTTCAATTAATTGAATGCTCAAAAAATGTTTTGTCTCACTCTCATTTCTTCTTGTTGCATGTTGAAGCTCTACTTGGAACCTTGTTAAGATCCAACAATGTAAAATATGATTTTTTGCTATTTTTCAAGTGGTCTTAAACTTTTGATCAGGACTGTATATAGTAGTAAGACAAGTAAAAGCCCAGCACAGATACAACAGTTTTTGGATGAAATCACTATTTCTAGGTTAACAACAGATGGATGCAAGTCCCTGGAAGTCCCCTTAATCCCTTTAGAAGTGAACGATATGCTATCTAGGATAACAAAGAACAAGGCCCCAGGAATGGACGGCATTCAGTTTGAGGTTTATGCCCAATATAAAGAAATATTACACAAACGGAAAATGCAAATGTGATCGCACACTGCATCCAGCACTCTGCCCTCCATGCTGGATGAGACATTGGTTTATATTTTGGCCAAAGCATAGTAAGCCACTCACCGCGTCAAGGTCGTCTCAATTGAGTGGTCCCTAACTCTTGTTCCTACCTGTTCATGGGCCATGACAGCCACATAAAATCCAGGGAATGCAGGTCAGCATGCAAGCCAAGTACAATTTGCTTGTAACCCCGTCCGGTGCCATTACAGCTTTCATCGGATCCAGGGATGCAAGTACCAACATGCATGCTGAACCCACCATATACTTCTCCTGGAGCCAGATGGCTAATGGTAGGTTCTATATAAGCAGACTCAGTTTTATACTGACTTTAAAACCAGCCTCCAGGACAGATTAACTGGTCAGGTGTGCTTGACTCAAAGGAGATCGCCACGCCTCCAATATATGGTGGGTTCAGCATGCATGTTGGTACTTGCATCCCTGGATCCGATGAAAGCTGTAATGGCACCGGACGGGGTTACAAGCAAAGTGTACTTGGCTTGCATGCTGACCTGCATTCCCTGGATTTTATGTGGCTGTCATGGCCCATGAACAGGTAGGAACAAGAGTTAGGGACCACTCAATTGAGACGACCTTGACGCGGTGAGTGGCTTACTATGCTTTGGCCAAAATATAAACCAATGTCTCATCCAGCATGGAGGGCAGAGTGCTGGATGCAGTGTGCGATCACATTTGCATTTTCCGTTTGTGTATGTATTTCGCCATAGTGATGTGCACCTGCAGGCAGGTTGTGCGGACTCAACCCCTTATATAAAGAAATATTAGTTTTGAAACAGCTCATGATGTGGGAAACCTCGAAGCAGATAGGAAAATTGCCAGATACCCTGCGACAAGCTTTAATTACACTTATTTTAAAACCCGGCAAGGATCCAGCTTTTCTGGACTCATATCGTCCTATTTCATTAATCAATACTGATAATAAAATACTAGCTAAGATTCTGGCAACTAGACTTAGGAGTGTGATCTCGGGGCTTGTTCATGAGGATCAAACGGGGTTCATGTTAGGGAAAACCACAACTGAGAACACAACACAACAGAAGATCTTTCAGGTATTTTATCAGTATGGTAAATGTGCTGGACTCAGTATAAACTGGGCTAAATCAGCTTGTGTCCCGATTGATCCTCTGAACAACTTTAGACCGGGATTGTTGGAAATTAAGATGATTAACGAACCAGTTAAATACCTGGGTATTCAGATCACCCCAAATCCTAAGGACTATGTTCGGTTGAATGTAGTCCCAGGTCATGTGATATGTTTATAAAGCCGATCGATACGGACACGGCGATACCTAATATGTATACTTTTTTCCCCTAATTTCTACCAATTTTTTTTAACTTTATTTGGGGAAAATGACGTTTTTGTTTATTTTTACTTGAAACTTTTAAAAAAATTCGGGAAAACTTTATTTTTTCAACTTTTTTTTTCACTTTATTTTTTGTCCCACCTTTGGACTTTTGGGGGTCTAATCCTTTACAATGCATTCCAATACTTCTGTACTGGAATGCATTGGCTGTATGAGTAATACTGTGTGTAGGGGGCTGGATCTCACAGGCTCGTCACCGGAAGGCAGCGCGATGCCTCAGGAAGGCATCACGCTGCCTTCCATGCCATCGGGTCCCCCCTACAGCCCCATGGGGACCCGATGGCACCACCACCACCGCACCAGGTAAAATCCGCAAACCGCAGGTCTGAATTGACCTGCGGTTTGCGGAGATCCCCGACACGGGGGGGTCACGGGACCCCCCTCGCGCATTTAGCCAAGGTGCCTGCTCAATGATTTGAGCAGGCACCGGGTTCTGATCACCTCCCGCCGGGCGGCGGTGATCGGAACTATACATGACATACCGGTACGTCATGGGTCCTTAAGGACTCGGGACCCATGCCGTACCAGTACGTCATGGGTCCCTAAGGGGTTAATGCATAAATGGCAGGGGGCCTTGAACTTTCAACGGGAAGATTTATGGGAACTGGCTATAAAGGCAAAAAATAAGGTGTCAAGGAACTTCTCCCATAAAATTATCCAATTTAATATATTGTATCATCTTTACTACTCTCCCAAGGTATTAATGAAGTTTTTACATGTCAAAAATGTGGAGAGATAGGGGCAGAGGATATACATATACAAACCGGATTCCAAAAAAGTTGGGACACTATACAAATCGTGAATAAAAACTGAATGCAATGATGTGGAGGTGCCAACTTCTAATATTTTATTCAGAATAGAACATAAATCACGGAACAAAAGTTTAAACTGAGAAAATGTACCATTTTAAGGGAAAAATATGTTGAATCAGAATTTCATGGTGTCAACAAATCCCCAAAAAGTTGGGACAAGGCCATTTTCACCACTGTGTGGCATCTCCCCTTCTTCTTACAACACTCAACAGACGTCTGGGGACCGAGGAGACCAGTTTCTTAAGTTTAGAAATAGGAATGCTCTCCCATTCTTGTCTAATACAGGCCTCTAACTGTTCAATCGTCTTGGGCCTTCTTTGTTGCACCTTCCTCTTTATGATGCGCCAAATGTTCTCTATAGGTGAAAGATCTGGACTGGAGACTGGCCATTTCAGTACCCGGATCCTTCTCCTACGCAGCCATGATATTGTGATTGATGCAGAATGTGGTCTGGCATTATCTTGTTGAAAAATGCAGGGTCTTCCCTGAAAGAGATGACGTCTGGATGGGAGCATATGTTGTTCTAGAACCTGAATATATTTTTCTGCATTGATGGTGCCTTTCCAGACATGCAAGCTGCCCATGCCACACGCACTCATGCAACCCCATACCATGAGAGATGCAGGCTTCTGAACTGAGCGTTGATAACAACTTGGGTTGTCCTTGTCCTCTTTGGTCCGGATGACATGGCGTCCCAGATTTCCAAAAAGAACTTCGAATCGTGACTCGTCTGACCACAGAACAGTCTTCCATTTTGCCAGACTCCATTTTAAATGATCCCTGGCCCAGTGAAAACGCCTGAGCTTGTGGATCTTGCTTAGAAAGGGCTTCTTCTTTGCACTGTAGAGTTTCAGCTGGCAACGGCGGATGGCACGGTGGATTGTGTTCACTGACAATGGTTTCTGGAAGTATTCCTGATCCCATTCTGTGATTTCCTTTACAGTAGCATTCCTGTTTGTGGTGCAGTGTCGTTTAAGGGCCCGGAGATCACGGGCATCCAGTATGGTTTTACAGCCTTGACCCTTACGCACAGAGATTGTTCCAGATTCTCTGAATCTTTGGATGATGTTATGCACAGTTGATGATGATAGATGCAAAGTCTTTGCAATTTTTCGCTGGGTAACACCTTTCTGATAACTATCTTTCTGCACAACATTGTGGGAATTGGTGATCCTCTACCCATCTTGGCTTCTGAGAGACACTGCCACTCTGAGAAGCTCTTTTTATACCCATTCATGTTGCCAATTGACCGAATTAGTGTTAATTGGTCTTCCAGCTCTTCGTTATTCTCAAAGGAACTTTTTCCAGCCTCTTATTGCTACTTGTCCCAACTTTTTTGGGATTTGTTGACACTGTGAAAACTGGAATCAACATATTTTTCCTTTAAAATGATACATTTAATCGGATTAAATGTTTGATCTATCATCTACGTTCTATTACAAATAAAATATTGACATTTGCCATCTCCACATCATTGCATTCAGTTTTTATTCACAATTTGTTTAGTGTCCCAACTTTTTTAGAATCCGGTTTGTATTATGGTCATGCGTAAAAAGTCAAAAGTATTGGGTAAAGATCAGTGAAAAAATAGAGGAATATCACCGGATTAAAGTGCCTAGGCATTTAGAAAAATGCATCCTTGGGGTGGGGTGATGGATGGAGTGGATGTCCCCCAACATAGAGACATAGCATCTAAACTATTCCAGGCCAGGAGATGTATTGTTGGAAACTGGAAGGGGGGGGGGGGTGTTGCCCCCACGGTTAAAGAATGGGAGAATCTCACCAGAGTCTCGCTTGCCGGAGAGGAATTCCATCTGGTAGGGATCAAGAAAAAATATAAATTCGCCAGTATATGGCAGGAATGGTTAAAAAAAATTGAGGTTCGGGGAGGGTTAGTCGGGATTAGGGGGAGCTTCGGGAGGGGGACGGGGGGAGGGTGTCACGGATGGTGTACAGGAAACAAGACAAAACCATATAAACAATGTCTCTCTGGATCCACAACTAAGGAACAAAGGGAGACCCCTGCAATAGACCTGCCGCTCTCCCTCACTGCTCAGCCTATGCGAACACCCCAAAGGTGGATGGCCGCATATCCACGTTCCTCGGCTATCTATTACCTGAAGACCCTACAATAGTGAAGGGACACGACCACCGGCTCCCTACACTGACACGGAGGGAGTCAGGGTCACCTGGATCCAGAAAAGACAAAAACATAAATACATAAACAGCACTTATCTGCAGACGACTGAGGACTGAGGACTGAGGACTGGGAACTGGGAACAGCATGCACACACACTCCAGGAAGTTGTATCAGCCGCACACTACTGCATTATGGGGAGGAACTTAAAGGGTAGCGATCAGTCTGACTGCATGACAGCAGAGATAGACTAACGACATGAGAAACTAAACCAAAACAAAGAAATTCAAGGAGGAGGATCTGAGAAGCTCCTGTGAGCGCTTCTCAGCTGTCTGGCTGTGACAGAGGGCTAGATAAAGAAAGAGGAAAGAAAACTATAATTATCTTTCCTTGCACTTGTAAATCGCTTTTCTATCACTGTCCCTAGCACCCTCTGACGTGTCTCCCTGCACTAAAATGCTGTGAAATTATACCTTCCTATCCTTTCCCTGCACTTGCAAAATCACTTTTGTGGCACTGTTCCTAGTGCTTTCTGACATCTCTCCCTGCACTAAGATGCTGTGAAATGATTCCTCCATATCCTTTCCCTGCACTTATGAATAGTTTTTTCAGTTTTTTTTTCACTATGAGGTTTTTCCAATTGCTGTCCTTAGCGCCTTCTCACATCTGTCCCTGCACTCAGAATGCTTCAAAATGTCTGATTCTAAGATGGCCGCTGTATTTATTGGGCTGTGACATCACAGGGCTGGCTGGCTGCTGATTGGCTGCATGCATGGCAATAGGGGGTCATCCCACCTTCCCAGAGTTCCTTGCCCCATGTCCTCACACGTGTAGCTGCCAATGTAGTCGCCATTTTAGGAAATATTGCTATTCGTTACTACGAAGCGCAAGGAAATTCTCATTCATTGCAAATCAAATTTTTTCTGAATTTCAGATAGAAATTGACTTTGTCTGATTCGATTCGCTCATCTCTAATCACTAGCAGACTCCAATTTTGGTTATCTTTTTATTTCTAATATCTTCGGAGTGTTAATCGGAGTTAGGTGCACCTTTGTGACTTTGTCTACTGTCCATGTGACAAAAGACAGCACACAGATAACAAATATAGATATATAAAAATCATTCCTTAATTTCTTGATACATTGTATCTGCTCTTTACTCAGCCGTAAAGTCAAATTATACAATTCTGATTCTAAGTAACAGTCTTTATTATATCATAAAGCTGCATTTAGATATTTTCAATTGAAATATTCAGGGTTTTTTTGGGGAATATTTCAATTGAAAATATCTAAATGCAGCTTTATGATATAATAAAGACTGTTACTTAGAATCAGAATTCTTGACATACACAGCTGAACTTCTATAATGTAATATGCTCCAATCTACAGCTGATTCCTAATGCATATTACTGTGCTAATGATTGCCCTTCTCTGAAAGCAAATCACAAGAGCAGACTCTGTATAGCATGGTTAAAGGCTGGGGAGCCTTTGGCTCAAAAGAAGCCAGCAGAATTATGAGTAGAGCTGTGAATGGTGATGAACTATAAAATGCTTTACATTTTAAGGTATGTATACTCTTACATGTAATCAAATCACATTTTCCAGATGACACCTTTATCGGATTACTATCACGGTCGGCGTGACTATCACATACGTGACACAGAGGGAGGGAACAAGGAAGGCCCTGCCCAAGTGAGAGGGAAGGTGGTAACCCCTGACTCACCTAGCGGCTGGCACCTGGCTGCCCTGACGTCCCTAGACGGGTTCCTCACCCGTACGCCGATCACGTGCCTAAAGCCCTGGCTTTCCCTAAGCTGAGCCCTAGATAGTGAACAGGGCGGTGGGAACACTAGTCCGCACCACTAGCTCTAAAGGAAAACACCAAGGGAAGGACAGACAATACAAACTCAACATATAATCCCAGGTGGGCGACAACAGGAGACAACAAGAAGCCCAACAGGGATCCGGAGGGAAGCACTCTGGAACGACAACCAGGATTCACAACTCCAGTGGGTCAGTATAGATGTCCAGGCAGGAAGCTCTATAACTGGCAACTAGAGAAGAGTGAGGGGAGAATATAAGGAGGTTGGGAGTGGCAGACAAGAAACAGCTGAGGAGGAGAAGCTACGTATCCCTGTTTGAGACAAAAAGGATAGCAAGGCAAACACAGAAAACAATCACTAAGAAACAACGTGATCTTTAGATATAGAGCGCGCAGCCACCCGCTGCGACCTCCTGACCCCGGGTATAACTGAGTCAGACGTGGCTCTTGATACACTCGTGACAATTACTAACCGTCCAGGAATTCCTGGATGGTCCGTAAGAACAGGGTATTTTTTTCCAGTGTCCGTGGAAAAAAAAAAAAAAATCATCCTTGATTTTTCTGAAGCTTGTGGAATGTGGAACTTGAGCGAATCATTGTGATTGCAGTTATTATCGTTATACAGCCCAGAGTAAATGATGGTAATGAGTTCATATTCGTATATTGAGCTGTAAATATTGTTTCACTTCTGATTTGTCCATAAAGTTTTCAAGAGAAAATAAAAATACAGGCTGACAACACTGGCCTTTATCCTGCACCAGAGATACCAATTAGGTCTGACAGTGGAACTTTTATGACACTCAAAATTATGCGACTAAGCCTAGAGAAAAGAAAATAGGCACAGACTGTACCAGGGGCGTAACTAATCTCATAAGGCCAGGACCGTCTTTAACGCAGGGAAAAAGGGGCAGCTGCCCTGGGCCCAGTTGCTCCTGGGGGGCCCAAGGCAGCTACCTCTTGAGCCCCACTGGCCATTGGTGACGTGGGGGGCAGCGGCAGGGCACAGGGAGATGAGCGCTTCCAATGTGGAAGCACTCATCTCCATAGTCATCTGTATCGCCGTCCTCAGGACAGCGATACAGATGGAAGTGCTGTGGCGGGGCAGGAGAGGGAGAGGCATCTCCCTTTTCCGTTTCTCTGATAGGCTCTAGGCCTGCAGCCTTATCAAAGGCCCCTGCAGGCGATGGCGTCATTGCGCCGCCTGAGCCGTACATCGCGGTACACAGGCCGGAAGAGGCCTGCATCGCATCGCATCGCTGCCAGCCTGATGGAGGTAAGTATGTGTTTATTTTTTTTTAATGATACTACTACTGGCACAAGATTGGGGGGCATTTATGGGGGCACCGGTTACTGGCACATGATTTGGGGGCATCTATGGGGGCACTTGTTACTGGACCATGATTGGGTGGCATCTATGGGGGCACTTCCTATTGGCACATGATTGGGGGGCATCTATGGGGGCACTTGTTACTAGCACATTATTGGGGGGAATCTATGGGGGCACATCTTACTGGCACATTATTGGGGGCATCTATGGGGGCACATCTTACTGGCACATTATTGGTGACACTTTTTCTGGCACATTATTGGGTGGCACTATGAGTGCATCTACTGAGGCCACAAAGAGGGGCATTTTATATTGGGGAAGGGGGAAGAGGAACACTATGGGGGCTTCTACTGAGGCCACAAAGATGGGGTGTTTTATATGAGGGGCTCTGTATAGGGGTATTTTATACTGGGGCACATTATGGTGGGTACTATGGGGAAGGGGAGAGAGGAGTACTATGGGCTCATCTATGGTGGGCACTAAGAAGGGATGTTTTATACTTGTAAATTATGGGGGACACTGAGGGCATCTACTGGGGCACCATATATGGGGCATTTTATACTGGTACATTATGGGGGCACTAGGAAGAAGTGGGGAGGGAGGAGCACTATGGGGCATTTACTGGGGGCACTATATAGGGGTATTTTATACTGGCACATTATGGAGGCACTATGGGGACATTAGCTCAACTGGGAGGATTAAAAGGGGGTATTTTTTGCACTGGCACATTATAAGGAGAGTTATTACTATTGGGGGCATTATGATGGGCTTTATTACTACTGGGGGTCTATGGGGAACATGATTACTAGTATGGGCACTATGGGAGCATTATTACTTCTGGGACACAGTGGGGACATGTTGGGGGCACTGTAGTTGCACTATTACTACCATGTGTGCTCTAGTAGAGAATTATTCCTATTGGTGGGACTTTTGGGAGCACTATTACTGTGGGGGCACCTTGGCACAGTATCAGCTTACCACAATTATTTTTGGGGAACATTATGTTTACACTATTAGTGTCAGGGGCGCTATTTGCTGGGCGCAGTTATTTCAATAATTATTGAAGGGCCCTATCTGCAAGGTACTACTATTATCAGGGGGTTTATCTGTTTCTGCAGTATAGTATTGGGGAGCACAGCGGCACAGTATTGAGGGTGGTAGGATTATTTGTCCAGAAGATGGGAGAATGATGCAAAAGTAGTAAACTAAGATTTTGTTTGTAAAACTGCAGAGATGAGAAATGGCTGAAAAATGGTGGTCTGGTCTGATGGTCTGAAAGGAGAAGATGAGGAAAGAGAACATCTACAGTCGTGGCCAAAAGTTTTGAGAATTACATAAATATTGGAAATTGGAAAAGTTGCTGCTTAAGTTTTTATAATAGCAATTTGCATATACTCCAGAATGTTATGAAGAGTGATCAGATGAATTGCATAGTCCTTCTTTGCCATGAAAATTAACTTAATCCCAAAAAAAACTTTCCATTGCATTTAATTGTTGTCATTAAAGGACCTGCTGAGATCATTTCAGTAATCATCTTGTTAACTCAGGTGAGAATGTTGACGAGCACAAGGCTGGAGATCATTATGTCAGGCTGATTGGGTTAAAATGGCAGACTTAACATGTTAAAAGAAGGGTGATGCTTGAAATCATTGTTCTTATATTGTTAACCATGGTGACCTGCAAAGAAACGTGTGCAGCCATCATTGCGTTGCATAAAAATGGCTTCACAGGCAAGGATATTGTGGCTACTAAGATTGCACCTCAATCAACAATTTATAGGATCATCAAGAACTTCAAGGAAAGAGGTTCAATTCTTGTTAAGGAAGGCTTCAGGGCGTCCAAGAAAGTCCAGCAAGCGCCAGGATCATCTCCTAAAGAGGATTCAGCTGCGGGATCGGAGTGCCACCAGTGCAGAGCTTGCTCAGGAATGGCAGCAGGCTGGTATGAGCGCATCTGTACGCACAGTGAGGCGAAGACTTTTGGAAGATGGCCTGGTGTCAAGAAGGGCAGCAAAGAAGCCACTTCTCTCCAAAAAAAACCATCAGGGACAGATTGATCTTCTGCAGAAAGAATGGTGAATGGACTGCTGAGGACTGGGGCAAAGTCATATTCTCCGATGAAGCCTCTTTCCGATTGTTTGGCATCTTGAAAAAAACTTGTCCGGAGAAGAAAAGGTGAGCGCTACCATCAGTCCTGTGTCATGCCAACAGTAAAGCATCCTGAGACCATTCATGTGTGGGGTTGCTTCTCATCCAAGGGAGTGGGCTCACTCACAATTTTGCCTAAAAACACAGCCATGAATATAGAATGGTACCAAAAGACCTCCAACAGCAACTTCTTCCAACAATCCAACAACAGTTTGGTGAAGAACAATGCATTTTCCAGCACGATGGAGCACCGTGCCATAAGGCAAAAGTGATAACTAAGTGGCTCGGGGAGCAAAACGTTGACATTTTGGGTCCATGGCCTGGAAACTCCCCAGATCTTAATCCCATTGAGAACTTGTGGTCAATCCTCAAGAGGCGGGTGGACAAACAAAAACCCACTAATTCTGACAAACTCCAAGAAGTGATTATGAAAGAATGGGTTGCTATCAGTCAGGAATTGGCCCAGAAGTTGATTGAGAGCATGCCCAGTCGAATTGCAGAGGTCCTGAAAAAGAAGGGCCAACACTGCAAATACTGACTCTTTGCATAAATGTCATGTATTTGTCGATAAAGGCCTGCTATCTTGTTTGGATGAAAGCACGTGGACTTCTGTTTCACCCAAGGACTTATGTGTTGCTGCCTAGTGTGAACAAACACCAGACTCAAGATGACTGTTTTTCCTTGAAACTGACTTTTTGTTGTCACTTTCCTTTTGTGTGAATAAAAACACTTAACTGTTTAAGTTAAAGACGTTGTTGTTGCCTCTATACTGCGTCTGCAAGCCTGTCTACCGGAGCAAATCCCCACACCTCCCATTGAAAACAATTGGAGGCAATTTCAGTGGAGCCACCTAGAGGCCTTCTGGCACGGAATCTAAACCAAGTTCAGCATGCGTAAAACACTGGTTGAATGACCTCTTATATTTTTCCACTTCTGACTTTAGCTCAAAAAACTGTATCAGAAACTACCACAAAAACCTACATGTGACACCACCCCCAGTGTCTGATCTCTTTTGTTTTTGCCTAATACAGTAATTCAAACTAGTAAAATTTGCATAAGTGGGGGAAAGGAAAGGAAGCTAGACAGAGTAGCTACTTTTCTGAGGGCGAGGTAGACCAGGTATGTTAGCTGGTGTCTAGGGCAGAGTGGAGGGAGGCTAGCAACGTTATGTGGTGTGCAGAAGAAAAGAACAAGAGAAGTGTGTTATATGTCAATCTATAGGAGAGGTTCAGTGGCACATACTGTATGAAAATGTGAAAATCCTGGGCAAGGACCCTTTACACGTATACCACAGAAAAGGGACATCACTGAGCTTGAAGAATCTATTTAACATAAAATACCATTTAACAAAACTATATATCAAAGAATGGTATTAGGGTAAAGTTACATGGTGACATTCCTGATCAACCAATTCTTCAAGTCTTTGTCCCAGTATATAGACAGCAAAGGAGTGCAGAAATGGTAATACCACTCTGGGGTATTACACACTTTTTTTTAAATGACCCTGTCGTTTGGCCAAAATCTTGTACAGAACAGCTTCAGTGCATAATGATGAGTCCTGGATATTAATGTCATGGCTCTTCCCATGGGCGGTGAAAGCTGTGAGCTCATCAATATGAGGATTGATTAGCATGTACTGGGGCTGTGAGGATTTAAAAGTGAAGGCAGAAAACTGCTGACAGATTAAATTTTTTAAGAAAGAAGTAACTCAGTGGCACTGGTCAACAAGTTACCAAGTTATGAAAAATTTGATTCGGCTGCTTCGTCAAATTTAATAAATAATTTTTTTTTGTGACGATTCTTTTGTATACAGCAGGCGCAATGATGGGGAACGGCAATTGCGCCGCCCCCCCCATCAATGAACAGATGCTGCGTTCAAAAAAAAGAAACATACTCACTTGATTGAAGGCGAAATCTCATGCAGTGATGTGATGATGTCATCACGCTGGCCAGCCACGGTGACATCATCACTGATGGCCACAATGGCCTCCTTGTGCGCAAATGGATGAGGTATGATTTTAGTTTTTTACCACATTTCAGGAAAAATAGATTAGTTACCACGAAGCATAAGGAAATTTGGCTTCACGGTGAATCGAATCGGATTCCACTTTGGATTGTTTGACTCATTCACACTAGTCCTCACTATTGTGCAGGGCCGGTACAAGGCAGGGGCCGAAGGAGCGGGTGCCCTGGGCGCTACCATTTGCGGACAGGAGGGGGGCGCAGGTGAAGTGCCAGCCACGGCCCCCCCTACATCATGCTCTGCCCCCCCAACTAAAATGCCCCCCCCCCCCCCAACTATTGTGCCTACATCTGGGCAGAGGATGGATGACTACCACTAATAGCAGCCATATCACAATGTTCACAGGGCAGGGTGTGTTGGGCCACCACATAATAATGGACCGTTTACCAATCTTCCATAGTTATTACATGTTTGAGACCAAATAATACATTCCCCTTGAGCAGCATGTATCCCTTAGTTTTTTAGTTATTTTTATGCAGCAAGATTTTACTGCATTTTGGGCACTTCTAGCCATGGGCCCTTGTGCATTGCCCTAATTCCTGAATTGTCAGTCCACCCCTGCTGCAAAATTTGCCTTCAACTGCCCTTTGGTTGATAATGGCACATTAGTATTGCAACAAGCTGTGGTACATTACATAGCAGATGAGACTTCTAAAGATTGGTGAGGGCTGATTAACCTCTATGGGTCAGATAATAACTGTCATTGGTGGTTGTCATCCAGCATTCATTAAAGCATGTAAGACCAAGATAACGCATACATTTCTAACTAGGATATTAAAAGGCCTCACAAGAAGTCAATTCAGGGATTTATATTTCCAGGAAATAATTTGATTTTAGTGGGAGATACTCTTTATGCTTTAGTATGCTGTCTGTATTAAATGTGAAAGTAATAAGCATAGCACACAAATATACTAAGCACCAAATAGAACTATCCTACAAGGATTACATATTTGCATAAAATTCCATCCTTATTAAATTAGCTTTTTGAGATTCATAAAGCATGAAAATACAAGTTCATTATGATCAGTCAGATATGATGGAGAGAACCACATGTAATATTCACAGCACTGATGAAATAAATGCTGCATTGTGAAAGTAAAATCTAAATTTTAGTTTATTTGTAAACACATATGGAAACTGCAAATATGATAATAACAATAATACTATGGAGGTATTTAAGGCCATTCACAACAAAACCTGGTATTCTCCGGTTTGTGTGGAGTTTTATGGGTGTTTTAAACCTTTTCAATTTGAAGCATCATTAGACAACGCTTGGTAATTACTATGTACTTTAAAACAATAAACAAATGCGAATGTTATTTTCTCATTGCCATTGCTTTCTCGCAAAAATAAATGAATAAATAAACTAAATGCATCTAGTATCAAATGCAACTGTATTACTAAAGAGTTTGTCCGGGATTTGTATATTGATGGGCTGTCCTCAGGAGAGGGCATTAATATTTAATCAGCAGAGGTCGGACACCCTGCTGATCAGTTGTTCTGCAGTAGTTTAGGCGCTGGAGCATTGTGTAGAGGAAGGAGATGGTTATGCAGCACGGAAAAGCTGTGAGGAGGATGGGAGTAGTAGTGGTTGCACAGATAGGATTAGTTTAGTCATGGTTCACAATGGCTGTCCTCACTCTGTCTCTCCCTGGAGTTGTGCAACAGTGACTGGAGGTAGACGACCGTTATTCCCCTCAGGGCACACCATGGGCCTTTTGGGGACTCCTGCCTGCTGGTAGTTGGGGTCCCCTTGATGATGAACGGTTGACAGGGTGCAAGGAAAGTGCATAGCTGGCAAAAGGTTGAAGGAGTCATTAACTAGGCCCACTGGTTGCAATACATAAAGTTTATTTTTACTGAATAAAGGGAGTAGCAGTTCATACAGCAGCAAAAGGCATAGGTGTGAGATATGTTACAGAGTAGAATTCTCCCAATAGTTGTGTATAAGCAGTAACAACGATGGTAGTTATCTTACATAAGTCTCATTTTAAGCACACTTTGCAGTCTTCCAAATAACCATAGGCATGAAGTTCAGTTTACATTAACTCAATGCAATTTCCAGGCTGCAGAGTGCAGATCTTATATCCAGATGGCCAGTTCATCCGGTGTGGTGAGCACCGGAGGCAATTATCCCTTTCCACAAGCAGTAAAGTCTCAAAGGGGTTGTCCGGGTTCAGAGCTGAACCCAGACATATCCTCTTTTTCACCCAGGCAGCCCCTCTGAGAGGAGCGTCTGACCATTTCAGCGCAGGTCAAGATCTTTTTCATTAGATCCGGTGATGTACCGGGTCTCTGCTAGGTGGAGGCTTACGCCTAGCAGTGAGCCCAGTGATGTCACCGGCACTGATGGGCAGGCTTTAGCGCTGCCCTAGCCTGTAAAACCTGCCCCCACTGTTCCTAGCCTTACTGGGTACCAACTGTTTTCCACTTTCTAGTACTGGCTGCACACAGAAAATGGGTATACTTTAGCTGTGTTTGCATTTCCCTCAGTAACTGGTCTTTGCACCTAGTTTTACACCATTTGGATATTGATGACTTATCCTTCAAATAGATCATCATGTCATCAGTATCAGATCATGTGAGTTCCGAGTGTCCCAGCTGTTTGTGGCAGCCACCAGTGCCAGAAACACAGCAATGGACCTAGTGGCAATGCAGTACCCCAGAACAGTGTACTGTGCAAAGGGCAGATGCCATTCTAGCTCCACGAAAAACATCATTCCTCTTGAGAGAACAATTCCTGAGGGAATTCATAGGCTATCCAGGATCCCAATGCCGTGCATGTTAGCAAGGTATTCTCGGTTTTTGGGTATAGACGTTGGTGTTTTTGGAAGGAATAACAGTTAACTGCACTAGTGTTGGTAGATTCGGATTTGTCCTGCTTTGAATCTTTTTGATGCTTTCAGTAAACATAATGGAGGTCATTTATGACCAGATATACACCACTTTTGTGGCGTATATCAGGCGCAGATTCTGTTGCATGCCATGGTGCGGCAGAATCTGTGACTTCTTCCTCGCTCACACCAGTTCTAAAAAAGTGGGTGGGGTGTCGGTGGGGAAGGGGACGGGCCAGCAGGCCTGTCTCATCCATTATTTTCTACGCCTGGTTTAGGCATAGAAAATCATCTAAATGTAAGTAGCTAGGAAGCTGGCTTACGTTTAGACTGGTGCTGGATGCCCCGAAGTTATGTATAAGCTTGTGCTACTACATAACTTTGGCAATCCACCACCAGTGCAGGGCCAGAACAACACCTTAATAATCACAGTACCTTCCTTATACTGTGCTGGCTCCGCTGCAGACAAATGAAGATGGCCGCCAGTAACGTATATGCCATTACTGTAAGTAGCGGAGCATGATGAACTGTATTACAGAATAAATCCGAACCTGGATTTGTTATGGATTGCAATCGAGTCCAAGTTCAGATTCATTCTGTAATACATTTCAGTATGCGCCACTACTTACACTAATGGCACAAGCGCAAGACTCACATAGTCTCCTGTTACTGGCAATATTCACCTAATTGATCACATCACCTGCTACTGCTGTTACAAGGCTTACTGGGTCCAAACTGTAAGTATCAGCCGTAGCGGAGCCAATACAGTGTAATGAAGGTACGGAGATCAGGAACTCATAATGTTTACTGAAAGCACCGAAAAGATTAGGATTCCTCCAAACAGTACAAATCCGAATTTACCAACACTAAACTGCACCTTTCAACTTATGTATCGGTTTAGCCAATCGTTGTTTGATGATCTGCATTCCTCAGTTGGAAATTGTGGAGCTGATTCTACCATGACTATGGGTCTGATATGACATGGGGTGTAATTAACATTGGGGGTCTGATATGAGGTCTGTTTGGTGGTCTGAGCTGAGGTCTAATTAACATGGAGGTCTGACTGAGGGTCTGAGCTGAGGTCTGATTGACTTTAAGGGTCAGTTGTGTCATATATACATGGACAGTTGTGTCGTGTATACATGTGTCATTTGGAAAAATAATGATTTATAGAAAAGGTAGTGTGGAGGAATTTATTAATGCACTATACAAATTTTCTGTAGTTGAAAAGTTACACAAGTCCTGTGTAGTGCAAAAATGTTTGACTTTTTCCCCTTCTACGCCACACTTGCCACTTTTCAAAAAGTGAACAGTGTGGGTGGGAGGAAAAATAGCATATCTATGCTGGCTCGTTTCTAGCATAGATTTTATTTTCTAGTGCACAGCTCTCCCAAGATGCACCTTTTAATCATTTTGATGATCATACACCAGCATATTCTTTATTAAGACTGGCATAAATAATGCTAGCCTTAATTAATTCCCCACTATCCAGTATGTATATTTATGTCACTCTAGTAAAACAAAGTGCAGGTTGAGAATTTTATGAACCTTCCCTGGTGAGCTCCATCAGACAGATGCAAAATCCAACACATAAACAACCATCCTTAACCCCTTAAGGACACAGCCTTATTTCACCTTAGGACCAGGCCATTTTTTGCAAATCTGACCAGTGTCACTTTAAGTGCTGATAACTTTAAAACGCTTTAAATTATACAGGCCATTCTGAGACTGTTTTTTCGTCACATATTGTACTTCATGACACTGATAAAATGAAGTCAAAAAAATATTTTTTTTTGCACAAAAAAATACCTAATTTAACAAAAATTAGGGAAAATTAGCAAATTTCAAAGTTTCAGTTTCTCTACTTCTGTTATACATAGTAATACCCCCAAAAATTGTGATGACTTTACATTCCCCATATGTCTACTTCATGTTTGAATTATTTTGGGAATGATATTTTATTTTTTGGGGATGTTATAAGGCTTAGAAGTTTAGAAGCAAATCTTGAAATTTTTCAGAAATTTACAAAAACAAAATTTTTAGGTACCAGTTCAGGTCTGAAGTCACTTTGCGAGGCTTACATAATAGAAACCACCCAAAAATTACCCCATCTAAGAAAATAAACCCCTCAAGCAGGGGCGTAACTAGAACTGACTGGGCCCCACAGCAAATTTTTTACAGGGCCCCCCTCCCTTAGGGTCCATTCAGATGTCCGCAAGTGTTTTGCGGTCCACAAAATGTCCGCAAAACATGGATACCAGCTGCGTGCGTTTCGCATTTTGATAGTTCCCTATGATAGAAATGCCTATTCTTGTCCACAATTGCAGACAAGAATAGGCCATGTTCCATCTTATTTTGCGGGGGCCGCGGTGTGCTGTCCGCATCTTTTGCGGCCCTATTGAAATGAATGGGTTTGCACCTGTTCCGCAAAATTGTGGGACGGATGCGGACCCAGAACAACGGACGTGTGAATGGACCCTTACTTAAAATAAAACCTTTCAAAAAACCTCTCTTTCTCTTTGTATCACTTTTTTGACAGCTAAAACTTTTTTTTAGATTTCTGCCTAAAGAGCTGAAGCTTTTCTTCAGGTGGATGAATTGTAGTTTTTATTGGTACCCTTTTTGAATTAAAATTATTTATATTTTTTAATAGTGAAGGCATTTTTGGACATGGCAATGCTTTTTTTTTTATGTTTATTTACCTATATTTAAAACACTGTGAAAGGGGGTGATTGGAACTTTCATCCCAACCTCTGCCCACTCCTTCCTCTGCCAGCCTCCTGTACTATAGCATGCGGTACGTGGCAGCCTCCCTTCTCTGCCTCCGCTGCTCTGCCATGTACTAGTGCTTATTATGGCACACATATGCATGCACCCGATGCCAGCCCAGAACCATCCTGGCATCACATTTGTGTATATGTAACTTAAGAGAGTGCCATAATAAGCACTAGTACATGGCAGAGCAGTGGAGGCAGAGAGGGGAGGCTGCCATGTCCCACATGCTATAGTACAGGAGGCTGGCAGAGGAAGCGTGGGCAGAGGTTGTGATCTGGCTACCTGGCAGCTACATGCTGAAGGCTTCAGCATGCAGCTGCCAGGGGGCGATCCCAGCATCTGCCAGCCTCCTGTACTATAACAGAAGCAGATGAATGCATTTTATTATATAGGAGGCTGGTGGGACTGGGATGGCAGCTACATGCTGCAGCCTGCCATGGCTGCACACTCAGAACTTTGCCTGCTGCTGTACCTGGTCTTACCTCCCCTCCTCTCCCAGTCTGTGAACTTGACAGACTGGGAGAGGAGGAAAGGGTTAACTACTTTGACTCTGCCCTGCCCTCCTCTTTCCTCATGCCCAGAGAGGCCCCAGAACCACTGTGCACTAGTGCAGCTGCAGCTGCAGCAGGCAAGGGGGGGAGGGGGGAACATGGGGGCCCAGGCACATACCTGAAAAAACGAGTGCTGTGCATGCCTGCTGTGCCTCCCTCCGCCCTCTGCTGTGCTTCTTCTCCCCGCCCCTTAAGGAGGACTTCATTTGGGGGCGGGCTGCCACTGTGCTGCCTGAAGAGATTCATTTGCATAGTGTGCTGCCGACTTGTTCTCTGGCAAGTGTCACACTATGCAGGCAGAAGAGGCAGCGAGTCAGCAGATAATCATGGACGGAGTCGCCCGCCGAAGCAGGCCCTGTGTTAATGAATGGGGAAGTAGGATGGATGGGAGGGGGGCGGGCCCCTATGTGACCGCACCAAATGTAAAGGGGAGGGGATTTGGAGGTGTTGTTTTCGGGGGTGGGGCCGGCCTGAAAACGTAAAATGATGTACACACAGTAAGTGTGTGTGTGTGAGACACTGCTCCGGGCCCCTTGTCAGCCCGGGCCCCGAAGCAGCCGCTTCCCCTGCTTCCCTGGTAGTTACGCCACTGCCCTCAAGGTATTCAAAACTGATTTTACATATGTTGTTAACCCTTTAGGTGTTGCACAAGAGTTATTGGCAAATGGGGATGAAATTTGAGAATTTAATTTTTTTGTCTAATTTTTCATTTTAACCCATTTTTTCCACTAACAAAGCAAGGGTTAACAGCCAAACAAGACTGTATCTTTATTGCCCTGACTCTGCCGTTTACAGAAACACCCAATATGTGGCCGTAAACTACTGTACGGCCACACAGCGGGGCGTAGAGTGAAAGGTGCGCCGTTTGGTTTTTGGAGGGCTGATTTTTATGGACCGGTTTATTTACACCGTGTCCTGTTTCAACCCCCCTGATGCACCCCTGGAGTAGAAACTCCCTAAAAGTGACCCCATTTTGGAAACTACGGGATAAGGTGGCATTTTTCTGGGGACTATTTTTAGGGTACATATGATTTTTGGTTGCTCTATATTACATTTTTGTGAGGTAAGGTTACCAAAAATTGAAATTCTGAAATTTCATCTCCATTTGCCATTAACTCTTGAGGAACACCTAAAGGGTTAATAAAGTTTGTATAATCAGTTTAGCATACCTTGAGGGGTGTAGTTTCTTAGATGGGGTCAATTTTAGGGAGTTTTTACTCTAGGGGGGCATCAGGGGGGCTTCAAAAGGGACATGGTGTCAATAAAAAAGGCCATCAAAATCCGCCTTGCAGAAACCATGTCGGTCCTTTCCTTTTGCGGCCTCCCTTTTACTGATACAGCAGTTTACGACCACAAATCTGGCGTTTCTGTAAACTGCAGTATCAGGGTAATAAATTTTAACTTTTGTTTGGTTGTTAACCCTTGTTTTGTTACCGGAAAAAACGGATTGAAATAGAAAAGTGCTAAAAATAGCGGTTTTGGCACAGTTTTTTTTAACCGTGTTAATCTGGGGGGGTTAGGTCATGGGATATTTTATAGAGGAGATTCTTACGGACGCGGTAATACCTAATAAGTCTTTTGACTATATTATCCATTTTGATACAAATGTTTTTTTTGGGTATCTCTAAAGTCTAAGTGTAATTTTTTTATTTTATTTTATCCAATTATCTTATGTGGGGGCTCATTTTTTGCAGGATGAGCGGATGGTTTTATTGGCACTATTTTGGGGGCTATATGACTTTTTTATCGCTTGCTATTAAACTTTGTTATGTAAGGTGACAAAAAAATTCTTTTTTTGCACCTATTTTATTTTATTTTTTGGACCGTGTTAATCTGGGGGGTTGGGTCATGGGATATTTTTATAGAGGAGATTCTTACGGGCGCGGCGATACCTAATAAGTCTAAAATTTTTTGTATCTCTAAAGTCTGTCATTTTTTATTTTTTTATTTTATCCGATAATCTTATGTGGGGGGCTCATTTTTTGCGGGATGAGACGACGGTTTTATTGGCACTATTTTGGGGGCTATATGACTTTTTGATCGCTTGCTATTAAACTTTTTATTATGTAAGGTGACAAAAAAAATCTGGGGGGTTAGGTCATGGGGTATTTTTATAGAGGAGATTATTACCGACGCGGCGATACCTAATATGTCTACTTTTAATAAATAATTTTAGTTTTTTCGGGTGTCTCAAGTCTGAGAACCAGTTTTTTTTATCCAATGTCAGTGCTAAATTGGGATATAAATTTAGTACTCCATGGAAGTGTGATAATCCCTGAAGCAACCGTCAATGCAGAGGCCCGGATGATCGGGGCACGTGTCGCACTGAGTAGTCGTGTCCTTCCGTATCCCCCTCCTGCGACACACTCTGCACTTTTCTTGGGTTCGTCCCTTCTTTCCAGTATGGGGGACCACACCTGGAAAGTGTTGGCCAGGGACGATCCGGGCGCCTACAGTTCCCGAGGTACTCCGGCCTGCTCTTTCCCGGTCCGAAAAGATCAGGGACTTGAGGACTGCCTCATAGAACTGGAGGAATGTCCCTGTGCTGCCAGCGCTTCGGGATAGTACAAAAGAGTTGTACATGTCAACCTGTACCAAGTAGACCGCAACTTTTTTGTACCATGCCCGGGTTTTGCGCATGGCGTTATATGGCTTGAGGACTTGATCCGAGAGATCAACTCCTCCCATATACCGATTGTAGTCGACGATACAATCGGGCTTGAGGACCGTTGCCGCGGTACCTCGCACAGGGACAGGGGTGATGCCGTTACCATGAATTGTGGACAGCATAAGGACATCCCTCTTGTCCTTATACCTGACCAGCAACAGGTTTCCAGTGGTAAGGGCACGGGTCTCACCCCTGGGGATAGGTACCTGGAGGGGGTGGGCAGGGAGGCCGCATTGATTTTTCCGCACGGTCCCACAAGCGCACGTGGATCTGGCGGCAAGGGACTGGAACAAGGGGAGACTGGTATAAAAGTTATCCACGTAAAGGTGGTAACCCTTGTCCAGCAGTGGGTGCATAATGTCCCACACAAGTTTCCCGGCAACACCCAGAGTGGGGGGACATTCTGGGGGTTGAATCCGGGAATCTCGCCCCTCGTATACATGAAATTTGTAAGTGTAGCCTGAGGTACTCTCACTAATTTTGTATAGCTTCACGCATTTCCTCGCCCGCTTGGAGGGCACATACTGGCGGAAAATGAGTCTCCCCTTGAACGCAATGAGAGATTCATCAACCACGACCTCCCTTCCAGGTACATAGGCCTCCATGAATTTGGCCCCAAAGTGATCGATGACCGGCTATATCTTATACAGACGGTCATGGGCAGGATCACCTCGGGGGGCACATGCTGCATTATCAGAATAATGCAGACATTTCCGGATGGTCTGAAACCGGGAGCGTGTCATGGCCGCTGATCAACCGTCCGAAGTTGATCCGCGGTGGGGTGTGCGATTTGCTAACAGTGGCCGGACGCTAAGAGTGCCGGCCACAGTCAGCATACACAAAAAAATAAAAATATGCACCCCAAAAAAGGTGGGGGGGGGGCAAGCGGCAGCACCCCTGGGGGGTCTAGGGTCACACAGCTGTGCTGTGGACCCCAGACACCCTAACTTAGGGTGATGCAATAAAAGTTCACAAACTAACTTTCCCTTTTTTTTCCCTGCCTAACCCAAACTTTCCTTATGCTTTCCCTATGTACCTGATGGGGGGTGCTGGGGCACAGATCGGGTCCTGGGGGCACAGATTGGGTGCTGCTGGCAGCGATGGAGGACACGTGCAGGCAGATCCTCTCTCCTCCGGCTCCGGAACACAAAAGGAGGAAGAGAGGAGCGCCTGCCTCTTTTGAATCTGCCACCGGACCGCCCATAGACCAATCAGAAGCGATCCTGAGTGGTGATGTCACCATCACCACTCAGGATCGCTGGATGGTGATTGGTGGGGTGAAATCACACCACCATCACCATCCTGTTCCGGGTTATCGGGTCTTCACCGCACGGCGGTGATCGAAAATACACAGGGCGTACATGTACGCCCTGTGTCCTTAAGTACCAGGGCACAAGGGCGTACCTGTACTCCCTATGTCCTTAAGGGGTTAAAGGTAACCTGTCATGTGGATATTTAATCATAATCTAACGAATTATATACAATCATTAACTTCTAAAAAGTACCTTAGATGTATTCACTTACTGGTGTGACAGATGGTTACCTCATAATATACACACAAAGATGCCGCATGCCGCATGCCAATGAGTTGATTTGAGTCCAGCGTGATGTTATTGAGTCCAGCGTATATTTAATTCAGAGCTATAGCCACTCCCCTGCCCACCTGCTGCTGGTTCATATGGAAACAAACTGTCATTCAGCAGCAGGTGGGCGGGGAGAGTCAGGAGCTCATAAATATTCATGACTCATCATTATCAGCTGGAGCTTTTCAATACAAGATGTTGGCAGATTGACTGGGTCAATTAAAGAAAGTGACTTAGAATTGTGCTAAGAGAATCAATCACTTATTTATGTTGCCCTTAGTTAGGACACCATAAAACTGGTGACAGGTTCCCTTTAAACCAAACTCACTGCTCATTGATCAGTTATGGTCCTTTTAATCCATTTTATTGTACCCACTGATTTTGTTTTTTGCTTGGGAGTCAAAGCAAAAGCTCCGCCTCTAAGAAAGTGTGGGGATAATAAAAATAGTGACGGAAAGAAGATCCTTTTCAGCCTACCAAGTAAATGAATGGTACGAGCCCAGATAAGTATACAGTCGTGGCCAAAAGTTTTGAGAATTACATAAATACTGGAAATTGGAAAAGTTGCTGCTTAAGTTTTTATAATAGCAATTTGCATATACTCCAGAATGTTATAAAGAGTGATCAAATGAATTGCATAGTCCTTCTTTGCCATGAAAATTAACTTAATCCCAAAAAAAACTTTCCACTGCATTTCATTGCTGTCATTAAAGGACCTGCTGAGATCATTTCAGTAATCGTCTTGTTAACTCAGGTGAGAATGTTGACGAGCACAAGGCTGGAGATCATTATGTCAGGCTGATTGGGTTAAAATGGCAGACTTGACATGTTAAAAGGAGGGTGATGCTTTAAATCATTGTTCTTTCATTGTTAACTATGGTGACCTGCAAAGAAACGTGTGCAGCCATCATTGCGTTGCATAAAAATGGCTTCACAAGCAAGGATATTGTGGCTACTAAGATTGCACCTCAATCAACAATTTATAGGATCATCAAGAAATTCAAGGAAAGAGGTTCAATTCTTGTTAAGAAGGCTTCAGGGCATCCAAGAAAGTCCAGCAAGCGCCAGGATCGTCTCCTTAAGAGGATTCAGATCGGAGTGCCACCAGTGCAGAGCTTGCTCAGGAATGGCAGCAGGCAGGTGTGAGCGCATCTGCACGCACAGTGAGGCGAAGACTTTTGGAAGATGGCCTGGTGTCAAGGAGGCCAGCAAAGAAGCCACTTCTCTCAAAAAAAAACATCAGGGACAGATTGATCTTCTGCAGAAAGTATGGTGAATGGACTGCTGAGGACTGCGGCAAAGTCATATTCTCCGATGAAGCATCTTTCCGATTGTTTGGGGCATCTGAAAAAAGGCTTGTCCGGAGAAGAAAAGGTGAGCGCTACCATCAGTCCTGTGTCATGCCAACAGTAAAGCATCCTGAGACCATTCATGTGTGGGGTTGCTTCTCATCCAAGAGAGTGGGCTCACTCACAAGTTTGCCCAAAAACACAGCCATGGATAAAGAATGGTACCAAAACACCCTCCAACAGCAACTTCTTCCAACAATCCAACAACAGTTTGGTGAAGAACAATGCATTTTCCAGCACGATGGAGCACCGTGCCATAAGGCAAAAGTGATAACGAAGTGGCTCAGGGACCAAAACGTTGACATTTTGGGTCCATGGCCTGGAAACTCCCCAGATCTTAATCCCATTGAGAACTTGTGGTCAATCCTCAAGAGGCGGATGGACAAACAAAAACCCACTAATTCTGACAAACTCCAAGAAGTGATTATGAAAGAATGGGTTGCTATCAGTCAGGAATTGACCCAAAAGTTGATTGAGAGCATGCCCAGTCGAATTGCAGAGGTCCTGAAAAAGAAGGGTCAACACTGCAAATACTGACTCTTTGCATAAATGTCATGTAATTGTCGATAAAAGCCTTTGAAACGTATGAAGTGCATGTAATTATATTTCACTACATCACAGAAACAACTGAAACAAAGATCTAAAAGCAGTTTAGCAGCAAACTTTGTGAAAACTAATATTTGTGTCATTCTCAAAACTTTTGGCCATGACTGTACTCACTCACTAACTCACCAAGAAGTAGTTTTTGGAATCAAATGAGTATTTCTACACTGCGTGCAGAATTATTAGGCAAATGAGTATTTTGACCACATCATCCTCTTTATGCATGTTGTCTCACTCCAAGCTGTATAGGCTCGAAAGCCTACTACCAATTAAGCATATTAGGTGATGTGCATCTCTGTAATGAGAAGGGGTGTGGTCTAATGACATCAACACCCTATATTAGGTGTGCATAATTATTAGGCAACTTCCTTTCCTTTGGCAAAATGGGTCAAAAGAAGGACTTGACAGTATCAGAAAAGTCAAAAATAGTGAGATATCTTGCAGAGGGATGCAGCACTCTTAAAATTGCAAAGCTTCTGAAGCGTGATCATCAAACAATCAAGCGTTTCATTCAAAATAGTCAACAGGGTCGCAAGAAGCGTGTGGAAAAACCAAGGCGCAAAATAACTGCCCATGAACTGAGAAAAGTCAAGCGTGCAGCTGCCAAGATGCCACTTGCCACCAGTTTGGCCATATTTCAGAGCTGCAACATCACTGGAGTGCCCAAAAGCACAAGGTGTGCAATACTCAGAGACATGGCCAAGGTAAGAAAGGCTGAAAGACGACCACCACTGAACAAGACACACAAGCTGAAACGTCAAGACTGGGCCAAGAAATATCTCAAGACTGATTTTTCTAAGGTTTTATGGACTGATGAAATGAGAGTGAGTCTTGATGGGCCAGATGGATGGGCCCGTGGCTGGATTGGTAAAGGGCAGAGAGCTCCAGTCCGACTCAGACGCCAGCAAGGTGGAGGTGGAGTACTGGTTTGGGCTGGTATCATCAAAGATGAGCTTGTGGGGCCTTTTCGGGTTGAGGATGGAGTCAAGCTCAACTCCCAGTCCTACTGCCAGTTTCTGGAAGACACCTTCTTCAAGCAGTGGTACAGGAAGAAGTCTGCATCCTTCAAGAAAAACATGATTTTCATGCAGGACAATGCTCCATCACACGCGTCCAAGTACTCCACAGCGTGGCTGGCAAGAAAGGGTATAAAAGAAGAAAATCTAATGACATGGCCTCCTTGTTCACCTGATCTGAACCCCATTGAGACCCTGTGGTCCATCATCAAATGTGAGATTTACAAGGAGGGAAAACAGTACACCTCTCTGAACAGTGTCTGGGAGGCTGTGGTTGCTGCTGCACGCAATGTTGATGGTGAACAGATCAAAACACTGACAGAATCCATGGATGGCAGGCTTTTGAGTGTCCTTGCAAAGAATGGTGGCTATATTGGTCACTGATTTGTTTTTGTTTTGTTTTTGAATGTCAGAAATGTATATTTGTGAATGTTGAGATGTTATATTGGTTTCACTGGTAAAAATAAATAATTGAAATGGGTATATATTTGTTTTTTGTTAAGTTGCCTAATAATTATGCACAGTAATAGTCACCTGCACACACAGATATCCCCCTAAAATAGCTAAAACTAAAAACAAACTAAAAACTACTTCCAAAAATATTCAGCTTTGATATTAATGAGTTTTTTGGGTTCATTGAGAACATGGTTGTTGTTCAATAATAAAATTAATCCTCAAAAATACAACTTGCCTAATAATTCTGCACTCCCTGTATGTGTGAATGTAATGATGATATATGTAAGTGATTGTAATATTAAAGTATGCTCAATATGAGAGAGAATCTAAATCGCACATCCTCATTACTATGCTTTTGATATAACAACTGTTTAACATTTCAGCATGATACAACGTGGCTATACAGCACTATTATCAATCTATTGCTGTGCACTATTAGGAGGCATTAGTATACAGTTTGATCAAAGAGCATAGGCCCACTTACCACGACAAGGTTGCCTCTTTCAAGTGGGGACCTACTCTAACTTTGGTGCGGCACTGTGCGGCGACTATCGCGCCCCCACACCGCTCCAGCAGGCAATGGGACCCAGCAGCCGCACAGCGCCCTCACTGTGCGGCAGAGCCACCTAGGCCCTGGGCCCCATCACTCCACCAGCACAGCACAAAAGCAGCGACGGCCACCGTCCAGCACCACATAATGTGAACAGGTGCAAGGAGCTCACCTGGTCACAGGCAGCCTCTCAGGAACACAAACTGAGATGTGGTAGGAATTTATAGACCCTTTGCAGACTTCTGCTAATTAAAAGCACCTAAGCCGAATGGGGAGGAGTGCTGATCCAGAGGGGGGAAAAAGAGAAAGTCTATACAATATGTTCAATAGGAGAGAGAATCTAAATCGCACATCCTCAATACTATGCTTTTGATATAACAACTGTTTAACATTTCAGCATGATACAATGTGGCTATACAGCACTATTATCAATCTATTGCTGTTCACTATTAGGAGGCATTAGTATACAGTTTGATCAAAGAGCATAGGCCCACTTACCACGACAAGGTTGCCTCTTTCAAGTGGGGACCTACTCTAACTTGTAATATTAAAGCAAAAGGATGTTAATTGGGGAAAACTGTAATTGAAAGGAGGCTCTAAGATCCTGTTGGGCCATCTCTAGCCTGGATACACGATGAGATACGGTTAGGCGTGGATGCATACAGGTTCTGTATGGTATCCTGCAGCACATTTGCTTACAGAAGTTACAACTGGGCTTGTAGATCCTGCAGACTTGTAGATTGCTAAAGCTGGCATCCCAGTTGGCCCCATAAATGATCGTTTGGCAACCAGATATGCCAAGGAAATGTAATCTGTTGGACACATTCCTGGGAACTCATTGCTGTGTGTGGGTATGTGGCAAGGTTTATTTTTTGTGGTTCGTTCCCTTTTAATAATTCCCCTTTAATTATTAACTTATTTAGTATCCTAATGTAGTGATATTCTTTGTAATGTAGTTAGTTAATGAGCATATACAGGCCCCTAGTGTACTACAGCTATCGGGACTGGTACCTGCGTCTAAAGGGGAGAGGTAACAGTTCATGCGTACTGCACACTGAAGACGTTTAGGCGGAGCTAGAAAGTATAATGTTCTATGTATGTATGACGGAAATTCAGGCGGATCCAGCATGTAAGTGGAACCTACACTTTCTGAATTTTATGATCGCCGCTATGGCACATAACAGGTATATTTAGTGTTAGGAACCCGTTTAACTAGAGATTGCCTTGACGTTCGGCAGACGGGCTCAAATAATTTTGTACAAAACGATTTGCCAAGTATCTCTAACTTATTAGTTCAGCATTTGATATTATGATGCAATTTTGTACCTTATTTGATTTGCAGTGAGCTGTTGCATTGCTTGTTTTGTTTAACAGTCTTGTTCTCAGCCATAGCAACGTGCCCCTGCATTTTGGGATGTGCTGACTGACCCCCTTTTTCTTTGCAATGTGCTATGTATGTAACGAAGAGCTCAGCTCCTCTGATTACATTGATCGGGTAAGACTTCTTGTCACCGCCTCTCTTTGTATCAACATAAGCGTTGGCCAGATGCCATGTTGGGAACTGGTCGATGGGGAGCCCGCTCAATTGTTTGAAGGCTAGGTGATTTTTTTACTTTATTTTTACTCTGTATGTAATCTGTATAGATAGATATCTTTTATGTATTTTATCACTGTTTAGTGAACTTTTCATGCACCTAAAGCCTCATTTACATTTCATTGTTTTGGTAAGTGATTTCCATCAGTGATTGTGAGCCAAAACCAGGACTGGATCCTCCACAGACATAAGGTATAAGGGAAAGATCTGCACTTGTTCTCTGTTAAGAGACGCACCTGGTTTTGGCTCACAATCACTGAGAGAAATCATTGACCAAACACTGACATGTGAATGAGGCATAAGCCTTGTCAAGACTACTTTATTCTCAGATCTCAGAATTCATAGTAAAACAGTGGGTTAGCATTATACTGCTGAAAAATGCCACTTGGAAGCCCTTCCATGAGAGGCAATACATGTGGCTGGATATCCTACACATACTGCTGAGCTGTTAGTGTGACTTGTATCACTACTAAGGGTGACTATGGTATGTGATGGCTCCCCAGATCATCACACTAGCAGTTGGGGCAGTGTGTTGCTCCACAGCAAAGGCAGAGTTGAAGAGCTCACCACGAAGCCTCAATGTAATGGATGCCATGACACCAAATTGCTTCTGCTAAGCACCTGGAAATGGTCCGGTAAAAGACAGGAGTGTGTTATGCAGGTGTTGCCTGTGTCTGGATGGTGGACAACAAAACTTTGGGAACCGCTCTGGTTTGTTTGTGGATCTGATGTGGTCAGGTGATCTGTTTGGGCTGTTCGGATGATGTTTACCATTTTGTGTGTGCCCTCACATAACCACTACTCTCAACACATCCTAACAGCTAGGTCAGAGTGGCCTAGATGGTTGGCAGTTTGTTGAAACCACCATTCTACTTCTCTAAGACCAATTATACACCCCCTCTCAGAGTCTGTCAGCTGGGAAAAATGTCTTTGTATACATCATATAGGCATATCTAGCAGAGAAAGATCATTCACTAAGTGGTACACTACCCAAAAGTAGCCTCTAGGGTTGTATTTATAGGGTAGCAGGAAAGAACTTTTACACCCTCTTATGGCAAGATCCAGTATCTAAACAGACCACACCTGTAATCATTTACATATCTAGTTTTGCAGCAATCCATCATTTCTATCTGGGTGTCTTATTTTTTTTGTCAATGAGTATATTAGGGCACAGTCACATATGGCAAGTCCTTGAGAACCAGGCCTTGAGACATAATGTTCTAATGTTAGCCATCACCTCATCTGTAGACAGCTTTTTCATGGACATTTCCCCTCATCATTGCAGAGCAGGGAGTACTGGCTTAACTGAGCTAGAGGCCTTTGGTCAGGATTCAGGGGATACTATTTCTCCTTATGGAGAATGCCTATTCGGAGTGAGGAGTTTAAAAGGCCAGTCTAAAAGGCCTAAAACAGCTGACTACAGAAGATGTGCTGTCATGTCTCAAGGCCCGTTTAAAAGGTTGAGCATTGGCTTATCGGATAGCTACCTTACATTTAGTGGCAGTAGAAGTTCACCTTTCTTATCTTTTTGGAAAGAGCTGATTAGCTTGTCTTCTTCCTATAATCAGAAGTTGTCGCTCCGGGATATAACACAGCCATATTCCATGAATTAGAAGCAGTTACCTCCTCAAAAGCAGCTTTATGTTTTATCCCAAGGTAATAAACAACTGTGTCTGGTCCAATAAAGACAAGGCTCATAAAGTTAGAAAGAAAAAGCAACATATTTAGTAATATCACTTCAGGGTATCAGCAAGACAATAAATCTGTACCTTGGAAATTTTCTTCAACTCTGGCTTTATTGATTATTAGCAGGTTTTTGAATCTTATTTCTAACATACAAAAAGCTAAGGCACAATGAAAAACATTTCTTGAAGCTGCCATTGTCATAAGTGTGCTCCTTACAGTTTAGCATGCCTGATTTTACAAAGATTGGGGGAGGAATTAGTCAGGAAGAACTTACAGAACATTAACTAAATTTCCACTTCTGCCATGAGCCATAAAGAGAACAGATGTAGCAGGCCTGAATCTGTCATTGAAACAGCTCCTTTTTAACTCAATAGGTTTACCAGCAATTCTAAAGTAAACCAACACATATTCATATAAAACACATATCACAGTCTCAACATGCTGCTCTGACACACATAGCTTCATTAAATCTGATCGAAAATTAATTTGTGTTTGCAGAGATGAGAAAACTAAAGAGTCACACTATTGCTGGGCCATTCAAAGATAAGGTTTAGACACACCTTTTCATTTCTGTGTTTTTTAATAATTTTCTACATTGTAGATTCATATTGAATACATGAAATTGATGAAGGAACACATACAGATGTAGCCACCATTATTTTCACAGGCTTAACACGTTAACACAACAAATTGTGTTAAAGTAACCATCCTGTCACAGCTGGTGTCACAATAACGCTGGCTACATCTGTATGGAATTAAGTAGTAATTAGGGTTGAGCGAACCCGAACTATAAAGTTCGGGTTCGTACCGAACTTTAGGATTTTTGGACCCCAGACCCGAACACAAACCTTATCCGTCTGTTAGTTAGGTGGGAGGCGGCGGCCATTTTATGCAAGCTCAGTGCACTAGCACAGCATATGTGCTTTTGTGTAATTCAAATCCAAGCTTGAAATACTGCAATAATAATCTGGGTTTAAAAAAACACCCATTTTTGGCAATATCCTACATCTAGTGCCTTTGCAGTATTTGTCAGTGTGAAATCCGATCTTGAAATACTGCAATAATAATCTGGGTTTAAAAAAAAACAAATTTTTGGGCAATATCCTACATCTGGTGCCTTTGCAGCATTTGTCAGTGTGAAAGACAAGCTTGAAATACTTCAATAATTTTCTGGGTTTAAAAAAACACCAATTTTGGACAAAAAAACTAAATTTGCAGCCTTTGCGTTAGATACTGGTGTTCTATTCTGTTATTAAAAAAAATACCCATTTTGGGCAAAATACTTAATTTTGCAGCCTATGCTGCATCTGTCAGTGTGAAATACACGCAATAGATACTGGTGTTCCATTCTGTTATTAAAGAAAAAAACACATTTTGGGCAAAATACTTAATTTTGTAGCCTTTGCTGCATCTGTCATTGTGAGATACAAGCTAGAAATACTGCAATAATATTCTGGGTTTAACAAAACACCTATTTTGAGCAAAGAACTAAATTTGCAGCCTTTGCTGCATCTGTCAGTATGAGATACACGCGTTAGATACTGGTGTTATATTCTGTTATTAATAGAACACCCATTTTGGGCAAGATCTTAAATTTGAGAAATATGAGGAGAGTGTCAAATAAGGGATGTGGCCCCGGTCGTGGTGCTGCTGGTGGAGCTACTGTTTCAGGGAGAGGACGTGGTCGATCTGTGCTAGCTACACGCACAAGTGAAACACCTTCCTTAGGTGCGAGTAGGCGACAGAACCTTCAGGGTTATTTGGTTATGCCTAATGCGGCTCTACGAATGGTGAGGCCAGAACAAGTACAGGCGATAGTAGATTGGGTTGCTGACAGTGCCTCCAGTTCCTTTACATTGTCTCCCACCCAGTCTCCTGCTGAAGGATCAGAGTTGGCACCTGCAGCCGATGTCCATCAGTCTTTCACCTCACCCCCTTGCAAATCAGCCAAGCAGTCTGAGCCCCAAGTCATGCAGCAGTCTCTTCTGTTTTTTAATGACTCTGCTAGCAGAATTTCCCAGGGCCATCCACATAGTCCTGCCCCAGAAGTGGAAGAAATTGAGTGCACTGATGCCCAACCACTTATGTTTCAAGAGGAGTACATGGGAGGACCACCGCAGTACGTCTCGGATGATGACGAAACACAGGTGCCAACTGCTGGGGCTTTCGAAAGTGTGCAGACCGACAAGGAGGGCAGGGGTGAAGACTGGGTGGAAGATGATGTAGAGAACGATGAGCTCCTCTACCCCACATGGAATCAAGGTCATGTGAGTGACCTGTGTAGTTCGGAGGAAGAGGCGGTGTTCGCACAGAGCCACCAGCAAAGCAGAAGAGGGAGCAGGGTGCAAAAGCAGAGCGGCAGTCCCCTAGACAGTACACCTGCTACTGCCCACCGCAGCAAGGGATCGAGCACACCAAAGCCAGCTCCAAGGAGTTCCCTGGCATGGCAGTTCTTCAGACAATGCGCTGACGACAAGACACGAGTGGTTTGCACGCTGTGCAATCAGAGCCTGATGCGAGGCATAAACGTTCTCAACCTGAGCACAACCTGCATGACCAGGCATCTAAGTGCAAAGCACGAGCTGCAGTTGAGTAGACACCTCAAAAACAAAGAAAGGTCTCTGGCTCCTCCTGCTTCCTCTTCTGCTGCAGTCTCGGCCTCTTCATCCACCTCTGGAGTGACAGTGCCACCTGCCACCCCGCAAACAGAGGATGTGCCAGCAACACCACCACCTGGGTCACCAAGCATCTCCACAATGTCCCACGGAAGCGTTCACCTCTCCATCTTCCAAACACTGGAGCAGAAGAGTAAGTACCCCCCTACCCACCCATGATCCCTGGCCCTGAATGCCAGCATTTCAAAATTACTGTCCTTTTAAATGCTGTCATTCCGTCTGGTGGAGATGGAGAGTTTTAAAAGCCTTTATGGCGGTGGCTGTCCCACAGTACGTCGTGCCCAGCCATCACTACTTTTCCAGGCGAGCCATCCCTTCCCTGCACAACCAAGTAGGGGACTAAATGAGGTGTGCTCTGCGCAACGCCATCTGTGGCAAGGTCCACCTAACCATGGATACGTGGACCAGTAAGCATGGTCAGGGACGTTATATCTCCCTAACAGCACACAGGGTAAATGCAGTGGCGGCTGGGCCTGAGGCGCATGTCCTTCTACCGCCGAGCATTGCAGGGCTCTTCAGTTTGCCTCCTGTTGCTTCCTCCTCCTACTCCACTTCCTCATCCTCTACCGGCTCCTCATCCGGTCAGCGTAACACCTTCACCACGAACTTCAGCACAGCCAGGGGTAAACGACAGCAGGCAGTTTCAAAACTTATCTGTTTGGGAGACAAACCCCACACCGCGCAGGAGCTGTGGACGGGCCTTGAACAACAGACCGATGAGTGGTTTGTGCCAGTGAGCCCCAAGCCTGGCCTAATGGTGTGCGATAATGGGCTCCACCTTACACATGCTGGCCATACTGTGGGAGCAACAGCAGGTGATAGTGGAGTTTCAGCTGCAGCACGCACAGGTGATTCGCTCTGCAGAACAGCACCACTTCACCACCAATGACTGGGCCTCCATGCGAGACCTGTGTTCCTTGTTGCACTGTTTCGAGTACTCCACTAACATGGCCAGTGGCGATGACGCCGTTCTCAGCGTTACTATCCCACTTCTATGCCTCCTTGAAAAAACGCTTCTGGCAATGATGGAAGAGGATGTGGCACAGGAGGAGGAGGAGGAAGAGGGATCATTTCATAGTGTTTCCGGCCAGTCATTCACAAGTGACTCCGAGGGTGCGTTCCTGCACCCACAAACGCCAGGTACAAAATTGTCAAGCCAGGGCACAGTTCTGGAGGATGAGGAGGTGGAGGAGGAGGAACTGTGTTCACAGCAGGGTGGCACCCAAACCAGCTCATGGCCATCACTGGTGCGTGGCTCGGGAGATACAGAGGACACAGACGATACACCTCCCACAGAGGACAGCTTTTCTTTGCCTCTGGGCAGCCTGGCACACATGAGCGATTACATGCTGCATTGTCTCCGCAATGACCGCCGAGTTACCCACATTTTAACGTGTGCTGATTACTGGGTAGACACGCTGCTGGATCCCAGTTACAAGGAAAACGACCCGTCCTTAATTCCTTTACTGGAGCGTGATTGTAAGATGCGCGAGTACAAGCGCATGCTGGTAGACGCGCTGCTGGTGGCATTACCACCTGACAGCGGGGGCACCGTGGAAGCACAAGACAAAGGCAGAGGAGGAGGAAGAGGTCACCAACGCAGCTGGGGCACCGCCAGCACCTCAGAAGGCAGGGTTAGCATGGCTGAAATGTGAAAAAGCTTTGTCAGCACGCCACAACAACCAGCACCACCAGCTGATATGGAAAGTCTTAGCAGGAGGCAGCATTTCAGCAACATGGCGGAGCAATATGTGTGCACACACCTAGACGTACTGAATGATGGGTCTGCCCCCTTAAACTTCTGGGTCTCCAAATTGGGCACATGGCCTGAGCTTTCCCTTTACGCCTTGGAGGTGCTGGCCTGCAGCCAGTGTATTGTCTGAACGTGTGTTTAGCATGGTCGTGACTCAGGATCCGCATGCAGTTGCCTGCGGTTTGGTTTTATTGTCAACCACATGGTGAGGGCTGCTGGTTTGTTGCCTCATGTGTGGTTGCCGCTGGTAACATGGTTGTACTTGGCAGTATAGCAGCCTGAGCTGTTGCTGGGCAGCTTGCTGTCAAGTGCATGCGGTAACTCCTGGTTGTGTGTGTGTGTGTGTATGTTATGCACTTTGTATGTCTGGTGTGCACGAGGTTTATGTAGGTGTGCACTGTGACACTTCCCTTCACTGTGGCTGCCCGTGGCAACATTTGGTATGGTGTACATGTGGTGGCAGTGTCCCGGCCTTCAGGCTGACTCCTAGGACATGGTTGCCACGCATGTCGTTGCCTGCGGTAACAGCTGCAGTGTGATGTTCATTTGGACACTTTCCCCTTTAAGTTGAAGTCTTCCCTTCCCTGGTGTTGGAAGGGTTAACTTCCTTCCTAGTGTGTGTGTGCACTGGGTGTGTCTGTGTGGGTGTGGCTACTTGGGCTATAAAGCCTCAGTGGAGACCTGAATCTGGGAGGTACTCCAGCCTTGTTTGTAAGCTGGAGGCACTCTCCTGGTTTATACCATCTGCCACTGAGAGCCACCCTTGTGGTCATACTGTCACGGCTGAGGATGGGGAAAACCCTCAGCTGTGCGATGATCGGAGATGATGGTCGCTGCTTGGCCAGGAGCACAGAATTAGGGAGCAGGTCACCTCCTAACGCATCCCTAATCTGACCCTGACTCCTAGCTGCATGAGCCGACCTTAAAGGTAGGAGGGCTCATGCTCCGGAACCTCGGATCCCTAGTAACCCTCTTTTGTTCCCTAAAGCTAGGAGCAGGGTAAGACAACCTGTTCCTCCTAGACACGGAGGAACAGGAGTCTCACAGGCCAGGCTACAATAAAGGGGAACATATACAACTCATGGCAGTGGCAGGTAAATGCCATAAGCACAACACCACCTGCCACAGACACAAAGCCTGGAACCCATGCGCAAGTGCTGCTGTCCTAACACAGAAACGGACACAGCACACAACACACATCACACAGGAACCCAGGACCATAAGCTGCAATAAGAAACATACAACAGACACATCTTCATCACATCAAACAAGATTTATGACCACAAGGGTGGCTCTCAGTGGCAGATGGTATAAACCAGGAGAGTGCCTCCAGCTTACAGAAAAGGCTGGAGTACCTCCCAGCTTCAGGTCTCCACTGAGGCTTTATAGCCCAAGTAGCCACACCCACACAGACACACCCAGTGCACACACACACTAGGAAGGAAGTTAACCCTTCCAACACCAGGGAAGGGAAGACTTCAACTTAAAGGGGAAAGTGTCCAAATGAACATCACACTGCAGCTGTTACCGCAGGCAACGACATGCGTGGCAACCATGTCCTAGGAGTCAGCCTGAAGGCCGGGACACTGCCACCACATGTACACCATACCAAACGTTGTCACGGGCAGCCACAGTGAAGGGAAGTGTCACAGTGCACACCTACATAAACCTCGTGCACACCAGACATACAAAGTGCATTACATACACACAAACACACAACCAGGAGTTACTGCATGCACTTGACAGCAAGCTGCCCAGCAACAGCTCAGGCTGCTATACTGCCAAGTACAACCATGTTACCAGCGGCAACCACACATGAGGCAACAAACCAGCAGCCCTCACCATGTGGTTGACAATAAAACCAAACCGCAGGCAACTGCATGCGGATCCTGAGTCACGACCATGACCATGGTCGTGACAGGCAGGGGGCGTTATCACAGACAAGCGCAGCCGCCTGTCCACAACTAATGTGGACAAGCTCACGTTCATTAAAAGGAACCAGGCATGGATCCCACAGGACTTGTCCGTACCTTGTGCAGAATTGACATGTATACCGGCCTTACCTAGCCATTGTTATACTACGCAATTGCTCATTGTTGTATTTTAGATATTTCCCACTCTTTTGGAGTGTACCCTAATAAAAAATAAAAAAAACAGTGTTGGCTACCTCGTCCTCCTCCACCGCCACTTCCACCTACACTGCTACGTCCACTGCCTCCTCAAACTCCTACTCCATATGTACCTCCACCTCATAAATCAAGATTTTTAAAAAAAAATTGTACTTATTTTATTTTATGTCATTTCACTAATTTGTCTGTTACATTTTCGGGTGAAATTCACCAATTTTTGCGTGTGATATACCACTGCTATACCTATTAGACAGGTAAAAACATTTCACAAATTTGTCTTTTACATTTTCGGGTCAAATTCACAAATTTTTGGGTGTGATACCACTGCTATACCTAGTAGACAGGTAAAAAAATTTCACTAATTTGTCTGTTACATATTCTGGTGAAATTCACCAATTTCTGTGTGTGATATACCCCTGCTCTACCTAGTAGACAGTTAACATTTCATTAATTTGTCTGTTACATATTCGGCTGAAATTAACCAGTTTTTGGGTGTGATATACCCCTGCTCTACCTAGTAGACAGGTAAAAAAAAATCACTAATTTGTCTATCACATTTTCGGCTGTGATATACCACTACTATACCTAGTAGACAGGTAAAAAAGATTCACTAATTTGTCTGTTAGATATTCGGGCGAAATTCTCCAATTTTCGGGTGTGATATACCCCTGCTATACCTATTAGACAGTTAAAAAGATTTCACTAATTTGTCTTACATTTTCAGGTGAAATTCACCAATTTTTGGCTGTGATATGCCCCTGCTGTACCTAGTAGACAGGTAAACAAATTTCACTAATTTGTCTGTTACATTCTCGGGTAAAATTCACCAATTTTTGGGCGTGATATACCACTGCTATACCTAGTAGACAGGTAAAAAAATTCATTAATTTGTCTTTTACATATTCGGGTGAAATTAACAAATTTTTGGGTGTGATATACACCTGCTCTACCTAGTAGACAGGTGAAAATATTTCACTAATTTGTCTGTTACATTTTCTGGCGAAATTCACCAAGTTTTGGGTGTGATATATCACTGCTATACCTAGAAAACAGGTAAAAAAAATTCACTAATTTGTCTATCACATTTTCGGGTAAAATTCACCAATTTTCGGGTGTGATATGTCCCTGCTATACCTATTAGACAGTTAAAAAGATTTCACTAATTTGTCTGTTACATTTTCGGGTAAAATTCGCCAATTTTTGGCTGTGATATACCCCTGCTATACCTAGTAGAGGTGTAAAAACATTTCAATAATTTGTCTGTTACATTGTCAGGTGACATTTTACCAATTTTGCCATATTCAAACCCCTGCTCTGCATAGGTGACAGGGAATTAAATTTCAAAAATTCTTTTTTAATTGATGTGCGCCCCCTCCTTTCATTCAATGCTTAAACTTTAACAACTTGGCCCACATTTGCGCTTCAATAATTTGTCCCACTTTTCCACTCGATTATATTTAATTTCAAACATTTAACCTCCCTTGGATGTGGTATCCCTTTCTCACGCTCCCTCTCCGGCGTGGAACTCTGATTCGCCGCTAACCGTGATCAACATGGTAGGTGCAGAAAAGAACATCGAAAGTTGATAGAGCAGATATCCAATTGGATTTTGGACATCACGGGGATGTGTGACATGGTGGAGCAGTATGTGTGCACACACCTACACGTTGTAAGGGATCGCCTCTTATTCGGGAGTCATTCTCACAATGATCTTCATAACCACTGGGTTTCAGGTCCCAAACAGTGCAATTTATTTTACACTCTTCATACACAACATGACATAAAACAAAAGCCTGCCCGTCTGGGCTCTACCTAAACATAATAAACATCGCATCCCTAACTCGGCTATACGATAGCATTCCCACATGGAACCAGGTGCGGCTTACCCCAGACATACAGTCCACCAGCCCTCAGGCTGTAACAAATGCATTACCTTTGGAGGGGGTTGTGGTCTAGGAGTCCTCCTGACCCTGACCTTTCAATGCTTGTTCCCAGGTGTCGCTGAGTCCCCCAAAGTCCAGGCTATTGCATAGCCTCGTGGCCCCTCAGCCTTGCCTAGCTGAGACCACACTGACAGAGCCTCACCAGGCCTCTGTCTGCACACTCTCCAGAGTGAGACACACCCAGGATCCAGTAGCAGGATTAAATAGGATCCCTGGACATGAGCATGCCCTAAGTCCCGGACTGGAACCTGGGGAAACAAAACCTCAATGTTTACATTGCCACAACGTACTGACTGATGAGTCTGCCCCCTTCAACTTCTGGGTCTCCAAATTAGGCACATGGCCTGAGCTTGCCCTTTACGCCTTGGAGGTGCTGGCCTGCCCTGCAGCCAGTATATTGTCTGAACATTTGTTTAGCACGGCTGGAAGGGGGTTATCACAGGTTATATTTCCTAATGTTTTGGGGTGTACCCTAATTTTTAAATTAAAATTAAAAATTAAAACCAAAAACCAGTGTAGGCTACCTCCTCCTCCTCCACTGCCGCTTCCACCTACACCGCCACATCCACTGCCTCCTCAACCTCCTACTCCATATGGACCTCGTCCTCCTAGATCAAGATTATTATTTTTTATTTTTACTTATTTTATGTTATTTTAAGTCATTTCCCTATCCACATTTGTTTGCAGAGCACTTGCCATGCTCTTAACCACATTTTGCTGGCATCTGCAGCCCTCTAGCCCTTTCCATGACATTTTTAGAGCCATTTTAGTGCTCAAAAGTTCGGTTCCCCATTGACTTCGTGTTCGGGGTCAAGTTCGATCATCCAGGTGTCCGCTCAACTCTAGTAGTAAACAAAAATGTTTTAAACAAAAATGTTTTCTATAGAGATGAGAGAATCGATTCTTATGAATCAATATGTTCATCAAACAGAGTTCTTGAGCAGAATGGGGATGTATTCCCTGCTGAAGATGCTCTTCCATGCCTCTTGATTAACTGGGCCAGACATTTCACCCAGCCCTGACAATCTCTTGCCTGTGCCACTGACCCTCCGGGGCAGTGGGGGCAGTCACTCTGATGAACAAATCGATTTGCTCATCTTGTAGTTTTATATTGTACATTCTTCAAAGTAGAACCCTTTTGCTTTGATGACAGCTTTCTCTTAGCTTCATAAAGTAGTATGGGAGTGGTATCAGATCTGGTGGCAACAGTTATTCACAGTGGCAATCCTCACACTGATGCTCCCTAGGGCACACTGATGTTGGGACTTCTGCCTGATGGTAGTTGGGATGCCTTTGGTTTTATAGAGTTTAGTACAGGTGAAGAATTTACGGCTGGCAATAAAGTTCTTGAAAAAGTGTCTGTAATTCCCAGCTGAGTGTCATGTACTTACCTGTCCTTGCTCTCTTTGTTGCACTGCAGCCAAGGTTGTACCATTGCTGCGGCTGCCAGTCCCACTGACAGTCAGGCTGGTTGACCTATAAGGGAACGGGGACTCTGGGCCAATCAGGCTTGGTGCTGGCATCATATGCGTCATATGCCTATGACTGGTCTTCATTAGTGTTGAGCGTGAATATTCGAATAGCTAATATTAATCGCGAATACCGCAACTTCGCTAATTCGCGAATATTTCGAATATAGTGCTATATATTCGCTATATCGAATATTCGTCATTTTTTAACATCTGAAAACATGATTCCTCCCTGCTTCTTTCTTCTGGGTCAATGAGTCATTGGCCCACAAGCAAATAAAGCAGGAAAGAATCATGTTTTCATATGGAAAAAAAATGATGAATATTCTAAAAAACAAATATATAGCAATATAGTGAATATATTTGTTATTTAGAATATTTGCATTTTTTTTTTCCAATCTGTACAGTTGTTCACATACTCCTCCCCGACAAGCGTCCCCGTCACCATGGGAATGCCTGTGGGTTAGAAAATACCATCGGATCTGAGTTTTCCCTGAGATCGTGAAAACTCAGTTCTGATGGTATATTCTAACCCACAGGCATTCATATGGTGACGGAGACGCTTTTCGGGGAGGAGTATGCCAAAGTGGAATAACAGTACACAATGAAAAAAAAAAGACAAATACTCTAAATAACAAATATATTCGCTATATTGCTATAACTTCGTTTTCTGAATATTCGTCATATTTGCTATATTGCTATAATTTCGTTTTTTTAGAATATTCATCATATTCTGAGACAAGAATATTTAGCAATACAGCGAATATTCGTAAAATACACATATAGACTGCAATTTAGCTAATATAGTGCTATAGTATTTTTTTTTAATAGTGTACATTTTTTCCAAATCTGAAGTTCAGAAGAGAGAAAACAAATTAGACTTAAAAAAAAAAGATTAAATTGCTATATTAGCAAAATTGCAGTCTATATGTGTATTTTACGAATATTCGCTATATTGTGTGGGGGTTTGCTCTGGTAGGCAGATGGTAGCGGTGGCAGTAGAGACAGGCTTTGTGTCCAAACCGTGCTCTTTTATTCACTCCAGTGCATCACATCAAAACTGTGCAATTCACACAACAGCAATGTTCATGAACCCCACCTCCCACAACGGAGTCCCAAACGCTGCAGGCGTCTTGGTGCCTGTTCACACAGTCTCTCACATCCGTGATTAGTACTACACCTTGTTGTGAGGCGGGTTTGTCCAAGTTTGTTCAAGTTAGACAGTAGTGTTGATCACGAATATTCTAATTTCAAATTTTTATCGTGAATATAGGTACTTCGAAAATTTGCGAAAATTTCGAATATAGTTATATATATTCGTAATTTCAAATATTCGATTTTTTTTTTTTTTTTTTTTTTTTTTATCAGTACACATGAATCTCACTGCTTCTAGCTTGTGGGCCAATAAGAAGGCTGCAATATACTTGACTTTAGGAGTAGTAGTGTTTGCGAATTTTGCTCTATATTCGTTTTTTTTGAATATTCGCTATATTGCTATATATTCTTGTTTTAGAATATTACGAATATTCGAAAAAACAAAGTTATAGCAATATAGAGAATATTCGAAAAAAAACAAATAGAGCAATTTAGCTAATATAGTGCTATAATCTTCTTTGTCTAATAGTTGTAAGTTGAAAAATTTGCAATAAAAAATTCGAATCTGAAAATTCGAATTCCGAAAATTCACATATTACACAATCATTACCTTTCCGATTTTTCGAGTAAAAAAAAATATTGCGAAATTTTGAATTTGCGAATTTTCAACGAATATTCTACAAAATATTCGCGAAATATAGCGAATTCGGATATGACCCCTGCCGCTCATCACTATTAGACAGGCCACGTGTCGGCCTGGACAAGGGATTGGCTTGTTCCCAGGGATTGGCTCCGGCCACAGGATCCCTTCTTTTGGTCCTGCAGCAATTGGGCAGTCTTTGTTAGACGAGCGGACTACAGAGCTCAGCCCGACCGTGCGATCAGCCTCCCGTACAGCTTCCTGCAGTGAGACAGGAGACCACACTTCATCAGCCCCACAGTCAGTGAGCATCAAACATATATTCACAGCCCTGGGTGTAGCAGACAGACCACACCCACCGAGCATAGTGAAGGATTAACTCCTTCCCTACCCAACTAAGGCAAGAGATAACCAACCTGCCAGGATTAGTGTAGACTGACAAAACACAAAAGACCCGGCTCTTACTCCACCAGGGCCACGACCCCCGGTGGCACGTATCTTCCATCCACTACCACTCCAGACACTCTCTTACAATTACAACTTTGTTTTTTAGAATATTACGAATATTCAACAAGAATATGTAGTAATATAGCGAATATTCGTTAAATACACATATTAGCCAATAGTCATAGCCAACCAATAGGAAAGTTGTCTTATACAGTTAAAAAAAATAATAATAATCACAATACGCGAATAATTAAATCGCATATTATTTGCGATAAATAGAATAATGACGAATATTCGATTTCGACGAATATAAGCAAATATTCAATCGAATATTTGCAAAATATCGCGAAATCGAATATGGCACAGGAGGCTCATCACTAGTCGTCATTGCCACACTAGGAGTTCTTTTTGGAACTACTGTATATTGAACTCTGCTTTGACTTTGACCTTGTCTCTGACTGTCGAGTATATATCTGATGCTACCTCTTGGTATTAACCCTGCCTGTTGTTTGACTCTATGAGTATATCCTGTTTTGGCTCTGATGCTTTACATTCTGCTTCTGTCTTTGTCTGACGATATTGGTTTATCTTTTTCGTTTTGGCCCCTGCACTAAGCTAAGGACTGTCAACCATTTGAGGGCTGTCATTTAGGATAGACTGTCTGAGTAGGTAGGGATAGTGGTGTGGGTGAAAGTACAGAGCTGCACTATTCCCTACCTAACATGACACTGGAGGCTGCAGGGATAAGATACAGTTACCCAACTACCCAGACCTGTGTCAAAGTGTGGAAGGGTATAGTAGCAATGACCCTCTCACTGCAGTAAAGTCTTTACCAGCCTTAAACAGTGAATACTACTAACTGACTTCAGTGCTCAGCCATGCAGATTCTGGACTTCTAGTTCTTTATCTCTCTCTTTTTGGAGTACTGTACAGATTTCTATATGCAAAGCTCTAAGGGGTGAGTACATGTAGGACCTCTCACTCCCTCAACTAAAACTAGAGTGAACTAGGGGTGGACCTAAGTCCATCACCTAGCTTCCTACAAAGGCAGAATAAGGATTGTTAACCCTGATCAATCCATACAGTGCTATACTAGGTTATACAACACATCAAAACATTATGTAACAAGAAATAACTTTGCAAGTACCCTATTTCATCCTACCCTATTAGGAGACAGGAGTACGGCATCCCACTTATTGTGAGATAAGCCATACCTGGCATTCTTAACATGGAGTCTTTCTGCAGTACAGTATGCATACATTCAAAGATGCAAAACTGAGTAGGTTCTTTTCTCTTGAATATGTGCTGTGAAAGACGGGTTAAGCAATATGCACAATACAACAACAATGATAATAATAATAAGCCTAGGCATTTTCTAACTTTAGCGGATTGAAAAAAAACAGCATGGTATGTGCACAATGGGTAACAGAGAATAGCTAACAAACTATACTGAATGGCAAGGGACTTAACTACATTAAAGTTCTTTCCATAAGCATACGGTAATAACAAAGACCACAGGGTGCTTAGCTGTGTTTAAGTCCATTACCTAGCATAATGTCCAAACAAACAATGGCATTGGGGCTCAAGTACATGAGAATCTTTAGCAATGACAAACAGTCACATTGTGGCTCAAATGCATAGTCCTTAGCAATAGGTCCCAACTTTAAACATTGCAATAAGTTTCAGCACTTGGGTAATGTGGGAATCTTTTCCCTGGGTGCCTCAATTTAATGATGCAAAACTTTAAGCACAAAGAGCTCTAGTTCGTCAGAGTCTTTCTTCAGGTACATAGTTTAAAATGGTGCAAATATCTCAGGTGTTAGGGCCCAACCTTAGAATGAAAGGTTGTGCAATGGCACCACTTGGATATAAAGTGTCAACTAGCGATTAGCGAATTTTGAAAAATTTGGTTCTCCACATTACGTTAAAAAACTGCTATTTCCTGGCTGCTGAGAGCCTTTATAGTGATGTAGAACTCTGTGCCTTGTAGTAACACGCATAGGGAGTCTGCTTTGGTAGTGAAACAATACTGTGAGTCCGTATTACATGCAGATGACAGGTGTCGCTCTTAGGCCCCTTTCACATAAGCGAGTTTTCCGCGCGGGTGCAATGCTTGATGTGAACACATAGCACCCGCACTGAATCCTGACCCATTCATTTTGCTTGCAAAATGGTGCGAGTTTCACTGAACGCACCCTGAACTAATCTGTCACGCTGGTGTGAAAGAGGCCTTAGAATCACTGCACACTTCACTTATTTGGGCAGTCATGGGGCCAAAACTGACCAAATAACTCAAGTATGAACTCAGCCTTACAGGTCGATGTTAGCGACAAGAAGAAGCACACTCCTTTCAAGCTGTCGCCAGCTGATTCCACATCGATGTCAACAGAACCTGTTCTATTAAACGCGAATACAAGTAAAGCCCCCCTGACATAATGGAGACAATGTCAGTAGTAAGTTTGTGTTGACCTCACTGATTAATTTGCCCTTCCTCTGATCCGTCAGAACAATAAATCACAAAAAACTGATCCTGTCTGTGGAGCATACGCATTCAACTTGGTCAGGATTTGCTCATCAGTATTGCTAAAGCCCAAAAAAAAAAACAGGAGTGGATGTAAAACAGTGATGACACGTGAATGGAATGTTTGCATGTCCTCTGTGTTTTGTACCCACTCTTGTTTTTGGCTACCAAATCATAAGCCAATTCTGATGGGACCATACAGGCCTTACAGCTGCTACACAGACAGGATCCGTTGTGCGTCTCATTTTTCGCTCCTTCTGACAGATCAGAAGAAAGGTCAAATAAATGATGATGTCCAAAATTGTGGACCAGTCATGAAGTGGGGAGGGTGGGAACAGCATGAGAAGTCCACAGAGTGGACCTATGACATAGTGGTGAGGTGGAAGCAGCGTGAGGAGACCACAGAGTGGCAAGGTGACATAGTGTGGAGATGGCAGCAGCATGAGGACACCACAGAGTGGCAAGGTGACATAGTGTGGAGATGGCAGCAGCAGGAGGAGACCACAAAGTGGCAAGATGACATAGTGTGGAGATGGCAGCAGAAGGACACCAAAGAGTGGCAAGGTGACATAGTGTGGAGATAGCAGCAGCAGCAGAAGCATACCACAGAGTGGCACAGTGACATAGTGTGGAGATGGCAGCAGCAGGAGGAGACCACAGAGTGGCAAGGTGACATAATGTGGAGATGGCAGTAGCAGTAGCAGCAGCATCAGGAGGATACCACAGAGTGGCAAGGTGACATAATGTGGAGAAGGTAGTAGCAGCAGCAGCATCAGGAGGATACCACAGAGTGGCAAGGTGACATAGTCTGGAGATGAGTCACAAACAAATTGCAACGCCACACTTCGGTGAGAAAGTGGTAAATACAAACTTTATTAAAGGTAAAATATTACAATACAGTACATAGATAATTATTTTAGACAGCAGCCATAACAAAACCGAGGAGGAGGCTGAGGGGTCAGCACATGAGGGACACTGCGGACAGCATGAAAAAAGCAGGCATCCACATTCACCTGTCTATAAGGTGCATAAAGCTCCCGGACAAAACCAAGGAAAAAGGAAAGAGCACAAGTGACATGTGAAGAAACATAAATGTAGTAAATACCCGCTGGAAGAAGCCAGCGTGTCTGGCGAAACAGCGTTGGGAGGTGGCGGCTGAGGAGCCAGCACACGGCGGGTATTTACTACATTTATGTTTCTCCACATGCCACTTGTGCTCTTTCCTTTTCCTTGGTTTTGTCCGGGAGCTTTATGCACCTTATAGACAGGTGAATGTGGATGCCTGCTTTTTTCATGCTGTTCGCAGTGTCCCTCATGTGCTGACCCCTCAGCCTCCTCCTTGGTTTTGTGTCTTCCATTTTGTTATGGCTGCTGTCTAAAATAATTATCTATGTACTGTATTGTAATATTTTACCTTTAATAAAGTTTGTATTTACCACTTTCTCACCGAAGTGTGGCTTTGCAATTTGTTTGTGGCTCAGTTTACATGTTTTTGCCCTCTTCGTAGTATTAAAACTATTGATCCGGTTATCATATTGGTGGCATAGTCTGGAGATGGCAGCTTCATCAGGAGACCACAAAGTGACCCGGTAACAGAGTAGGGCGGTGGGTGGCAATACCAGTACCTGCTGACTAAGGTGGGGGAAATAAGGAACACTTGGCATTAGATGTGTGGCATCAGGCGGGTTTCAGCATCAAAGTAGTAGCTAAGGCAGGTAATAAGAAGAAACCGGTCTCTTGTATCAAAGTGTTGGTGTTGCACCATGGATGATCTAGTCTGATGCATCAGGAATTGGTGGTTGGAAATCATGGCTGACCCACGCGTGATTCATCTTGACAAAGGTCAGTCTCTCCATATTTTGGGTAGACAGGTGAGTTCTAACTGTGGTAACTATGGCCCCCGACCAGGGGCGTAGCTTAAGGCTCATGGGCCCTGGTGCAAGAGTTCAGCTTGGGCACCCTTCCCTCAGTGCTTTGTGGTCAGGGGCAGGGGAGCACATAGCCTTCGTGCTGCCTGAGGCAAAAATTTAAATGGCACCCTCCTCCTCCCATGCCAAATTCTTGACCTAACCCCTTCCCTCCAGCCAGAAGTGTAACTGGACCAGCATGCACTTTCTATAATACTGGCGTCTTCTTATGTAGTACAAGGGTCTTTGGGCCCCCTCAGGCTCCTGGGCCCAGTAGCGACTGCGACCTCTGCACCCCCTATAGCTACTAGTGTTGAGCGCGAATATTCGAATAGCGAATATTAATCGCGAATATTGCATTTTCGATAATTCGCGAATATTACGAATATACTGCTATATATTCGTTATATCGAATATTCGTCATTTTTTCCATCTGAACAAATTATTCCTCCCTGCTTAAAATGCTTGAAGGTCAATGAGTCATTGGCCCACAAGCAAGAAGCAGGGAGGAATCATGACTTTAGATGTTGAAAATAGACGAATATTCTAAACGAAATATATAGCACTATAGCAAATATATTCGTTTTGACATTTTTTTGAATATTCTTCTTTTTTTTCCTCTCCAAACAGTACAGTTAAACCCCTTTGGCATACTCCTCCCCACAAGCGTCCCGTCACCATGGGAACGCCTGGTGGTTAGACTATACCATCGGATCTGAGTTAAATCGTGAAAACTCAAATTCGATGGTATATTCTGAAGTTAGAGTATACCAACAGGCGCATACATACTGGCCCCCTGCTGCCTGGCGGCACCTGACCTCTGACAGGGCACTGTGATCCACACAATTAATCCCTTAGGTGCCGCACCTGAGGGGTTAATTGTGTGGATCACAGCACCCTGTCAGAGGTCGGGTGCCGCAGGGCAGCATTGCGCCCCCCCTGCCCCCCCCCACTATTAAAATCATTCATGTGAAGTGCGCCCTAACCCCCCCTCACCAGTATTACAATCATTGGTGGCAGTGCGCCCTCAATGTCCCCTCCCTCCCCAGTATTACAATCATTGGTGGCAGTGCACCCTCAATCCCCCCTCCCTCCCCAGTATTAATCATTGCTGGCAGTGCGCCACCCCCCCATCATTGGTGGCAGCGGCAGTTCCGATCGGAGTCCCAGAAGTGTAATGCTGGGGCTCCGATCGGTCACCATGGCATCCAGGACGCTACTGAAGTCCTGGCTGCCATGGTCAGTTAGTCAGCATTGTACTTACCTGCGCTGGGGCCGCCGGGCGCTCTTTCTTCTCAAACTCTCAGGTCTGTGCGGCGTATGCTTATTCCTGAAAATATTAGTGGGATGAGGTGGCTCTACCAATCAGCAGGAAGGAATGGTGCTCAATATCTAAGTGTTAACTCCAACACACCAGAGGGTAATAAATAGATAGTAATCAAAGATATGGCACTTATATACCTGGAGAACTGCTTAAACACTCGATTTTAATTTGGTAAATTCAATTAATACAATATACCATAAAACACAATGTTAATTAATAAAAAGTTATAGACGACACATAAATTAATAGCCATATACTAATATATTAAAACATCACTAAAATGACGGATAGTAATTAATAACACTAAGGCATGAAATCACTAATTAATCACATAGGATTAGCAGCATAAGAGCATAGACAATATCCACCACAATCAGAACTGGGTAGTACGATAAAAATAATCGCCATATACTGTTATTGTAACATATTATTTTAACTTTATCAGAACATCAGCTGGTCTCAGTTCGGGTATTTAATGTAAATTGTAGGTGCTGTATATGTCCGCACCATACGTTTCAGCACCTAATAATGTCACTGTATCATAATCGTAGCTCTGTGTAGTATAGTCCATAAGTTAGTTGCAATTTGAGTTATTTGGGAATTCAGCTCTAGGTGGCGTCCCACCTGTTTTGAGTTATACTATTCCCTTACCTCCAAATCGAAGTGTGGCTTTATCCTCTGATCTCCGTTACCTCGGCGTCCCTCGTGCTCAGGTCCTGGCTTATTCCAGTCAGAATGGAGATGGATTGATCTCACTCCAGGCAGTTCTATAGCGAGCACTTGTTCATGTGTGGGACGAATCTGTTTCCCACTCAGCAGATGGTAAGGAGGTAAAAATGTAGATATTCTCCAGTGTACGCAGGGACAGTGGTGTTACAGAGTCCAGATTCCTACCAGACGCGTTTCGAAGTCCCATAGGTTACTGACTTCTTCCTCAGTGGTAACCTGGCTCCTATTGCAACACCTTTTTATATCCTGATTCCTAATTGGATCCGGTTGGAACAGAATCCTGACTTGGATCATGGCAAAGGTCATATCAAAAACCCGGCCCCAATTGTGATAGAGAAATCCAGCTACGACATAGTTGGTATTAAAATAAACTTATTCCAAGGCATTACATCTCTTCATAACTTGTAAGCATCACACAGACATGTTTCGTTGAAATCTTACTTTCAATTATAAAACCGCAGGTTGCAGTAATGATGCGATTCTTATGCGTATTTTTTCCCAAAATGCGTTTTTTTCTCTAATGCTGCTGAAATATCATCCTTAATACCTTGGATGAAGGATTTCATGTTACCTAACTTCTTTTCTGATCTATACCCTTCATTCTCTTTTTTTGATATTTAGTTAGTCTCTTTAACCTCCGCCTATATAAAAGTCCACAGTATATATAGCATATGTCATATTAATGATTTAAAATAAACGAAGAGATACAAAATTTACAAGTAAAAATTAGTATATAATTAAAATTGAGCATATAAAATATATATAACATACGAAATATAGGAGGACTTGTATTGGGCATGATGAACATGAGATTGCGGTCGAATCTCTGCTGTTAAAACAATTGCGGCAGAGATGGGAAATTAAATCCCTACAGCAATATATCCATCGGGACATTATCCCAAGGGGTCTGAGCTTGACCAAAATACCAGCTCAGGACCTATGGGATCCGGAATTTGAAATAGAATGGAATGCATTGCTGAAGGAACAGTCAAAGTTATTGATACTACTGATTATTAAAAGGAGGACTGTGATGTTAGATAAAATAGTAAGCCAATTGAATTTGGTGAAAGAGAAAATAGATAAACTACCAAGGGATGATGAATATAAAAAATGTGGCAACAAAGATAATGTAAAAGTCTTGACAAAACAGAGCCAGATATTAATAAAAAATCCCAAAAAATAGTGAAAAACCCTTCAGTTAATATAGAAGACATAAATAGACAACAGGGAGTGCAAAATGGAAATAAGGGTCCAGTAGGGGAAAGACAAGAGAGAGATGATCAAGGCAATAGGTATACGATTCCAGTCAGTAATAAATTCGAATCATTAACAGATGAGCATTTTTTAGATGCAACCCCCTCACATCACAAGGTGCGAACACGAGGGAGATCACAACACTCTCCGATACGGAGTCATCAACAGAACTCACCAGGTACACACCAGTACAATTTAAGACACAGACATGTAGAACAGACTCACAATTACGGGGAAATGACACAGAGCAACACGAGACACAGATCACCAGGGTGAGAACACAGGGACACATATTGGGAGGGAAGAAGAGGAAGGTACGAAGGGGAAGGGGGAAGAGGAACACGAAGACACAGATAGAGGATACATCACAGAGTTTAGTGGTAAATCTAAGTAACATGGCACTAACAGAAACACAAATAAGATTATTAAATAAGGGGTTAAAATTCGCACCGACACAGAAGTTAAACCATTTCGATGCATACATTGGCGTCGAGAAATTTGTGAGAAAACTATGCCTTAAGAAATATCATCTTAAGAATTCAGTTGAAAGGCCTATGATAGCCACACAGGAATACCTCCATATGGACCTAAAAAAGAAATCTAGGAAATACCCCATACAAGAATTAAGCCAAGAGATTATTGCCTTTCATCAATCAGTTGAATATGACTTGAGAAGGATTAAGAACAACAATAGGGGAAATAATATTACAAATCAGGAAATTAAGGCCATAAAAGAACTACAAACGAGAGAAAATGTAGTGATCAGATCAGCTGATAAGGGGGGGGGGCTATCGTAATTTGGGGAGTGGAAGAATATAATATGGAATGTCTAAAACAATTGAAGGATGAAACCACATACGCGAAATTGAAATCGGACCCAACAAGGGTATATCAAGAGGAACTAAAACAATTGTGTGAAAGAGGAGCTTCCAGAAATATATTAAATAAACAGGAATATGAATTTATATGGGACACACAAGCAAGAATACCTATTTTTTACTGTCTGCCGAAAATTCACAAGAACCCCACACAGCCACCGGGTCGACCTATCGCATCTGGAATAGGCTCTATCACATGTAACTTGTCAAAATATATTGATAGCCACCTCCAGCCGACAGTAAAAAATATGAAGACATACATTCGAGACACGACACAAATTATTGAGATTTTGGAAAGGTTGAAATTCAACCCTGAATGGACAATGTGCACATTGGATGTTCGGTCGTTATATACGATTATCGACCATCAACAAGGGATAGAGGCTATGAGGGACCAATTAATAATGGAAGGCAGATTGAAGAGAGAGCAAATAGGTTTTCTGGAAGAAAGTGTGAACTTTATCCTATCCCACAATTATTTATATTTAGGGTCCAGCTACTTTGTACAAAAGTGCGGTACTGCCATGGGCACCAGGTTCGCCCCCAGCTATGCAAACCTCTTCATGGCTGACTGGGAGGAAAGGTATATTATACCATAGCTGGGGACGGACCTGGTGCTATGGTACAGGTATATTGACAATATTATTTTAGTGTGGAATGGGGACAAAGATTCCTTGGTTTCCTATATAGACACACTGAACAGAAATGACAGGAATATATACCTTTCATCGAAGACTTACGGTGAAAATATTGAATTTTTGGATTTAAATATCCGGATTGAGGGTGAAAAGGTAATCTGCAATACTTTTTTAAAGGATGTAGCCAAAAATAGTTTTATCCCCTACACTAGTGGCCACCTACCTAGGTGGCTGTTAAATATACCTTGTGGACAATTTCGGCGCATAAAACGCAATTGTGCTAGAGATGAGCAATTTGAAGAAGAGGCTTGCAAAATGAAGGAACAATTTATAACTAGGGAATATCCTCAAACCCTAGTAGACTCATCCCTAATGAAAATACGACAATTAGACAGAAAATCGTTTTTCGACCCGGTGCAATCTAAGAGAACAAGTAAGGATGAGGGAATTATGAGAATAGTTTTGCCCTTTAATGCACAGTACCGCAAAATTCAACAAATAATTAAGAAGCACTGGCACTTCCTGAAAGGGGATAGGATGATAGGTCCACTGATCCCCACTATACCACAAATTGTGTATAGTAAAGCTCCTAAGTTAGGATTAAAGGTAGCCCCCACAACAAAAAGAAAGAAAATTAACAAACCTACAATACAAAAAATGTTAGAAATCCAAGGTTTTTACAGGTGCTGCACCTGTATTAATTGCCGGTCAACGTGTTTCCCGCGAAAAACGCCAGAAATAATATCCCCGGTAAACCAACTCAGACATAAAATAAAGGAATATCTCACATGCAACACTACAAGTGTCAATTACATAATAAGCTGCCCGTGCAATAAAATCTATGTGGGAAGGACCAAAAGGATGCTAAAGAAAAGGATTGCGGAACACCTTAATAATATTAGAAAAGGCCATATGGACCACCCACTCTCAAAACATTTTAAGGAACATCACGACCAACAAACAAAAAATGTAAGCTTTTCAGCAATAGAGAGGGTTGAAATGGATTGGAGAGGTGGGAACCATGTGGACAAAATGTCCAGAATTGAATCAAGATGGATTTTTGAGTTGGACACTCTTGTCCCACACGGATTAAATGCTGAGCTAAAATTTTTTGGCTTTTTATAGACTCCAATAGCTCTTGGGTGGATGCCGTCCACCGATGCGCAGTCGGATGGCATATTATTTATCACGTACGTCCGACGGCTCCTTGGTGGAGGGCACCCACCTCCAAATCGACCTCAATCTCATGTTCATCATGCCCAATACAAGTCCTCCTATATTTCGTATGTTATATATATTTTATATCCTCAATTTTAATTATATACTAATTTTTACTTGTAAATTTTGTATCTCTTTGTTTATTTTAAATCATTAATATGACATATGCTATATATACTGTGGACTTTTATATAGGCGGAGGTTAAAGAGACTAACTAAATACCAAAAAAAGAGAATAAAGGGTATAGATCAGAAAAGAAGTTAGGTAACATGAAATCCTTCATCCAAGGTATTAAGGATGATATTTCAGCAGCATTAGAGAAAAAATACGCATAAGAATCGCATCATTACAGCAACCTGCGGTTTTATAATTGAAAGTAAGATTTCAACGAAACATGTCTGTGTGATGCTTACAAGTTATGAAGAGATGTAATGCCTTTGAATAAGTGTATTTTAATACCAACTATGTCGTAGCTGGATTTCTCTATCACAATTGGGGCCGGGTTTTTGATATGACCTTTGCCATGATCCAAGTCAGGATTCTGTTCCAACCGGATCCAATTAGGAATCAGGATATAAAAAGATGTCAGTAGCCTATGGGACTTCGAAACGCGTCTGGGAGGAATCTGGACTCTGTAACACCACTGTCCCTGCGTACGCTGGAGAATATCTACATTTTTACCTCCTTACCATCTGCTGAGTGGGAAACAGATTTGTCCCACACATGAACAAGTGCTCGCTATAGAACTGCCTGGAGTGAGATCAATCCATCTCCATTCTGACTGGAATAAGCCAGGACCTGAGTACGAGGGACGCCGAGGTAGCGGAGATCAGAGGAGAAAGCCGCACTTTGATTTGGAGGTAAGGGAATAGTATAACTCAAAACAGGTGGGACGCCACCTAGAGCTGAATTCCCAAATAACTCAAATTGCAACTAACTTATGGACTATACTGCACAGAGCTACAATTATGATACAGTGACATTATTAGGCGTTGAAACGTATGGTGCGGACATATACAGCACCTACCATTTACATTAAATACCCGAACTGAGACCAGCTGATGTTCTGATAAAGTTAAAATAATATGTTACAATAACAGTATATGGCGATTATTTTTATCGAACTACCCAGTTCTGATTGTGGTGGATATTGTCTATGCTCTTATGCTGCTAAGCCTATGTGATTAATTAGTGATTTCATGCCTTAGTGTTATTAATTACTATGCGTCATTTTAGTGATGTTTTAATATATTAGTATATGGCTATTAATTTATGTGTCGTCTAACTTTTTAATTAACATTGTGTTTTATGGTATATTGTATTAATTGAATTTACCAAATTAAAATCGAGTGTTTAAGCAGTTATCCAGGTATATGAGTGCCATATCTTTGATTAGTATGCTTATTCCTCCCTGCTTCTTTCTTGTGGGCCAATGACTCATTGACCCACAAGCATTTTAAGCAGGGAGGAAACATTTGTTCAGACGGAAAAAATGCCGAATATTCTAAAAACGAATATATAGCAGTATATTCTGTAGTGCTATATACAAATTTTTGACCAACACCTTTTATCGCATTATGTGATTTTGCTATTACAGATTTTTGGCAATAAAACGAATATCTCAAATACGAATATTCACGAATATATGACGAATATTCTACCATATATTCGCGAAATATCGCAAATTCGAATATTGCCCTGCCGCTCATCACTAATAGCTACGCCACTGCCCCAGACGCACTAAACACCCACTCTGATGCCACACTACTGGCCGGGCAGGACAGCTTTTCCAGACCAAACTCTGCTAGTTGCGGCCAAAAATCCAGTTTGGCTGCCCAGTAGTCCAGCGGATCTTCAATGTAGGGTGGCAGGGTACTGTCCAAGTATGCCACCACCTGCTGGTTCAGGTCCTGCTCCAGGTCTAACTGCTGCTGCTGCTTGTGAGTAGTGATGAGCGAGAGGTGCCATATTCGATTTCGTGATATTTCGTGATATCGTCTTATATTCGTCGAAATCGAATATTCATCATTATTCTATTTATCGCGATTAATATGCAATTTAATTATTCGCGTATTGCGATTTTTTTAAACTGTATAAGGCAACTTTCCTATTGGTATGTGTATTTTTACGAATATTCGCTATATTGCTATATATTCTTGTTTTAGAATATGACGAATATTCTAAAAAACAAAGTTATAGCAATATAGCCAATATTTGTAAAATACACATATAGACTGTAATTTAACTAATATACTGTAGTGCTATAATCATTTTTTTCATAGTCTAATTTTTTTTGTCTCTTCTGAACTTCAGATTTGGAAAAAATGTACACTATTAAAAAAAAAACTATAGCACTATATTAGCTAAATTGCAGTCTATATGTGTATTTTACGAATATTCGCTATATTGCTATAACTTTGATTTTTAGAATATGACGAATATTCTAAAAAATGAAGCTATAGCAATATAGCGAATATATTTGTTATTTAGAATATTCGTAATTTTTTTTTTTTCATTTAAAAAAATGATTCCTTCCAGCTTAATTTTTTGTGGGCCAATGACTCATTGGCCCACAATCAAGAAGCAGTGAGGGATCATGTTTTCAGATGTTTAAAGTTCACGAATATTCGATATAGCGAATATATAGCACTATATTCGAAATATTCTCGAATTCTCGAAGTTGCAATATTCGCAAAAAATATTTGTTATTCGAATATTCGCGCTCAACACTACTTGTGAGTACAAACCGGATTCCAAAAAAGTTGGGACACTAAACATATTGTGAATAAAAACTGAATGCAATGATGTGGAGATGGCAAATATTTTATTTGTAATAGAACGTAGATGACAGATCAAACGTTTAATCCGAGTAAATGTATCATTTTAAAGGAAAAATACGTTGATTCCAATTTTCACGGTGTCAACAAATCCCAAAAAGTTGGGACAAGTAGCAATAAGAGGCTGGAAATCGTTAATTTCTAACGATAATTTGTTTTCCCTTAGTCCTAACAGCAGCACAGATGGGGTTAACTGCCCCTGTGGACTGGTAGGACCGGCGGAATTTTTAATAAGCCCAAGAACCAATAAGCGATCTTCAGCTCCCTGAAAGGGAGGAGATCGCCCCCCAGCCCACCGTGTCTTTAACAAGAATAATGTACCTAGGGTGGGATATTTGTGTGCTGCTGTTAGGACTAAGGGAAAACAAATTATCGTTAGAAATTAACGATTCCCTTACGTCCTACCAGCAGCACAGATGGGGAGATAGCAAGAAGAATCCCCTAGGGAGGGTCCTCATGCCTGGCAGAACTAAGAACTGTCTGCCCAAAAGCCGAAAACTCTGCCACCCTGGCATCTATCCTATAATGGGAGATGAAGGTTGACTCAGAGCTCCAGAAAGCCGTCTTACAGATCAACTCTAAGGGGAGAAGTCTTCTCTCCGCAACAGAGGTGGAGACAGCCCTAGTAGAATGGGCCCTCACAAACTCTGGAGGATCTAGCGATTGGGAGACGAAAGCCTCCCTAATGGCTTCCTTGATCCAGCAACTAATGGTAGCTTTAGACGCTTTACGGCCTTTAGACTTACCGGCAAACAGGATGAGGAGATTCTCATCTATCCTGAACTCTCTGGATCTATCCACATAGACCTGGGGGCACCTCGAAATATCCAGCGGGTGTCTGGCTGGAGTATCAGAGGAGGAGGCTGAAAACAAAACTGGTAAAGAGATTACCTGGTTTATATTTTGGAAGGTTGGAACCTTAGGCCTGAAGTAGGGTAAAAACTTCAGGAGTACTCTGTCCTGCAAGAAGATGATGTAAGGGTGAATTGCAGAAAAAGCCTGTAGTTCAGAGATCCTTTTGGCTGAAGCTACAGCCAGAAGAAAAACCACCTTTAAGGTCAAAATTCTGATTTCCACCTCCTCCAATGGCTCGAAGGGGTGGGGGGCTAGCCCCCTGAGCACTACTGAAAGATCCCACTGGGGAATAGGTTTCAGTATAGTAGGCTTTAGTCTTTCAGCTCCCTTCAGGAAGCGTTTGATGAGTGGGTCCCGAGAATGTGGCCTGTTAAGACAGGCCGAGATGGCACAAATCTGTACTCTCAAGGTAGCTGGAGAAAGACCTTTATCTAATCCATCTTGAAGGAATTGCAATATCGCAGGAAGGGGCGGATCTGCAGACGCCACCTGTTTGGAATCACACCATGACACGAAGATTCTCATGATCCTGGGTAGGCCTTCTTCATAGACTCTGCTCTGGAATGTGACAAAGTTCTCAGTACCGACTCTGAAAGCCCTTCTATGTTGGGAAGGGACTGATCAACCTCCAGGCTGTCAGGTTGAACCTGTGCAGATCTGGGCAGAGGTGAGTGTCCCACGACACCAGGGTCTGCTCCGGGGGGAGTCTCCAGTATTGTCTCCGACTCATCTGAATGAGCTGGGTAAACCAGGATCTCCTGGGCCAGAACGGTATGATGGCTATTACCGAGGCCTGATCCTGACGGATTTTCGTCAATACCCTCGGTATCATGGAAAACGGAGGGAAGATGTAAGCCAGCCTGAACCTCCACGGTATCGACAGAGCATCTATCGCCAGGGGGTTGTCTTCCCTGTACAGGGAACAGAACCTCAGCACCTTGGCGTTGAACCTGGTTGCCATGAGATCCACCTCTGGCATACCCCACCTGTGAACTAACTGCCTGAAGATCTCCGGATGCAATGACCACTCCATGGTCGGTAATCCTCGACTTAAGTGGTCCGCTATCATATTGAGGGAGCCTCGAATATGAGTGGCAGATAGATGGGAAAGGTTCGTCTCTACCCACCGAAGAATTACCCCGATCTCTGACAGAAGGGGCAATGATCTTGTGCCTCCCTGCTTGTTTATGTAGAGAACCGCAGTCATATTGTCTGACTGGACTTTCACTGCTTTGCCCCAGATCTGAGGGGCGAAGTGAAGGAGGGCTAGCCGGATAGCTCGCATCTCGCGAAGATTGGAAGAGAGACGCCGCTCCAGAGGAGACCAAGATCCCTGTACTGGGGATCCGTCCAGGTGAGCGCCCCAGCCTACAAGGGACGCGTCTGTAGTCAATATGAGCCAAACTGGTTAGGTCATAGACTTCCCTGCTGGTAGCTGGAACCACCATCTGAGGGAATTCCGGGTTTGACCGGACAGGGAGCACAGGGAATCTAGCCCCGCAGGGCTGCCGTTCCATAAGTGTAAGACCTCCGACTGAAGGGGACGGAGGTGCCATAGCGCCCAAGGGACTGCGTCCGCAGCCGCTGACATGAGCCCCAGCATCTTCATGAGAGTCCGGATGGAGACTCGACGAGGGACATGAAGGACCCTTGCCAGGTCCTGAATCCGCGCTCTCCTTTCTAGAGTCAACTGGAGGGACATCTCCACAGAGTCGACCACGAATCCTAAATAATGGATTGAAGTCGATGGGCTCACATTCGACTTCTGCCAGTTGATAATCCAGCCCAGGCGGAGGAGAAAGGAGATTGCGATCTGAAGATGGTGGGTAAGGATCGGAACTGAAGAGGCTATGAAAAGCCAATCGTCCAGATAAGGAATAATAGTCAGTCCTTGAAGTCTCAAAGCTGCCACCACCGACACCACCACCTTGGTGAAGATGAGAGGGGCAGAAGAGATTCGGAAGGGAAGAGCGGCGAACTGAAAGTGCCTGCGAACCCCTGAAATCTGGACCGCGATCCTGAGTAACTTCCGGGAGGCGGAATGGATCGGGATGTGAAGGTAAGCATCCTTGAGGTCCAGAGTAGCCATGACGTCCCCAGGGTTGAGGATGTGGCTGACTGACCTTATGGTTTCCATCCGAAACCTGGTTTTCCTTACAAATCGATTGAGGAATCTCAAATCGATGATCATCCGGAGATCTCCCGTCTTCTTGGGAACCAGGAATACTGGAGAATAAATCCCTAGGCCTCTCTCCCCTGCCGGCACCTCCTCCAGAGCTCCCTTGGAGATATAGTCCTGAATGTAAGACTCTAGGATCTTTTGTTTGGCAGACCCGAAATTTCGCGTGGCGGTGAATCTCTCTGGGGGGGAGGGGGAGATGAGATCTACCCGGTAACCGGCAGAAACTATACCCTGAACCCAGGGGTCTGCAATCTGCTGGGCCCAAATGTGTTTGAAGTGGGAGAGACGGCCCCTGGGGGAGGGGTACGGGAAAATCTAGAGGAGATACGGCAGGGGCAGCAGGGCTTAACCAAGAGCCTCGGGGAGGCCCATAGTCAGGAGGTTTCGCCTCCTTGGTGGGTTTGCGGGGGCGTCTCGAGGATCTACGAGACGCCCCCCCCCCCCCGCAATCTCTGCGCCTAGCCTGCTGCCCTGAACGGCCTCCGCCTCTTTGATCCTGTCTGGTGCGTCCCCGAAAGGGCTGCTGGGGGAGACTCTTCCCTTTCTTGTCGGAGAGTCCCTCCATAATCTTATCCAATTCAGACCCGAACAGCCTATCCGCGTTGTCCGCATTACACGGCTTCAGCCATAGTGGTCTGCGGGCAGCTGAAACCAGAGCCATTGTTTTGGCTGCCAGTTTCAATTGCATCTGGGTGGAATCACAGAAAAAATCCATAGCCAGATTGACTGACTTGAAGGCGGTCAAGATGTCATCTCTGGAAACGCTCTGGTCCACGTCTGTCTGGATCTGATTCAGCCTGGAGCGTAGGAATCAATAGATGTCGATGCGGAGGCAGCGGCCGCCGCGTAACCCCTTCTAAGGGTGCACTCTGCCCTCCAATCTAGAGGGTCCTGCAGACTAGACCCATCATCTGCAGGGACCAGAGTGCGCCTGGACAACTTGGCTATCGCCATGTCCACCTTGGGAACGGAACCCCACGATTCCACCAAGGGTTTAGCCATCGGGTACATCAGCTTGAATTTCCTGGTGAAGACTGGACCTTTTTCAGGCTTTCTCCACTCTGTGCGCATCACAGAGAGAAGGGTCTCATCCGCCCTAAAGACACGCTGTGTCCGTCCGGCGGGATCGGGGGACTCCCCCATGTCAACATCATGGTCCCCCGACCTGATGGACTTCAGCAACTTCTGTGTTTTCTCTGGAGGAAAAAAACAAGAAGTTAGTTCTTCTTCCTCAGAAGAAGACCCCACCGAACAGGGAGTGGGTCTCTCGACTGGTGCAGCCACTTCCATGGGAGTCTGGGAGGATCCTGGTAGCCTCTCGTTAAGCAGGCGCACAACTCCCTTTATGGAATCATCCACATAGGTCTTCGTCCACTGGAACATCTCCTGCATCGTGGGTTCCGTGGTTGCCTGTGTGCGACAACTTTCACACCTTGAATAAGGGCAGTTGTCGTCCAACGGAGTGTTACAATCGTAACAGGCCAAATGCTTCCTTTTGGCCCCGGACTTCCGCTGTTGATCCGAACCAGGGGAAGCCATCACTGTAACAGAAAAGAGACAGGTCATACTCCTAACACACACATAGTGAGGTGGAAAAAAAACCATATGGGCGCCCACCAGCACTGAAGAAACTAGAGCTGGAAGAAAATACCAAATAGCAAGGAATATCTGCCAAGCACAGGGAACTCTGGAGCTAGCTTGTCAAAGCAACGCAACCAGAGACTGAATGACAGGCTCTGGGCGTTTAAAAAGAGGAAGCTCCGCCCCCGGGTGGGATCTCCACAGAGCTAAGCCCAGATCTAATGGAGCCTTTATTATAGACTCTGCTGTATAATAGTATCTCTGACCATGCAGGCGTAACAGACCAAGCACCTGGTCTAGAGAAAAGACAGAGCGGTGAGATTAGAAAAAACCCACCGCTCGGAGATATGAGAAACCGGAAGTGACGTTGCGCACCTGCGCGTCACTTCCGGAAGACGGCGGCACCCACGGCGTCTGACAACCGGAGTACCGCTGAGTCTATGAAACCGGATATGGAGGAAGAGGGGAGGGGGTCACCCCCCCCCCCCCCCCCCGAGGTACGCCAGTAAATATAGAGCCGCAATAAGCTTTAGAAAGCAAACAATAGCAAAAAAAGGCGGTCTCTTAAAAGAAACAAGAGAGCCCCCTTCAAAAACACTTCAGCTCCCAAAATGGGAGCCTCACGCCAGTCCACCTGGCCAGAGGACAGAAAAATACACGGTGGGCTGGGGGGCGATCTCCTCCCTTTCAGGGAGCTGAAGATCGCTTATTGGTTCTTGGGCTCATTAAAAATTTCCGCCGGTCCTACCAGTCCACAGGGGCAGTTAACCCCATCTGTGCTGCTGGTAGGACGTAAGGGAAAAGTAAATTTGAGCATAACGAAGAGCTGGAAGACCAATTAACACTAATTAGGTCAATTGGCAACATGATTGGGTATAAAAAGAGCTTCTCAGAGTGGCAGTGTCTCTCAGAAGCCAAGATGGGTAGAGGATCACCAATTCCCACAATGTTGCGCAGAAAGATAGTGGAGCAATATCAGAAAGGTGTTACCCAGCGAAAAATTGCAAAGACTTTGCATCTATCATCATCAACTGTGCATAACATCATCCGAAGATTCAGAGAATCTGGTACAATCTCTGTGCGTAAGGGTCAAGGCCGTAAAACCATACTGGATGCCCGTGATCTCCGGGCCCTTAAACGACACTGCACCACAAACAGGAATGCTACTGTAAAGGAAATCACAGAATGGGCTCAGGAATACTTCCAGAAACCATTGTCAGTGAACACAATCCACCGTGCCATCCGCAGTTGCCAGCTGTAACTCTACAGTGCAAAGAAGAAGCCATTTCTAAGCAAGATACACAAGCTCAGGCGTTTTCACTGGGCCAGGGATCATTTAAAATGGAGTGTGGCAAAATGGAAGACTGTTCTGTGGTCAGACGAGTCACGATTCAAAGTTCTTTTTGGAAATCTGGGACGCCATGTCATCCGGACCAAAGAGGACAAGGACAACCCAAGTTGTTATCAACGCTCAGTTCAGAAGCCTGCATCTCTCATGGTATGGGGTTGCATGAGTGCGTGTGGCATGGGCAGCTTGCATGTCTGGAAAGGCACCATCAATGCAGAAAAATATATTCAGGTTCTAGAACAACATATGCTCCCATCCAGACGTCATCTCTTTAGGGAAGACCCTGCATTTTTCAACAAGATAATGCCAGACCACATTCTGCATCAATCACAACATCATGGCTGCGTAGGAGAAGGATCCGGGTACTGAAATGGCCAGTCTGCAGTCCAGATCTTTCACCTATAGAGAACATTTGGCGCATCATAAAGAGGAAGGTGCAACAAAGAAGGTCCAAGACGATTGAACAGTTAAACGATTAAACTTGAGAAACTGGTCTCCTCGGTCCCCAGACGTCTGTTGAGTGTTGTAAGAAGAAGGGGAGATGCCACACAGTGGTGAAAATGGCCTTGTCCCAACTTTTTGGGGATTTGTTGACACCATGAAATTCTGATTCAACATATTTTTCCCTTAAAATGGTACATTTTCTCAGTTTAAACTTTTGTTCCGTGATTTATGTTCTATTCTGAATAAAATATTAGAAGTTGGCACCTCCACATCATTGCATTCAGTTTTTATTCACGATTTGTATAGTGTCCCAACTTTTTTGGAATCCAGTTTGTAGTTTCTTCACTATGCGGGTGAAGAAAGCTACTCATCAGCAACTGTAGACTCAGGCTGCTGCTGATGGTACTGCTCCTGCCACCCCACCCTGCCTCCATCTCCACCGCATACTGCCATGGTGTGTACGGATCCTCTGTCTCGTCTTCCTCATCGCCCTGTAGCTCCTCTGGCTGCTCCTGCTCCTCCTATCCTGTCAGCTGAGTAGAAAACCCACCCATTTGGCTACACATTGCCTGTGCTCCAATGTCCTCCTCCCCCTTCTCTTCCAGTTCAGCCCCCACAGGGCTCATGTGGCCGTGAGATCGAAGCGCCACGTCTCCTGTCCCCTGACCAGCCATTGTTACCAGCATCTGTTCCAGGACATGAAGCAGTGGAATGACGTCATTCTCATCCCGTAGTCCTGGCGACTGACAAATAACATGGCGTCCTCAAAAGGCCTGAGCAAACAGCAGGTGTCACGCATGAGCTGCCACTGGCTGACATCGAAGTTACACAGTGGAGTACTCCTATCCGCTTGCATCATCAAGAAATCGTTGATGGCCTTTCTCTGTTCGTATAGTCGGTCCAACATATGGAGGGTGGAATTCCAACACTTGGAAACGTTGCAAATCAGCCTATGTTGGTGGATGCCATTCTGCCGCTGCAGCTCAAAGAGGGTGTGCTTTGCGTTATACGAGTGGCTGAAGTGTATGCAAAGTTTCCTGACCATTTTTATGATATCTTGCAGATGGGTGATAGACTTCAGGAACCACTTGACAACCAGATTGAACACGTGTGCCATGCAGGGCGCATGGCTCAGCCTTCCTTGACGCAGCGCCGACACCATGTTCTTCCCGTTGTCGGCCAGTATGGTTTTGATTTTCAGTTGTTGCGGAGAAAGCCAGAATTCGATTTCTTGATGCATCACACAGAGCAGTTCCTACCCTGTGGGACTCAGTTCGCCAAGGCAAACCAGGTGCAGAACAGCGTGACACCGCCAAGCCCTGCACATGTGGTATGCTGGAGGGGCACTGTGAATTGTCCCTGCAGTGGAGGCTGAGGACATGGTGGAGGATGAGGAGGCAGAGGCAGACATTGTCGCAGGACTACCGACGTGAGGCGGAAGAGGCGTGACCTGTCCAAGTTGCTGGTGTGGCTGTGCAGGAACCACATTCACCCAGTGGGCCATAAAGGACATGTATTGTCCCTGACCGTAGTTACAGCTCCACACGTCGGCGCTGCCGTGCACTTTGGCAGACACCGACAGGCTCAAAGACTGGCCCACGTTCTGTTCTACATGTGTGTGCAGGTGTCACGGATGGTGTTGCAGAAAGCTGGAACTTATAAATAAACATCCGACTGGCTTGATCCCAAACTAAGGAGCATATGGGTGAGCCCTATAAAACCCATAGAGCTCTCCCTGACTGCTATGCCCATGCAAAGGTCTTTATGGTAGACGATTGCATGTCCATGTACCTTATGCTATGTGACACCTGAAAACCCTATAATAGTGAGGGGACACGACCACCCGCTCCCTGCACTTAATACGGACGGAGTCAGGGTCACCTACAATCAAGCCAGCAAGGAAACACAAATAAAGGAAACAGACTTATCTTAAGAATCAGGAGAAGCAGCATCCAGCAGTGAACAACTCATCCAGGAAGAAGTATAAACCGCAAAGTGAGGCAGTATGGGAGGGAATATAAAGGGAGGCAATTAGTGTAAATAGGTGACAGCTGGGAGAAGGAAAGGAGATGACAAAGTGAAACCAAAACAAAGAACATCATGTAAGAGGTACAGAAGAATGTCTGCCAGACCTTCTCAGAGAGCTGGCGGTGACAGCACGGCTGGTACTGCCTTTTTCGCAATGAAATGACAGCTTGGGACTCTCCACCTCGGCACAAACCATCAGTTCTCTGAAAGATGCAGAGTCCACCACTTGGAAAGGGAGGGACTGCAGCACCAGCAACTTGGACAGGAACACGTTCAGCTTCTGTGCCGTTGGATGCGTGCACGCATACTGTTGTCTCTTGGCAATCGCTTTGGTGATCAATTGCTGACGGAATAAATGACGAGGAGTAGGAGCAGGAGCATCTGGACCAGCAGAAGATGGGATTGACAGACAGCTCCCTTCGACTAAGGTGATGGAGCTTTGACTGGTTGAAGCTGGGTGAGTGCCACTGGGTGATGTAGCAGTAGCTGCTGCTGCTGGCTCGACCACCACATCGTAGCCACGGTTCTCCCAGGCCACTTTATGGTGATGCTGCATATGTTGATGCAGGGCCGGGGTGCCAACATTCACCTTCCGCCCACATATTCTACATATGGCCATGTTAACCTCCTCCAGCAGCTTCACAAAAAATTGCCAGACCACCTAGTACCTGATTTTCCCCCCAACACTGCTCATTGGCTGACTGCTACTGCCGCTGCTTCCGTGAACCCATGCACCACTTCTTTCCAGGCAGGTAAGCTGCTGCAAAGCGGGTAGTCTACCCCGTGCCCGTTTGGCTCCCAACCTCCCACTGCTGCCACCCTGCTGACTCCCAGCCACGCTAGCGACTTACTGGCTCAGCCGCTCACTGCGACTACTGCTGCCACGACACCTTACTCTGCTGCGACCTCTGCTTGTGCCAGAAACATTCAGGCTTCTGCCACTCCTCTATGCATGGCCTGGCACTTCTCTGCCTGGCATACTTGTAGCTCACCTAAACCAATGAAAGGGGAATTAAAATACCCCTAAAAACGACAAATATATTTTTCTTTTTGTACTAAAATAGGCCACTAAACGCTTTTACCACAATTAACTGCGGAAATGCACTGAGAATATATTTTTCTTGTTAGACTGAATTAGCCCACCATATGCTTTGACCACAAAAAATTTAAAGAGTGAAGTGCTTATATATATTTCTTGCAGTAATGAAATATGCCACTATACACTTTCACCCGAAATAACTGCAGCAGTGAACTGAGAATATATATTTCTTGTTGGACTGAATTATGCCACTATACATTTTGACCAGAAAAAAATTAAAGGGTGAAGTGCTTATATATATTTACAGTACCGAAATACGCCACTATACGCTTTCACCAGAAAACACTGCAGCAGTTCACTGAGAATATATATTTCTTGTTGGACTGAATTAGGCCACTATACGCTTTGACCACAAAAAAATTAAAGAGTGAAGTGCTTATATATATTTCTTGCAGTACTGAAAGAACCAGAAATAACTGCAACAGTGCAGTGCGTATATATTTGTCTTTTTTTACAGAAATTCGCCCCTATACGCTTTTAACTGAAATAACTGCAACAATGCAGTGCATATGTATTTTTCTTTTTTTACTGAAATACGCCCCTATACGCTTTCACCAGAAATCACTGCAGCAGTGCACTGAGAATATATATTTCTTGTAGGACTGAATTAGACCACTATACACTTTGACCAGAAAAAAATTAGAGAGTGAAGTGCTTATATGTATTTCTTGCAGTACTTAAATACGCCCTTATACGCTTTCACCAGAAATAACTGCAACAGTGCAGTGTGTATATATTTTTCTTTTTTTACTGAAATACGCCCCTATATGCTTTCACCAGAAATCACTGCAGCAGCACACTGAGAATATATATTTCTTGTAGGACTGAATTAGACCACTATACACTTTGACCAGAAAAAAATTAAAGAGTGAAGTGCTTATATATATTTCTTGCAGTACTGAAAGAACCAGAAATAACTGCAACAGTGCAGTGCACATATATTTTTTCTTTTTTTAATGAAATACGCCATTATACGCTTTCAACTGAAATAACTGCAACAGTACAGTGCGTATATATTTGTCTTTTTTTACAGAAATTTGCCCCTATACGCTTTTAACTGAAATAACTGCAACAATGCAGTGCATATATATTTTTCTTTTTTTACTGAAATACGCCCCTATACGCTTTCACCAGAAATCACTGCAGCAGTGCACTGAGAATATATATTTCTTGTAGGACTGAATTAGACCACTATACACTTTGACCAGAAAAAAATTTGAGAGTGAAGTGCTTATATGTATTTCTTGCAGTACTTAACCACCTAAGCCCCCCTAGCTTAAACACCCTTAATGACCAGGTCACTTTTTACACTTCTGACCTACACTACTTTTACCGTTTATTGCTCGGTCATGCAACTTACCACCCAAATGAATGTTACCTCCTTTTCTTCTCACTAATAGAGCTTTCATTTGGTGGTATTTCATTGCTGCTGACATTTTTACTTTTTTTGTTATTAATCGAAATTTAACGATTTTTTGGCAAAAAAATGACATTTTTCACTTTCAGTTGTAAAATTTTGCAAAAAAAACGACATCCATATATAAATTTTTCTCTAAATTTATTGTTCTACATGTCTTTGATAAAAAAAAAATGTTTGGGTAAAAAAAAAATGGTTTGGGTAAAAGTTATAGCATTTACAAACTATGGTACAAAAATGTGAATTTCTGCTTTTTGAAGCAGCTCTGACACCTGTCATGTTTCCTGAGGTTCTACAATGGCCAGACAGTATAAACACCCCACAAATGACCCCATTTCGGAAAGTAGGCACCCTAAGGTATTCGCTGATGGGCATAGTGAGTTCATAGAACATTTTATTTTTTGTCACAAGTTAGCGGAAAATTATGATTTTTTTTTCTTACAAAGTCTCATATTCCACTAACTTGTGACAAAAAATAAAAACTTCTATGAACTCACTATGCCCATCAGCGAATACCTTGGGGTGTCTTCTTTCCAAAATGGGGTCACTTGTTGGGTAGTTATACTGCCCTGGCATTCTAGGGGCCCTAATGTGTGGTTAGTAGTTTGAAATCAAAATCTGTAAAAAGTGGCCGGTGAAATCCGAAAGGTGCTCTTTGGAATGTGGGCCCCTTTGCCCACCTAGGCTGCAAAAAAGTGTCACACATGTGGTATCTCTGTACTCAGGAGAAGTTGGGCAATGTGTTTTGGGGTGTCATTTTACAAATACCCATGCTGGGTGAGATAAATATCTTGGTCAAATGCCAACTTTGTATAAAAAAATGGGAAAAGTTGTCTTTTGCCAAGATATTTCTCTCACCCAGCATGGGTATATGTAAAATGACACCCCAAAACACATTGCCCAACTTCTCCTGAGTACAGAGATACCACATGTGTGACACTTTTTTGCAGGCTAGGTGGGCAAAGGGGCCCACATTCCAAAGAGCACCTTTCGGATTTCACCGGCCATTTTTTACAGATTTTGATTTCAAACTACTTTGCACGCATTTGGGCCCCTAAAATGCCAGGGCAGTATAACTACCCCACAAGTGACCCCATTTTGGAAAGAAGACACCCCAAGGTATTTCGTGATGGGCATAGTGAGTTCATGGAAGTTTTTATTTTTTGTCACAAGTTAGTGGAATATGAGACTTTGTAAGAAAATAAATAAATAAATAAATAAATCATCATTTTCCGCTAACTTGTGACAAAAAATAAAAAGTTCTATGAACTCACTATGTCCATCAGCGAATACCTTAGGGTGTCTACTTTCCGAAATGGGGTCATTTGTGGGGTGTTTGTACTCGCTGGCCATTGTAGAACCTCAGGAAACATGACAGGTGCTCAAAAAGTCAGAGCTGCTTAAAAAAGCGGAAATTCACATTTTTGTACCATATAGTTTGTAAACGCTATAACTTTTACCCAAACCATTTTTATTTTACCCAAACATGTTTTTTTTATCGAAGACATGTAGAACAATAAATTTAGAGAAAAATTTATATATAGATGTAGTTTTTTTTGCAAAATTTTACAACTGAAAGTGAAAAATGTCATTTTTTTGCCAAAAAATCGTTACATTTCGATTAATAACAAAAAAAGTAAAAATGTCAGCAGCAATGAAATACCACCAAATGAAAGCTCTATTAGTGAGAAGAAAAGGAGGTAAAATTCATTTGGGTGGTAAGTTGCATGACTGAGCAATAAACGGTGAAAGTAGTGTAGTGCAGAAGTGTAAAAAGTGGCCTGGTCATTAAGGGTGTTTAAGCTAAGGGGGCTGAAGTGGTTAAGGTGAAATATGGCCGTGTCCTTAAGGGGTTAAAAACAACAGATCATCCGACAGAAAATGAGCCCCCACAAAGCTCCATAGACATAACTGTAAAAAAAAAAAAAAGTTATGGGAGTCAGAATATGGCGATGAAAAAAAATAATAATTTAAAAGTTTTTTTTACAATTTTAAAACAGAAGAAAAACTGAACAAATATTGTATCACCGTAATTGTACTGCCCTGAAGAATGAAGAGCACAAGTTAGTTTTATTGTATAGTGAATGCTGTAAAAACAAAACCCATGAAAATGTGGCAGAATTGCATTTTTTCCCCAATTCCACCACATTTGTAATTGTTTTCCCACTACATGGCATGCAATATTAAAAGTATTAGAAAGTACAACTTGGCCCACAAAAAACTGAACTGAAAAATAAAAAGGTTATGGCTCTTGAAAGGCATGGAGTGAGAAACAAAGACAAAAAACTGTGTTAAATATTTGCTTTTCAATATACTCTTTAAATAAAGCCTTTGAAACTCTTATCCTTGAAAAACAAAAGCATATTTTCTGTTCTGCTTTATAAATCTTCACTCACATTTGATAGAAAACATGTTGCTAATATGATTTTTTTTTTGTTATCAATAGTTAATAAATATTACAGACTCAATGAATGATTCTTCTCTCTATGCTATGTACCCATTGGAAGCACAGTTTTGCCTGATGGACATATTATGGATGTGAAGAAGATGTCTTATATATGTTATTTTTCTCACTTGCAGGTCTTCTTGGTATGGTGGCTCACATGATGTACACTCAAGTCCTTCAAGTTACTGTGAGTTTAGGACCTGAAGACTGGAGACCGCATTCATGGGATTATGGGTGGTCTTTCTGGTAGGTATCAATGCAATACCATTTGTAGGATTTATATTTAAAAGTAGATATGTGGGGGACATATCATTTTCATATACAACCAGCAAATTAGGGTAGATCCATAGGTTTTCATTTTGTCAGTCTTAAAAATCTATAACTATAGACTAAGGTTATGTTTAGGGATGAGCGAATATCATATTTTGAAGTTCGCGTGCCGGTTCGTGTGGGGGTATTTACTGAATTGCGTTATGGATTTCGTTACCACGGACCATAACGCAATTCCATGACGGAATGCATAACGGAATGCCTTTAGAGGCATTCCGTTATTCATTGGGTCATAATAGAAGTCTATAGCCTGCATAACGGATCCTTCCGATTAATGTAATGCTGGAGTCCTCTCATGCATAACAGAAACCGGACTGATATGTTATGCAGGTCATAGACTTCTATTATGATGGAATGAATAATGGAATTGCGTTATGGTCCGTGGTAATCGAATCCATAACGCAATTAAGTAAATACCACAACACGAACCCGCACACGAACTTCAAAATAAGAAATTCGCTCATTCCTAGTTATGCTGAGGTGCATGTAAAACCACTTGAAAACCACCTTGGAAAAATGTGGTTTGATGTGCTTTTCAGATTGGTTGCAGGTGAAATACATTTACTTAATACAAATTAAAAAAAAACTCATGAAAACCTCATCTGATGTGGTTTGGTGGTGTTTGAACCGCACCTGAACCGCACCATGTAAACATACCCTTAGTGATGTGCTCCCATAAAGACACAGCTTTTACTGAAGCAGTAATATTAAAGGGGTTTCTGGGAATAATTATATTTTAGCAAGTGCCTGCAGACTGCCCCCTAAACAGAAGATTTATACTTACCAGCTCCATGCCGCTCAAGTCCTCAGTGTAGCCTCCACTGTCTACATCTTTCAGTCCCCACAATGTTTTCTTCTAACGGTGCATGAGCATGGTCACATACACCGCTCCAGCCAATGACTGGCTTCACTGGTGATCTGCTGCTTGTGGCTGCATCACTGCTTAAGCCAATCATTATTCCTCTTTTACGGCTACTTCCACACAGTCAGTATTTGGTCAGTATTTTGCCTCAGTATTTGTAAGCGAAAAATACGTAGCAGTGGCTTCATATCATGGAAAAGGTCCAAAATCTTTCCATTATACCTTTTCTCTGCGGGTTTCACTCCTGGTTTTGGCTTACACATACTGAGGCAAAACACTGACTAAGCACTGACAGTGTGAAAGGATCCTAAGGTCCTACTCACAAAGGCAGTGTTTGGTCAGTGATTTCAAGTGTCAGTTATAGTTATTAGTGTTGGGGGAGCATGCTCAGCACATTGCGGTGTTCGGATGAATACCACATGTTCTCGAGTACAATGCTCGAGTCTCCTCCCCGCATGTTTGTTGGCTCCTACGCAGCCAACAAACATGCAGGTAGGTACTGCCATTCATTGTAATGCAGTAGCCATGTTGGCTGCTTTCATTACAGTGGTTGGCTGGCCAAAATGCATCATCGGGTGCTATATAGCACCCAATGACACGTGTTTGGCTCAGTATTAGTCTGAGCTGGAGAGCAGAAGGGAGAGATAGTGTAGCGATTGAAATAGCAATATTTTAGTTTTTATACTTGATATAGACCCAAAAGTCTTTTTAAAGATTATTGTGTGTGGCAGCAATATATATTTTTAGCACAACCTGCGCTAAATTGCTAAAACTTGTTAGAGACCCAAAAGTCCTTTTAAGGACTATAGTTGTATCGGGCAGCAATATACACTGCTCAAAAAAATAAAGGGAATACTTAAACAACACAATGTAACTCCAAGTCAATCACACTTCTGTGAAATCAAACTGTCCACTTAGGAAGCAACACTGAGTGACAATCAATTTCTCATGCTGTTGTGCAAATGGGATAGACAACAGGTGGAAATTATAGGCAATTAGCAAGACACCCCCAATAAAGGAGTGGTTCTGCAGGTGGTGACCTGACCACTTCTCAGTTCCTATGCTTCCTGGCTGATGTTTTGGTCACTTTTGAATGCTGGCGGTGCTTTCACCCTAGTGGTAGCATGAGACAGAGTCTACAACCCACACAAGTGGCTCAGGTAGTGCAGCTTATCCAGGATGGCACATCAATGCGAGCTGTGGCAAGAAGGTTTGCTGTGTCTGTCAGCGTAGTGTCCAGAGCATGTAGGCGCTACCAGGAGACAGGCCAGTACATCAGGAGACGTGGAGGAGGCCGTAGGAGGGCAACAACCCAGCAGCAGGACCGCTACCTCCGCCTTTGTGCAAGGAGGAACAGGAGGAGCACTGCCAGAGCCCTGCAAAATGACCTCCAGCAGGCCACAAATGTGCATGTGTCTGCTCAAACGGTCAGAAACAGACTCCATGAGGGTGATATGAGGGTCCGACGTCCACAGGTGGGGGTTGTGCTTACAGCCCAACAACGTGCAGGACGTTTGGCATTTGCCAGAAAACACCAAGATTGGCAAATTCGCCACTGGCGCCCTGTGCTCTTCACAGATGAAATCAGGTTCACACTGAGCACATGTGACAGACATGACAGAGTCTGGAGACGCCGTGGAGAATGTTCTGCTGCCTGCAACATCCACCAGCATGACCGGTTTGGCATTGGGTCAGTAATGGTGTGGGTGGCATTTCTTTGGAAGGCCGCAAAGCCATCCATGTGCTCGCCAGGGGTAGCCTGACTGCCATTAGGTACCGAGATGAGATCCTCAGACCCCTTGTGAGACCATATGCTGGTGCGGTTGGCCCTGGGTTCCTCCTAATGCAAGACAATGCTAGACCTCATGTGGCTGGAGTGTGTCAGCAGTTCCTGCAAGACGAAAGTATTGATGCTATGGACTGGCCCGCCCGTTCCCCAGACCTGAATCCAATTGAGCACATCTGGGACATCACGTCTCGCTCTATCCACCAACGTCACGTTGCACTACAGACTGTCCAGGAGTTGGCAGATGCTTTAGTCCAGGTCTGGGAGGAGATCCCTCAGGAGACCGTCTGCCACCTCATCAGGAGCATGCACAGGCATTGTAGGGAGGTCATACAGGCACGTGGAGGCCACACACACTACTGAGCCTCATTTTGACTTGTTTTAAGGACATTACTTCAAAGTTGGATCAGCCTGTAGTGTGTTTTTCCACTTTAATTTTGAGGGTGACTCCAAATCCAGACCTCCAGGGGTTAAAAAATTTTATTTCCATTTTTTTTGTGTGTGATTTTGTTGTCAGCACATTCAACTATGTAAAGAACAAAGTATTTCAGAAGAATATTTAATTAATTCAGATCTAGGATGTGTTATTTTTGTGTTCCCTTTATTTTTTTGAGCAGTGTATATTTTTAGCGCAACCTGCGCTAAATAGCTTGCAATTGTTTGGCCGCTGCAAACACCGACATTATCTGCGCTACATCTCCTGTTTAACATGCGCGCAGCCTAAAAATATCTGACATTCAGTGTACTTTTTCCGTAGACAGTGTCCGCTGTGGACAGTTACATTACCTGCGCTACATCTCCTGTATAACGTCTGCATATCCGAAATATCAGTGACATTCAGTCTCATTTTTTTTCTGCTGGTGGCATCGACATTACCTGCGCTATACCTCATTTATAACGGTTGTGCAACCTAAATATCAGTGACATTAATTCAGTGTAATTTTTTATTAGGCGGTGGTGACAGCGACATTACTTGCGCTATACCTCCTGTTTAACATGTGCGCATCCTAAATATCAGTGACATTCATTCAGTGTAATTTTTTATTAGGCTTGGTGACAGCAACATTACTTGCGGTATACCTCCTGTTTAACGTGTGCGCATCCTAAAAATATCTGACATTCTGTGTACTTTATTTGCGCATACACTTACAAAACCTGCGCTACTGTACGTGTGACATACTTGCAAGCATATATACTATTTAATATGCGCAAGGCGAGCAGTAAGGGATGGGGATTTGGCCATGCTGCTGATGGTGCACGCAGAAGCCATGGCCCTGGGTGTGGTGAAACTGTGCCTGCTGCCAGAGCACAAAAAACACACTCATGATACCTAGCTTCATGTCCCAGTTTGCAGGGCGACGCAGGACACCATTCTCGAAGTCAGACCAGTACGACCAGGCGGTCGGTTGGATTGCAGCAGATAATGCTTCCAGTCAGTTAAGCACCACCCTGTCTTCCACCTCAGTAGCCAAGAGTCTGGTCAACAGAATCCTTACCCTGATCCTCCTTCCACCCACCATGGAGAGTCTTGGAAAACAAGTGATCCTATACTGGGATATTCCGAGGAGCTGTTTTCATTGCCATTCCTTAATTTGGGCCTCTCGCCAAGCCCGCTTGAAGAGGGACATGATGAGATCTTGTGCTTTGATTCCCAAACTGTCACGGAAGGTGTTACAGAAAACTAGAAGACACAAATGAAGATCCGACTGACTTGATCCAAAACTAAGGAACCAAAGGGTAAGCCCTGCAACAGCCCTAGCTCTCTCCCTTACTGCTCAGCCTATGCAAAAATCTCTATGGTAGATAATTGCATACCCTCGTTCCTCGACTGTATGAAACCTGAACACCCTATAATAGTGAGGGGACACGACCACCGGCTCCCTACACTTAATACGGAGGGTGTCAGGGTCACCTAGGATCAAGCAAACAGGAAAACACAGATAAATGAACAGACTTATCTGTAGAAGCATCAGTTGTAGCATCCAGCATGAACACTCTCCAGGAAGTTGTATAAACCGCAAAGTGATGCAGTATGGGAGGGGATTTAAAGGGATGCAATCAGTGCAACTAGATGACAGCTGAGAGAGGGAAACGAGATGACAAAACGAAAGCAAAACAAAAGAACCTCAAGCAGGAGGTTCTGAAGAATGTCTGTCAGAGCTTCTCAGATGTCTGGCGGTGACAGTACCCCTCCTTCTACGAGTGGACTCCGGATACTCAGAGCCCACCTTCTCAGGATGGGACCTATGGAAAGCCCTGATGAGACGAGTGGCCTTAATGTCCGTCACTGGGACCCACATCCTCTCCTCAGGACCATAACCCCCCCAATGAATGAGGTACTGGAGAGAACCGCGGACAACACGAGAATCCACAATCCTAGAGACCTGAAATTCAAGATTACCATCAACCACAATCGGTGGAGGAGGCAAAGAGGAGGGTACAATGGGTTGGACATAAGGTTTTAATAGGGACTTATGAAAAACATTATGGATCTACCAAGTCTGAGGAAGATCAAGACGGTAGGCAACAGGATTGATGACGGACAAGATTTTGTAAGGCCCAATAAACTTAGGACCCAACTTCCAGGAGGGAACCTTCAATTTGATATTCTTAGTAGACAACCACACCAGATCACCAACATTCAGGTCCGGACCAGGCACACGTCTCTTATCCGCTACACGCTTATATCTCTCACTCATGCTCTTTAGATTATCATGAATCTTTTGCCAAATAGATGACAAAGACGAGGAGAATCTCTCCTCATCAGGTAAACCAGAAGACCCCTCTCCAGAGAATGTCCCAAACAGCGGATGAAACCCATATGCACCAAAAAATGGTGACTTATCAGAGGACTCCTGACGACGGTTATTTAAAGCAAACTCAGCAAGGGAGAGAAAAGAACACCAATCCTCCTGATTCTCCGCCACAAAACAGCGCAGATATGTCTCCAGATTCTGATTGACGCGCTCCGTCTGGCCATTCGACTGTGGGTGGAAAGCAGAAGAGAATGACAACCGAACCCCCAAGCGAGAACAGAAAGCCTTCCAGAATCTGGAAACAAACTGCGTGCCCCTATCAGAGACTATGTCTGAAGGAATACCATGCAATTTGACAATGTGATCAATAAATGCCTGCGCCAGCGTCTTAGCATTGGGCAATCCAGGAAAAGGAATGAAATGCGCCATTTTGCTAAAACGGTCCACCACCAGAATCACAGTCTTCCCCGAGGAACGAGGCAGGTCCGTAATGAAGTCCATGGACAGATGTGTCCAAGGACGGGAAGGAATGGGTAACGGGAGGAGAGGACCTGATGGCCGTGAATGAGGGACTTTGGCACGAGCGCAGGTCTCGCAGGCTGCCACAAAACCCTCAACCGACTTACGAAGCGCCGGCCACCAGAATCTCCGAGCGATGAGATGCACTGTGGCTCTACCCCCCGGGTGCCCAACAAGGACAGTATCGTGGTGCTCCTTAAAAACCTTGTGTCTTAAAGCGAGAGGCACAAACAACCTCCCAGGAGGACAAAGATCAGGAGCCTCTGCCTGGGCTGCCTGAACCTCTGCCTCCAATGCAGGATAAAGAACAGAGACTACCACACCTTCAGCCAAAATGGGACCCGGGTCTTCAAAATTCCCACCTCCTGGAAAACAACGTGACAGGGCATCCGCCTTCACATTCTTAACCTTAGGGCAGAACGTGATAACAAAATTAAACCTTGAAAAGAACAAAGACCATCTGGCCTGTCTCGGGTTCAGACGCTTGGCTGAATCCAAGTAGGCCAGATTCTTATGGTCGGTAAACATGGTAATAGGGTGTCTGGCTCCCTCTAGCCAATGGCGCCATTCCTCAAAAGCTAACTTGATGGCCAACATCTCCCTATCTCCCACATCGTAATTTCTCTCTGCGGAGGAGAGTTTCCTTGAGAAAAAGACACACAGTCGCCATTTGGCAGGAGAGGGACCCTGAGACAAGACCACACCGACACCCACCTCAAAAGCGTCCACCTCAACTATGAAGGGCAGAGAGATATCAGGTTGTACCAAGATGGGAGCGGAAGCAAAACTCTCCTTGATACTAGAAAAGGCCTTATGCGAGGCGCATAAGGCCTTTTCTAGTATCAAGGAGAGTTTTGGGGGTGTGGGGGGTACCGACCAGGAGGAAAAATCGACCCCCTTTCTAGTCATATCAGTGAGTGGTTTAACAACAGAGGAATAATTCTAAATAAACTTCCTGTAATAATTGGCAAAACCCCAAAAACGCATCAGCGCCTTCTGATTCTCAGGAAGCTCCCACTCAAGCACAGCGCGGACCTTCTCGGGGTCCATGCGAAAACCAGAAACGGAGAGAAGAAACCCCAGAAATTGAATTTCTGGAACCGCAAACACACATTTTTCCAGTTTAGCGTACAATTTATTCTCCTGCAGGAGGAGAAGGCCTGACGTAGGTGGTCCTTATGAGTTTTGAAATCAGGAGAAAAAATCTAAATGTCATCTAGATACACTAGTACAAATTTCCCCATTAAATGATAAAAAATGCTGTTCACAAAATGCTCAAAGACGGCTGGAGCATTCATCAAACCAAAAGGCATAACCAAATTCTCAAAATGGCCCTCAGGGGTATTGAAGGCCGTCTTCCATTCGTCTCCTTCTCTGACCCTGACCAGGTTGTATGCCCCTCTTAGATCCAACTTGGAAAAAACTTTAGCCCCAATAATCTGGTTAAACAGGTCCGGGATCAGAGGAAGCGGATAAGGGTCACGAATTGTGATACTGTTCAGCTCCCTGAAATCCAGACATGGTCTTAAAGAACCATGTTTTTTCTTAACAAAGAAAAAACCAGCGTCAACAGGTGACTTCAAGGGTCGTATGTGTCCCTTTCTCAGGCTCTCAGAAATATAAGCATGCATAGCGACCCTTTCAGGTTGGGAGAGATTGTATAAACGAGATTTAAGCAGCTTGGCGCCTGGGATGAGATTAATAGGGCAATCGTACTCCCTGTGAGGGGGCAGCTCCTGAACACCACTCTCAGAAAACACATCCGAAAATTCAAAGAGAAAAGATGGTACAGTCTTAGTAGAAACCTCTGAAACAGATGTCGTGAGGCAATTCTCTGTGTAAAAGTCACTCCAACCATTTATTTGCCTCGCTTGCCAATCAAAGGTGGGGTTATGTTTAGTGAGCCAGGGTAGCCCCAACACTAGAGGAGTAGGCAACCCGCTTAGGACGAAACATGACACATCCTCAACATGAGTATCACTCACAATCAAACGGATATTGTGAACTATGCCCTTTAACGATTTCTGAGAAAGTGGAGCAGAATCAATAGCAAAAACAGGTATATCCTTTCCCAAAGTGCATACCTGGAAACCATGTGTTATAGCAAATTGATTATCAATGAGATTGACAGCTGCTCCACTATCTACAAAAATCTCACAAAAAATGTTCTTGCTCTCTAGCGCCACCCTGGCATTTAGGACAAAACGGGAACTACAAGCAAACGGAAAACCTTCAATTTCCGCATCAACTTTGCTAATAGTAACAGATGGAACGTTTTTAGAGGATTTTTTTCTTTTTGTTTCTTTATTACTCTCAAAAAACTGCCTGAATCTTCTAGAGGGACAAACATTTGCCAAATGATTTATACCTCCACAACAGAAACAAACCCTCCTCTGAGAGCTGAATCTTCTACTGTCAGAGACAAGCAAACCCAGCTGCATGGGCTCCTGCTCAGAGGTGATTGAGAGAGACTGAGACCCCTGCGCACTGAAAGAGACCGCCTCACTGTCCTTGGAGTGAGTATGACAGGAAGGAGTGATCTCTCCTCTCTCTTTAAGATGCCTGTCAATACGAACGGCCCGAGACATGGCAGAGTCCAAGGAGGTAGGTCTCTCATGAAAGGCAAATGCATCTTTCAATCCCTCTGAAAGACCATGGCAAAATTGACTTCGGAGTGCAGCATCATTCCAACCAGTATCAGCTGCCCATTTCTGAAATTCTGAACAGTATATCTCTGCGGACTGTTTACCCTGGCGTAAAAAAGACGTAGTCTAGACTCAGCCAGAGCAATACGATCCGGATCATTATATATCTGACCCAGGGCTAAAAAAAATTCATCCACTGAACGGAGGGGCCGTGCCCCCACCGGCAGTGAAAGGGCCCAAGACTGAGCGTTATCCCTGAGCAGCGAGATGATGATCCCCACCCTCTGCTCCTCATCACCAGAGGAATGGGGAAGTAGGCGAAAATGGAGTTTGCAAGCCTCTCTAAACCAAACAAAATTCTCACTACCCCCGGAGAACGTATCCGGGAGCGAGATCTTAGGCTCAGAACAAACTCCATGAACGCAAGCTAAATCGGTCACCTGAAACTGAGATACAGTTTTACGGAGATCTGCTACCTCCAATGAAAGACCCTGCATGTGTTCAGTCAAACGTGAAACTGGATCCATGCTTGAGACGGTTTTGGGCGGTTTATAATGTCACGGAAGGTGTTACAGAAAACTAGAAGACACAAATGAAGATCCAACTGACTTGATCCAAAACTAAGGAACCAAAGGGTAAGCCCTGCAACAGCCCTAGCTCTCTCCCTTACTGCTCAGCCTATGCAAAAATCTCTATGGTAGATAATTGCATACCCTCGTTCCTCGACTGTATGAAACCTGAACACCCTATAATAGTGAGGGGACACGACCACCAGCTCCCTACACTTAATACGGAGGGAGTCAGGGTCACCTAGGATCAAGCAAACAGGAAAACACAGATAAATGAACAGAGTTATCTGTAGAAGCATCAGTTGTAGCATCCAGCATGCACACACTCCAGGAAGTTGTATAAACCGCAAAGTGATGCAGTATGGGAGGGGATTTAAAGGGATGCAATCAGTGCAACTACATGACAGCTGAGAGAGGGAAACGAGATGGCAAAACGAAAGCAAAACAAAAGAACCTCAAGCAGGAGGTTCTGAAGAACGTCTGTCAGAGCTTCTCAGATGTCTGGCGGTGAGACAAACTCTGGAGCATCCACAGTCAGAAGAAGATGACGATGGGGAACGGCAATTAGTGTTTCACGAGGTGGATGATGATGATAATGAGACACAGTTGCCAATAAGTCAACCGCAATTAGTGTCTCAAGAGCTTAATGATGAGAATGAGACACAGTTGTCAATAAGTCAATAACTGAGGTTGTTGTTAGGTCAACAAGTTAGGAGAATGACCAGAGTGAGGAAGTGGAAGAGGAGGTGCTGGATGATGAAGTCACTGACCCAACCTGGGAAGGTGGCAAGCCGAGCGAGGACAGCAAGACAGAGGGGGAGGGAACCGCAACACCGCAATAGGCTGGAAGAGGCAGTGGGATGGCAAAAGGGAGAAGGCGGGCCACACCAAACAGGCCTGCAAGTGTTCCCCGGAGCACCCCCTTGTGGCAATCTCCCTTGCCAAGGGGTAGGTGTTCCGCAGTCTGGCGGTCTTTTGAGAAAAGTGCAGACGATAAAAGAATTGTCAATTGCAACCTGTGCCGTACCAAAATGAGCAGGGGTGTGAACACTAGCAACCTCACCACCACCAGCATGATCCACCACATGGCATCAAAGCACCCTAATAGGTGGTATGAACGCCTGGGTCCACAATCAGTGTCTGCGGGTCACACCACTGCCTCCTCTTCCAATGTGTTACGTACTGGCCAATCCTCTGTCCAAGACGCAGCCCGGATGCCTCCTGCCATGCACCAGGACCTTCGCAAGCACCATCAGATAGCACATCCACTTCTGTGCCCCAGCACGGCATACAGATGTCTATACCCCAGTCCTTTAAACGAAAGCGCAAATACTCAGCCACACACCCACAGACCATAGCATTAAATGCGTACCTTTCCAAATTGCTGGCCCTGGAAATGTTGCTATTTAGGCTTGTGGACACTGAGGCTTTCTGCAGCCTGATGGCGGAAGCTGTCCCACGGTACTCTGTCCCCAGCCACCAATATTTTTCATGGTGTGCAGTCCCAGTCTTACACCAGCATGTGTCCCGTAACATCACCCGTGCCCTGACTAACGCAGTTATTGGGAAGGTCCACTTAATGACTGACACAAGGACAAGTGCTTTTGGCCAGGGACGCTACATTTCCCTGATGGCACACTGGGTGAACGTTGTGGAGGCCGGGAGCAAGTCATACCCTGGGATGGCACAGGTGCTACCGATGCCAAGGAATTGCGGGTCCTACTTCCATCAGGGTTTCCGCCACCACCTACATTAGTGGCTGCAACCCCCCATTCTCCTCCTCCACCTCTTGCTCTACTTCCATCTCTGAATTATCATCTTGAAGCACCAGTCAGACATCAGTCAGTAGCTGGAAGCAGTGTAGCATAAGCATAATACATTCGTCATATTCGCCATCTTCGCTAATTCTAGATATCAAACCAATAGGAAAGTAGCCTTAAGTTAAAATCGCACTACGCGATTATTTACATCGCATAATAATCGCGATAACTAGAATGACGAATATTCGATTTTGACAAATATGAAACTAATATTCTATCGAATATTCGCGAATTTCGTCGAAATCGAATATGGCACCTGCTGCTCATCACTACTCGGCAGCAGGCTCGCGCCCACAAAAGTTTTTAGATGGTCAGCTCGGCAGCAGGCCCTCGTCCACAATTTTTTTTAGATGGTCAGATCAGCAGCAGGCACTCGCCCCTAATGTTTTAAATGGTCAGATCAGCAGCAGGCACTCGCCCCTAATGTTTTAGATGATCAGCTCAGCAGCAGACCCTCACCCCTAATGTTTTAGATGGTCAGATCAGCAGCAGGCCCTCGCCCCTAATGTTTTAGAGGGTCACCAGCAGGCCCTTGCTCCTAATGTTTTTGAGGGTCAGCAGCAGGCCATCAATCATAATTTTTCAAGGGTGTGTATGATGCCCTCCTTTATGTGTAATAAAGGGTGTATTGGAGTGTCGGTTCCTTGTAATTTTTGGCAGCCCTTTCCCTTAGTGCATAGGCTTTATGAGTGGTGTAGGAGTCCCACTACCTGAACAATTGTACCACAATGTGAATAAGGCCCACCTTTATGTGATATACAGGTTGTATCGGAGTGCCTCTTCCTTTTAATTTTTGGCAGAATGTTTCCTAACAATTTTTCCGCTAAAATCGATTTTATCTTTGGTTTTGTGCGTATTATTGTCAGTCTGTAAAAGTGGCGTACTACTCGGACAACATCGTTCCCAGCAGCGACCTGGCAGTCCAAGATGCATCCAGACATCCTCCCCATGCAGTCCCCGAACCATTTCAGTGGTGTTTCCATCAATTTCTGAATTTTTACTATGAACCAGACACCCTCCCCTCTTCAAAGCAGTGGGTACCTGGTTTAATGCTCGGGTTCTCCCATTGACTTCCATCGTGCTCGGTTGCTCGGTAGAGCACCTGAGCATCTCGAGGTGTTCTACTCGAGCACAAGAGCACTTTGGTGCTGGACCAACACTAATAGCTACCCAAAATCAGGAATGGAGCCTACACAGAGATAAGGAAATGGAAAGACTTGTTACTGTTCTGTGTTTCTGACCCACATCTGGTTTTGGCTCATAATCACTGATGAAAATCAGCCCCAAGATTCTTTCACACTCTTCTGTGGCTTGTTTGTTTATTTAAAAAAATGCAATCAATTTAATGTGTGCTTTTTTTCTATGTGGTTTTTTTTTTTTTATTATTATTCACACATTCTTAACATGTTTTTTTTTGTGTTTTTTCCCCCCTGAAGAAGTCTATATAAAAATGGCTGAAAACAAACACAATACCAAGTGTATGCGGTTTTGGGGGAAAAAAGCACAAATGCAGAAAGCAAAGCATTGTTTGCATTGTGTTTAAAAATTCTCTATTAACTTACAGCATATATCTGGCCACAGCGTGTTTTGTAAAAAAAAAAAAAATGCTAAAGATTCCAAGAAGATGTCAGATAAATATGACCTTAGACATCTTACAAACAACATGGTTAAACATGAAGTTTGAGAGGTCATACAAACACATTTCCTAAATCCAAGAAATTAACATGACTGGCTACAGGCCTACAAGAGCCCATGGAACAGAGGGCCTCTTAATGCCTCAACTGGAAATCTGTAATGCAGTGTTCATAGACTGCCATGGGCCTATACTGAGCTTCAGAGTGCTTCTGGTTTATAAAAAAAATCATGCTTACACGGTACAATTGAAAAGACTGTTTGTCCATCAAGTTCAACCAAGGGGTGGGAGGGGATGTGGAAGAAGGGAAGGAGAGTAGGGAACCAGAATTCAACACTAAGCATTACTGTTATTAGTTATAAAAAATCCTCCAAGTTTTTTTTTAAACTGTCAATCGTTCCTGCAGTCTTGTCACCTCAGGAGACTCAATTTTTAATTCTCCAGATGGAGACAGTGCCCCCTTTGTCTTTTGATGGGTTTTTATATGGAACAGCCTTTTACCATACTTTTAGTACAAGCCATTTATATATTTATATAAGTTAATTATGTCCCCTCCTAGAGGCCTCTTCTCAAGACTAAATACATTTAGTTATTTTAATCTTCACTCATAACCGATACCATGCCCCTTATCATTTTGTTTTTACTTTTTCAAACTCCAGGGCATCCTTTCTATGAGCTGGTGCCCAGAACTGAACATCATATTCCCGATGAGGCAGCACTAGAACTTTGTAAAGTAGTAATATTACATCCCTGTCCCATAAGTCCATGCCTTTTCAATACATGACAGTATTTGTCTGGCCTTAGAAGCTGCTGTATGATCTACAAGAACACTTAAGTCCTTTGTTACGATGGCAGCCCATGCCAAGCTGCTGCCGTTTCTCTGAGCAGACACTTAAATGCTCTCCATGGCTCATGAAGGTTCAGCACATGCGCAGTGACTAGGTTTGGGGTGGCCCCAACACTAGGCCGGGTCTCCTGAAACCAGCAAGGTGTAACCACACGTTGCTGCTCATCAGAAGGGATAGTAAGGTGTAATGCAACCCAATTGGAAATAAGTCCAGAGAGTCAGGGTGTGCAGTTAACCAGTGTGCATTTTTACTGGAGGAACTCAAGTGAAAAACAATACAGGCAAGGTACTGAGCTGGCTTCTCCAGTTTCCTCCCTGGCAGAAGAAGGTTTCATGCTGAGGAAAGGCCTGAACTAGCTTCTCCCTTCTCTCTCTCCCAGAAGGCAGGTACCTTGGCCAAAGGGTCTGTTGCTCAGTCATCTGGCTGGAGTCCTGGTCAGACTGGTAGAGTTTCTTCTGCTAAACACTAGTCCCTATCTGTAGACAATAGGGGCTCTGACTACTCTTCTTATACAGAGTTCCTAGGTGAACTAGAACCTTCTAGTGAGAGGGGTGGAGAGGAGAATCACAGCCTAAACAGAAACAATGTTACAATTTTAGTCTGTCATTGAATTGTAATAAATTTCAATGAATTTATATGGGAATGACTAAGCAGCTTCTGCAGACATAAACAACAGAGCTAAACCAGTCAAAAGGACAGTGTGTCTGGCGTTTTCCCTCCAAAACTTTTCACAGGTTGAAACTCATAAATTCTCTTAGCTGGCTGTAACATGAATTCAAAATATTTGAGAATTAATATGATTACACAGGCTAAGTGAATAAATATATTTACTAAGTGTGACTAAATATAAGATAACACAGACAAATCACATACAGAACAATAAAATGTAAATAAACATCACTGTCTACCACATTATAACACATGACCGACAACCCAGGGTGTACATGAGATAAGACAAATCAATACTTACTTCCAAGTGTGTAATCACATGTCCTGCATCACGCATGTCCTGAGATGTGTTTGGGATCACTACTCAGGAATTTAGCCTTATCAGCACATCGGGGGTTCGGTACTACATTACAAGGAATTATAAGGAATATCCTTACACAGAATGCTAAAAGTAATATAAAAGAGAGAAGATTAAAGGAGACAGAACCAATCAGTACTTAAAAATACTCTTACAATACACTGGTTGTGTATTAACCCTTTCAACGGTGCAGTGCAACTATAGTGTAAAACAATGCAAATGAACTGGATATATTGCAATAAACATATAAATGCAGTTTAACAATATGAAACAGTATAAGTGAACACAACAGCATAAATCACTTTAACCAGTATAGATGTGTCGTGTTATTCTGATTGTTTGCCCAAATACCAAACCTCTGTCTGATAGTCCGCTGCTTGCCCTGACCTTAGCTTGTCTACCATACTGACCCCTTGCTGCCTGCTCTGACCTCAAATTAATTTCACGGAATCGCACAACCTCTGCCTGCCCTGACCTCTGCCTGTTTACTATGAATATTGTTGAATCCCTTGGTACTTCACACCAGTGTCACTGAACCCCGTGGGTCACCTACCAACTACACATGGACTATTCAAAGAGGTAGTAGCCTAGTGGCTGCCCTACAGCGAATACTAAATCCCTGTATATGGGTTAAAGGATATAAACCAGGGGAACACCAGAATAATCTCCTTAGGCCTAGCCCAAAGTCAAACCAGTTAGTTGATACAGTGGTTCCACATCCACTGCCTATTATCACCTTATCTACAAGGGACTCTCTTAGCATTACTCCCCTTAAGACATATGTTGCATGTAGATTATTATTATTATTATTATTATTATTATCCTGATGCCTAACTTTACATTTTTTTACATGGACTCTCATTTGCCAAGTGGAAGCCCAAACACTTACAGTGACCAAGTCAGCTTGTAGTTTATGGACATTTTCTATAGACTGCATAGTACAACATAGCTTGGTGTAATCTGCAAAAATAAAAACATTGCTATTAATACCTAATCCCATCCTCTATATCATTATTAAGTAACTTAAATAATAGCGGACCCAGCACTGAACTTTGGGGTACACTACTTATTGTGAAAACCATTCAGAATAGTAATCATTGACCACAATTCTCTGGGCACGGTCATCAAGACATTTTTCAATATAATTACAAACCATACCTTCTAAAGCTATAGACCTTATTTTATTAAGTTTCTATGAAGGACAGTGTTAGATGCATTTGAAGTCTAAAAACACTATACCTAACAAAACATAGTATCACATTTTGAATATTACAGAAAATGGGGATGCTAAAACTAATATACTTTATTAATACTAGTTAAAATCAGGGGGAATATATAACATAATTCACTCATATAAAATCTTCTATCAAAAATACCTAATAATCGGGTTGGGTATATTTTGCACGCCCAATTCTGATATTAAGGTGGATTAGAAAACAAAATAGGGTGGATGGTGTCTGTAAGTAAGTATGAGAACACCTAATGGTCAGTATTCTGCTCACTGGAGTAGGACCAGCTCCACAGACTGACCACTTGTATATGTTACCCACCGGATGGTTATTTATAACAACAACCAGCCAAAATGGCAATACTCTCAAGACACCTCAACACCTGCCCATATATGGGAGCTTTTGTTAGTGGTGGGCAGGTGATGAGGTGTCTTGAGAGTATTGCCATTTTTACTGGTTGTTGTCATAAATAACCATCCGGTGGGTAAGTCTATGGGAGCTGGTCTCATACTTACCTACAAACACCATCCACCCTATTTTGTTTTCTAATCCATCTTAATATCGGAATTGGGTGTGCAAAATTGACCCAACCCGATTATTAGGTATTTTTGATAGAAGATTTTATATGAGTGAATTATATTATATATTCCCCCTGGTTTTAGCTAGTATTAATAAAGTATATTAGTTTTAGCGTCCCCATTTTCCATGATACTCTGTTTAAATTGAGATATACACCCCAATTTTTTTTAAATCACACAGTGAATTAATAGTATCACATTTTGTATTATGAAGGTATTCTTCTCTACAAGCATTGCATCATAAAGGCACCATAATGCAGCACTTGGAGTGTCTACACAACTGTAGATGTATAGAGACTCAGTGCCATGTGTATGGACCCTTTGTTTTGAAAAGGTATGACATGCCACTTGCTGATAATATTTAATTAACAGTTTTATCTCCTCTGCTATATGTATTCGGTACATGTATACAGTTTTCTACACTCATCATGCTCTTTGTGTTTTCCAGCCTTGCCTGGTGTTCCTTCACATGTTGTATGGCAGCCTCTGTTACCACTCTGAATTCATATACAAAAACAGTCATTGAGTTTGGACACAAGCATAAGATTTTTGAGCAAGCTCTGCAAGAAGAACAGTCATTCACAGATCACAATGCCCTTAAATACATCAATGAGCGACCAGTCCAATCTATTTCTAGCTCCCTAGAAATATCAGATGATGCAGCCAGAAGTATCAGAAAGTCTGTGCTAGCTTCAACATCAGTTGACCTTGGAGAAATACAGGAATCGTTGGGAGAAGAACAATGTTAATATGTGTCAATCTAGAATTTATAGTAATGCATTTATTTCTCTTAGTGTTTGACTGGTTAACATAAATCTACAATCCTATACTTGACATTTTCTTTCTTCTCTTTTTTTTTATTTTGGAGAACAGTTTGACTCAAAAAGTGTATACTTGAAGTCTGAATTTCCACTTCTGTTTTATCAAGTATTCAAGATGATGTATAAAGGGGCATAATTTACATCCTAAAGTGCCAGTGCTGTTTTTGTGACATCACATATTGTGTTTTCACAAATGCTTTCCAATAAAGTTGGCTTTGCCACAGTCTATCATAAATTTCCAATAAAAAAAAACATAATGTATTGCAGTTTTGGAAGACTCGTTGAGGGATTCTGTTGGTTTGGTCTTTGCAGGTAAGTAAGGGTGTCATACACAACACCGCGCCAGTAAACATTCTCTGTTTATACCAGTCAGGTCAAATCATTATAATGCAGGGTCAGCTTTAATCTCCAGCAAAAACAGAAATTAACATTAAAATACTGTAGATTTGTGGAGTTGTGCATTCTAAAGGCAGCCCTTACTAAGTAGTAGTGACAAATCATTTTACTCCCTAAAAGATAACCTTCTTTTCGCAGCATGTAGCCAATTCAAACAATATAAAGATGTTCTTGGACAAGCTTTTTAATGGGCTTTAGGTTACACTATTGCAATCTTCCTCTATCACTAAAATGCAATTTTTTGGTTTGGGATGAATTCCGGAATTCAGGAAACCACAGTCTTGCACTTCAAAGTTCAATAATATCTGAGCGACCTAAAATTGAAAAGACACTGGGGGAGATTTATCAAACTGGTGTAAAGTAGAACTGGCTTAGTTGCTCATAGCATCAAATCAGATTCCACCTTTCATTTCCCAAAGGAGCTGTAAAAAATGAAAGGTAGAATCTGATTGGTTGCTATGGACAAGTAAGCCAGTTCTACTTTACACCAGTTTGATAAATCTCCCCCATTGTTCAAACAGAACAACCCAGGTGCAATAGTATGCGTCTTTAGGCCTTTTTTATACATACTATTTAAAATTGCACCAAAAACTAAGAAAAAATTGTAAAACTGCAACAAAAACTCAGTAAGAAAAATGAGATAGGAAAATCAGTGACTGTGATTCTCTATACTTCTTGGTCCGTGGGAGAATAGAATGTCATAGCTAAACACATACTATGCCATCAGGAATGTAAACTGCATAGAAACCACCACAAAGAAAAACCTGGCCACGCACTGTTAAATATCTGTTGTCTGTGCATAAACATGCCCTAAAAAAACTGCACGAAAGTGATAAAAACTCTTTTAAGTCAATCTGGCCTTCAGACACCTTTCTTAAAACAACAAAAAAGGCAAAAACTGTGAATCCAGCCTAACTCATTTTAGAGAACATGAAGAATTCAAGCCTCCAGTCTTCCTTATGCCACTCCATGGTTGGCATACATAACACCAATACTGTACATTTCATGGTTTGACTTCTCTATAAATAAGTGTGGACAACCTATGTCCCTATTAGACTTGGCTATAGGCTTAAAGTGGTTCTGCATTTTTTTTTAACTGATGATCTATCCTCTGGATAGATCATCAGCATCTGATTGGCGGGGGTTCGACACCCGGGACCCCTGCCGATCAGCTGTTTGAGAAGGCAGTGGCAATGGCAGTAGCGCTGCGCCCTTCTCGCTGTTTACCGCAGGCCCAATGACGTCACGACTAGTATCAATGGTCTGAGCGTGGCTAAGCTTCATTCAAGTGAACAGAGCTTAGCCCCGCCCAGGCCATTGATACTAGTCGTTACTGCCAGCGCCGCTGCCTTCTCAAACAGATGATCGGCAGGGGTCCCGGGTGTTGGACCCCCGCAGATCAGAAACTGCAGAACCCCTTTAAAGGGGTTGTGCCAAGTTTATAAATTATCCCCGACAGCATAGATGATAACTAGCTGATAGATGAAGGTCCAACCTCTCGAATCCCCACCGATCATAAGAACAGAGGTCCCATTCCCCTGTTACGATGGAGCGGCAGGTGATGCTTACACAGTGCTATTCCATACATTCTCTATTGGACCGCCAGAGTAAATCACTTGGCATAGAGAATGAATGGGGAATCAGTATGCAAACACAATTTGCTGTTCTATCGGAACAGGAGAACAGGACCCCCATTCTCGTGATTGTGGTGGTCCCAGCAGTCGGACCCCTAGTGATTTGCTAGTTATCCACTATCCTGTGGATAGGGGATAACTTACAAATTTGGCACAAGCTCTTTAACCGAAGGTGGTCTAAGGAATTTTGTTCTTTTCACAGTACCCCTTTCGGGAGTATGGACTTTGTGCAGAAAATCACCAGATCGTGTCCTCAGAGCAGTCTCTAATAGGAAAACAGCTTGCATATGGCATTTTTGAAAATAAAAAAATCTAAGGGCAGGGCTTGCAGAGTTGATTACTACAGAGCAGGGGCGTTCATAAAAATTATTGGGCCCCATAGCAAGAATCTGAATTGAACTGTGATTTTCATTGTTGTACTCATATGACAGAGCAGAACAGCGAATATCAGAAGCGCAGATGTGAACAAAGCCTAATATACACCTTAGCTGCTGCAGAACATCATAATAATGATAAGAGAACAACAAGTCTCATCATGAGCAGTTTAAGCCTGTTTCACATTACCGGCAGTAGTTCCAGCAAATTGTTCTGGCAGAGTACAACCTGCCAGAGCTCTTTGGGTACGATGGGGCCAGTGAGCATTCCGGTAACCTCTAGTTCATTCCGTTCATAACAGGTGCAGATGGTTGTCTTATCAGTAACGGCCGGATCCAGTAAAAAACGCTAGTGTGAAAGTAGCCTAAGGTATGTGTGTAAACAATGCTGTAAAGTTAAAACCCCTTAAGGACCCACACAGTACATGTACGGTGCTGGTGAACGTGACTTAAGGACGAGCGCCGCACATGTACGGAGAGCTGATCGGGCGGGTTCAGGAGCTGCGCCTGCCTGATCAGCGGCAGGGTTCCAGCAGTCACTTATAGCCGGACCCCTGCTGTATGCGCCAGCACATTAACCCTCGCACTGTCGCAGTCAGCGCTGAACACGGCACGTGCGGGATCATCCCGGGTGCGGAGTGGCCATCGGGTCCCCATGCTGCTGTGACGGGGAAATTATGGCAGGGAAGGGAAGTTTTCCGGTATTGAGCCTGATGCATCGTGGCTGCCTTCCGTGACAGCCTGTGAGATCCAGCCCCCTGGATCTCACAGGCAGGAAGCTGTAAGTGTATTACTCAGTGTAATACTTTTACAGCCAATGCAGTGGCGTAGCTACAGGGGTCGCAGCGGTCGCAATTGCGACCGGGCCCCTGAGCCAGGGGGGCCCACCGCCTCCCGTCCTATTCAAAATGTGATCTAATAGTGCCGGGGCCCGGGGGCAGTGCGCACGGCGCAGCGCATTAGGCAGCTCACGTGACTGTGTCAGAGGGGGCGGCCTCGGAGGCAGACATTGAGTGAGGAGGAGCCGCCCGGAGGCGTGGTTTCCGCGCATCTCCGGCTCCCTCCCAGTCAGACACTCGCAAGCAGCAGGCAGGCGGCAGTGACTATGCGGATGTGCGGTGGCTGGCGGCGCGAGGTGAGTTTTGAATAGCCTCTGGCCGGCCGCCGGGCCCTCTAGCCCCTCTACAGTACTTTATAATACAGATGTGCCGCCGTAAAGCCCCCTCTCATCTCCCCTCTTGCTGCAGACTCAGGAAGTGCTTGCCTGTCCTTCCATTCTTTGGACAGAGACCCTAGCAACCAGTTGCTCTCCCGCTGTTCGAAGTACTACTTGTTGCAGCATGCCCTGCAAGTTTTACAAGTGAAGCTCTGGTAACTGAACGATACATGAGAGCGAGCAGTAAGGTGTTATGCATCTCCCAGTAGCTGGTTAATCACTGACAAATAGCAGAGAGATAAATATATATTTAGGGTATAGAAATTAAAGGAAAGCTGTCTGCTAAGAAACACACCATAAACCACCAGCATTACCTTACAGATGTTCTCAGCATGTTTCTAAATTTGGTTTTCTCTTTGCTCTCAGAAAAAACAGCTTGATTACCATGCAGGCCACATGCAAATGAAGTTTTTGAAGTCAATGGTGCTGTGGCTTTCTGGCTTAAAGGGAACCTGTCACCTGGATTTTGGGTATAGAGCTGAGGACACGGCCTGCTAGATGGCCGCTAGCACATCCGCAATACCCAGTCCCTATAGCTCTGTGTGCTTTTATGGTGTAAAAAAAAACCAATTTGATACATATGCAAATGAACCCGAGATGAGTCCTGTCCTTGACTCATCTCACGTACAGGACTCATCTCAGGGTAATTTGCATATGTATCAAATCGTTTTTTTTACACAATAAAAGCACACAGAGCTATGGGGACTGGGTATTGCAGATGTGCTAGCGGCCATCTAGCAGCCCATGTCCTCAGCTCTATACACAAAATCCCGGTGACAGGTTCCCTTTAAAGTCCAGCTCACCGCCCCCCCCCCTTAATGCCCCTTCACATTTGATTGATGGAATCCATTCTAATTTCATGTACAAATCCAGCTTGAAATTTCACGCATGCGCTGTATTGTCGGGCTACCGGCGCCTCTGAAATGTTCCCCGCTGCTGTGTACTTGTCTTAAGTGGCTCAATGTGCAGGTGGAGGCTCACCTTTGCACGAGCACACCACAAAACAATGCAGCGCGTATACGTCACTAACAGGACCAGAAGCACGCATAGTTTTGTGGCGCCCTCGTATCAGAGAGCAAAGAGAAAACTAAATTTAGAAACGTAATTAGAACATCTGCCAGGTAATGCTGGTGGTTTATGATGCGTTTTTTAGCTGACAGCAGGGGCGTAGCTATAGGGGGTGCAGAGGTAGCAGTTGCTACCGGGCCCAGGAGCCTGAGGGCGCCCAAAGACCCTTGTGGTGCATAAGAAGAAACCAGTATTATAGAAAGTGCATGCTGGTCAAGTTACGCCTCTGGCTCAAGGGGGTGCCATTTCAATTTTTGCCTCGGGCAGCACCAAGGCCTTGTGCTTCCTGCCCCTGGCCACAAAGCACTGAGGGAAGGGGGGCCCCAAGCTGAACTCTTGCACCAGGGCCCATGAACCATTAGCTACGCCCCTGAGCCAATGCATTACAATACAGAAGTATTTTGATGCATTGTAAAGGGGATCAGATTCCCAGAGTGGTACAAAAAACAAAGTGAAAAAATAAAGTTTTACAAAAAAATTCAAAGTAAAAAAAAAAGCATCCTTTTCCCAAAATAAAGTAAAATAATATTGGGAAAAATTGGGAAAAAAAGAAAAGTAGACATATTAGGTATCGCCGCATCCATATTGACAGGCTCTATAAAAATATCACGTGACCTAACTCCTCAGGTGAACACCATAAAAAAAAAAATAATAAAACCTTACATCACTAAAAGTGCAACACCAAGCGATCAAAAAGGCATATGCCCCCCAAAATAGTACCAATATAACTGTTTCCTCATCCCGCAAAACATGAGCCCCTACATAAGACAATCACCCAAAAAATAAAAAGAAACTATGGCTCTCAGACTATGGAGACACTAAAACATTATATTTTTTGTTTCAAAAATGTTTTTATTGTGTTAAATGTAAAAAAAAATGTTTAAAGTAGACATATTAGGTATCGAGGTATCCTTAACAACCTGTATTATAAAAATATCACATGACCTAACCCCTCAGGTGAACACCGTAAAAAAAGATTTTAAAAAAAATGTCAAAAAAGCAATATTTTGTCACCTTACATCACAAAAAGTGTAATAGCAAGCGATCAAAAAGACATATGCACCCCAAAATAGTGCCAATCAAACCGTCATCTCATCCCGCAAAATGATACCCTACCTAAAGCAATCTCCCAAAAAATAAAAAAAACTATGGCTCTCAGACTATGGAGACAGGAAAACATGATTTTTTATTTGTTTCAAAAATGATATTATTGTGTAAAACTTGAATACATTAAAAAAATATTAGGTATTGCCACGTCCGTAACGACATGCTCTATATAAATATCACATGACCTAACTCCTCAGATGAACACCGTAAAAAAATATATACATAGTGTCAAAAAGCCATTTTTTTGTCTCTCTACATCACAAAAAGTGTAATACCAAGCGATCAAAAAGTCATACGCACCCCAAAATCATAACAATCAATCTCATCCCACAGAAAATGAGACCCTACCTAAGACAATTTCTAAAAAAAAAAAAAAAATATGGCTCTCAGAATATGGAGACACTAAAACATGTTTTTTTTGTTTAAAAAATGCTGTTATTGTGTAAAACTTAAATAAAGTATACATATTAGGTATCGCCTTGTCCGATATCATCAGTGATACCCCACCAGGTGAGATCTTGCATGGAGCCACAGTCCGAGGGAGACTGACAGTCTTTAGCCTCTTCCATTTTCTAAAAATTGCTCCAACAGTTGATCTATTTTCACCAAGCTGCTTGACAATTGCCCCATAGCCCTTTCCAGCCTTGTGGAGGTCCACAATTTTGTCTCTGGTGTCTTTTGAATGATCTGGTGCCTCCCCATGAATGATCGTTGGCTTCTAGTGGGTATACCAGGGTGCCAGCACATTGCTGGCACCCTGGTATAAACGGCTGACATCTGTGCAGATGTCAGCCGTTTAACCCTTTCCATACCGCGGTCCGTACGGACCGCTGTATGGAAAAAGTTAACTGTCATCGGTCAGGGAGCTCCCTCCCTCTCCATCGGGGGGCTGCTGTGCCTTTGCAGCCCCCCGATGGAGAGGGAGAGAGCCCCCAGAGAGCCCCCCTCAGCCCTGTGCTTACCCTTCCCCGTCTGCGAAGTTGTGGCAGACGGGGAAGGTTCCCATGGCAACAGGACGCCTGCTCAGGCGTCCTGCTGTCCATGGTGCTGAACAGATCTATGCTAAAAGCATAGATATGTTCAGTGTAAGTAAAATACAGTACAGAACAATATATATTGTACTGTACTGTATTATACAGACATCAGACCCACTGGATCTTCCAGAACCAAGTGGGTCTGGGTCAAAAAAAAAGTAAAAAAATGTGAAAAAAGTTAAGATAAAAAAAAAAACATTCATCACTGAATAAAAATTAAAAAAATAAAATACACTACACATATTAGGTATTGCCGCGTCCGTAACGACCTGATCTATAAAACGGTCATGTTACTTTCCCCGCACGGTGAACACCATAAAAATAAAAAAATAAAAACTATGAGAAAATTGAAATTTTGCCCACCTTACTTCCCAAAAAAGGTAATAAAAGTGATCAAAAAAGTCACATGTACGCCAAAATAGTACCAATCAAACCGTCATCTCATCCCGCAAAAATCATACCCTACCCAAGATAATCGCCCAAAAACTGAAAAAACGATGGCTCTCAGACTAAAGAAACACTAAAACATGATTTTTTTTGTTTCAAAAAAGAAATCATTGTGTAAAACTTACATAAATAAAAATAAAGTATACATATTAGGTATCGCCGCGTCCGTATCGACCGGCTCTATAAAAATATCACATGATCTAACCCCTCAGGTGACCACCGTAAAAAATAAAAAATAAAAACGATGTAAAAAAAGCCATTTTTTGTCATCTTACGTCACAAAAAGTGTAATAGCAAGCGATCAAAAAGTCATATGCACCCCAAAATAGTGCCAATCAAACCATCATCTCATCCCGCAAAAAATGAGACCCTACTCAAGATAATCGCCCAAAAACTGAAAAAACTATGGCTCTTAGACTATCGAGACACTAAAACTTTTTTTGGTTTTAAAAATGAAGTTATTGTATAAAACTTACATAAATAAAAAAAATTGTATACATATTAGGTATCGCCGCGTCCGCGACAACCTGCTCTATAAAATTACCACATGATCTAACCTGTCAGATGAATGTTGTAAATAACAAGAAAATAAAAACGGGCCAAAAAAGCTATTTCTTGTTACCTTGCCGCACAAAAAGTGTAATATAGAGCAACCAAAAATCATATGTACCCTAAACTAGTACCAACAAAGCTGCCACCTTATTCCGTACTTTCTAAAATGGGGTCACTTTTTTGGAGTTTCTACTCTAGGGGTGCATCAGGGGGGCTTCAAATGGGACATGGTGTCAAAAAAACCAGTCCAGCAAAATCTGCCTTCCAAAAACCGTATGGCATTCCTTTCCTTCTGCGCCCTGCTGTGTGCCCGTACAGCAGTTTACGAACACATATGGGGTGTTTCTGTAAACTACAGAATCAGGGCCATAAATAATGAGTTTTGTTTGGCTGTTAACCCTTGCTTTGTAACTGTAAAAAAAATATTAAAATGGAAAATCTGCCAAAAAAGTGAAATTTTGAAATTGTATCTCTATTTTCCATTAAATCTTGTGCAACACCTAAAGGGTTAACAAAGTTTGTAAAATCAGTTTTGAATACCTTGAGGGGTGTAGTTTCTTAGATGGGGTCGTTTTTATGGAGTTTCTACTCTAGGGGTGCATCAGGGGGGCTTCAAATGGGACATGGTGTCAAAAAAACAGTCCAGCAAAATCTGCCTTCCAAAAACCATACGGCGCACCTTTCACTCTACGCCCCGCTGTGTGGCCGTACAGTAGTTTACGGCCACATATGGGGTGTTTCTGTAAACGTCAGAGTCAGGGCAATAAAGATACAGTCTTGTTTAGCTGTTAACCCTTGCTTTGTTAGTGGAAAAAATGGGTTAAAATGGAAAATTAGGCAAAAAAATGAAATTCTCAAATTTCATCCCCATTTGCCAATAACTCTTGTGCAATACCTAAAGGGTTAACAAAGCTTGTAAAATCAGTTTTGAATACCTTGAGGGGTGTAGTTCATAGAATGGGGTCATTTTTGGGCGGTTTCTATTATGTAAGCCTCGCAAAGTGACTTCAGACCTGTAGTGGTCCCTAAAAATTTGGTTTTTGTAAATTTCTGAAAAATTTCAAGATTTGCTTCTAAACTTCTAAGCCTTGTAACATCCCCAAAAAATAAAATATCAATCCCAAAATGCTACAAACATGAAGTAGACATATGGGGAATGTAAAGTCATCAAAATTTTTGGGGGTATTACTATGTATTACAGAAGTAGAGAAACTGAAACTTTGAAATTTGCAAATTTTTTAAATTTTTTGGTAAATATGGTATTTTTTTATGCAAAAAAATTAACTTTTTTGACCCAATTTTAGTAGTGTCATGAAGTACAATATGTGACGAAAAAACAATCTCAGAACGGCCTGGATAAGTCAAAGCGTTTTAAAGTTATCAGCACTTAAAGTGACACTGGTCAGATTTGCAAAAAATGGCCAAGTCCTTAAGGTGAAATAGGGCTGAGTCCTTAAGGGGTTAAAGAGCTCAGACAGGTGCTACTAAGTTATAATAATGAGTGGAGTAGAGGTGGATTTTTTAAAGGCACAGTAACAGGTCTTTGAGAACCAGAATTCTTGCTGTTTCTCAGGTGTTCAAATACTTATGTTCAGCAGTGCAAGACAAATAAATTCTTTAAAAATCATACATGTGATTGAAATGTGATTTCCTGATTTATTTATTTTTTTATTCTGTCTCTCAGAGTGGGAATGCACCTACAATGTGAATTTCAGACCCCTCCATGGTTTCTGAGTGGAAGAATTTGTAAAATCGCAGGGTGTTCAAATACTTCTGTTCCTCACTGTATACCTAAAATTCTTCTCATCATATTTTAGCAGTACATGCTTTCCTAGTGAGTAGGGTTGAGCCAACCTGAAATGTAAAGTTCAGGGTTCGTACCGAACTTTAGGATTTTTGGACCCCGGACCGGTGTTAGGCAAGTTAATGGCGCTTCTTAAAAGGCTGCAGAGCAGCCAATCAACAAGCATTTAACTTGTGTGCCCTTAAAAGCCATCACAGCCATGCCTACTAATGGCATTGCTGTGATTGGCCAGTGCAGCACGTGACCCAGACTCTATATAAGCTGGAGTCACGTAGCGCTGCACGTCACTCTGCTCTTACTAGGATGCTGCTGCTGTGAGGGAGAGAATAGGAAAGAATCTGTTAGTGCTTGTTAACTCAGCGATCTACAGCGATTTTGTTTTGTGGGTGCAGTGCACCATTTTTTTTACCCTGCCCTGAGCCCAGTGACACAGAATAAGAACTTTTATCCGTCTGTTAGTTAGGTGGGTGTTGGCGGCCATTTTGTGCAAGTTCAGTGCACCAACACAGCATATGTGCATTTGTGACAGTCAAATACAAGGTTTAAATACTGCAGTTATATTCTGGGTTTTAAAAAAAAAACACCAATTTTTGGCAAGACCCTACATCTGGGGCCTTTGCTCCATTTGTCACAGTGAAATACAAGCTTTAAATACTGCAATTTTATTCTGGGTTTAAAAAAACACCCATTTTTGGCAAGACCCTACATCTGGGGCCTTTGCTGCATTTGTCACAGTGAAATACAAGCTTTAAATACTGCAATTTTATTCTGGGTTTAAAAAAACACCCATTTTTGGCAAGACCCTACATCTGGGGCCTTTGCTGCATTTGTCACAGTAAAATACAAGCTTTAAATACTGCAATTTTATTCTGGGTTTAAAAAAAACACCCATTTTTGGCAAGACCCTACATCTGGGGCCTTTGCTGCATTTGTCACAGTGAAATACAAGCTTTAAATACTGCAATTTTATTCTGGGTTTAAAAAAACACCCATTTTTGGCAAGACCCTACATCTGGGGCCTTTGCTGCATTTGTCACAGTGAAATACAAGCTTTAAATACTGCAATTTTATTCTGGGTTTAAAAAAACACCCATTTTTGGCAAGACCCTACATCTGGGGCATTTGCTGCATTTGTCACAGTAAAATACAAGCTTTAAATACTGCAATTTTATTCTGGGTTTAAAAAAAACACCAATTTTTGGCAAGACCCTACATCTGGGGCCTTTGCTGCATTTGTCACAGTGAAATACAAGCTTTAAATACTGCAATTTTATTCTGGGTTTAAAAAAACACCCATTTTTGGCAAGACCCTACATCTGGGGCCTTTGCTGCATTTGTCACAGTGAAATACAAGCTTTAAATACTGCAATTTTATTCTGGGTTTAAAAAAACACCCATTTTTGGCAAGACCCTACATCTGGGGCCTTTGCTGCATTTGTCACAGTGAAATACAAGCTTTAAATACTGCAATTATATACTGGGTTTAAAAAAAACACCCATTTTTTGCAAGATAATACATTTTGGGTCCTTTGCTGAATTTGTGACAGTCAAATACAAACTTTAAATACTGCTATTATATTCTGGTTTGGGCAAGATAATACATTTGTGGCCTTTGCTGCATTTCTGGCAGTCCAATACAAGTGTTAGATACTGCTGTTATGTTCTAGGTTTAAAAATACACCCATTTTTGCAATACCCTACATCTGGGGCCTTTGTTGCATTTGTGACAGTCAAATAAGATACAAACTTTAAATACTGCTGTTATATTCTGGTTTTAACCACTTGCCGTCAAGGTAACGCCGATAGGCGTCCGGACGGCAGCGCTCTCAGGTCTGAGTAAACGCCTATTGGCGTCATCTCGTGAGACCTGAGATTTCCTGTGATCGCGCGCTCACAGGATTGCACAGTATTCAAGTTTAACTACAGCCTGCCAGCGCTGATCATTGGCTGGCAGGCTGTAGATTTTTAAAAGAACCAATCAATCAAATAGGTATATCAGACGCTATTTTGTAAATAGCGTCTGATATAGCTGCTACTTGCTCCTCTGGTGGTCCCTTTTGCTTGGATCGACCACCAGAGGACACAGGCAGCTCTGTAAGTAGCACCAAGCACCACACACACACACACACACACACACACACACACATTACACCCCCCCTGTCACTTATTAACACCTTAATAACCCCTGATCACCCCATATAGACTCCCTGATCACCCCCCTGTCATTGATCCCCCCCCTGTAAGCGTCCCTTATCACCGCCAGTTAGTTAGCTACTTGTTAGGTAGTTAGCGCCCAGCCCACCGCACCGCAATCATTAATTAGTCGCTGATTAGCGTCATCGCTGTCGCTAATCAGCACTAGTACTATATAGTATCTGTAAGTGATCAAGACTGATCGCAATCAGATCTATATCAATACATTAGGGTCACCTTAGGCTCTACAAAAAACGCAGTGTTCGCCCGATCAGGCCTGATCTTGTGCCCACACTTGCGTTCAGTCCGCCCCACCGCAGTGACAGAATTTTTCTTTTTCTGATCACTGCAAAAACACCATAAAATTGCTGCGGCACTATAAAGATCACTTTTGAGCTTTCTGGATCTTTATTAGCAATCGCAGCTTTACTTCGCAAGCACTCCTTTTTACTAGGCAGGTGTGCTCTTTTTCCTGGGTAGTCTCAGAGGAATACCCCCTAAATTTAGTTAGCCCAAAATGTCAAAAAAGGGGTATTCCGCTGAAGAGGCCTACAGGATTCTGGCCCTGATGGATGAAAGCAATGGGGACGCCTCACCCGCTGAATCCAGTGGTTCAGAATATGAACCTGTAGACAGCAGTGGCACTCTAACCGCTAGTGAAGATGACGAGGTTAAGGTCCCTGTTATGGTCAGGCGTACCCGACCTCATGTCAGTGTTCTGCATACCCCGCGTGATGAGCCTCATTTGCAGCAGAGTGGTTCTAGCGCTGATCTTTTTTATGGTGCGGCATACACCAGCAGCGCAGCACATTCTGGACCTTCTACCAGCACTGCCGTATTCCCTGGTGAAGGGGCGAGCACCAGAAGGGCAGTTCAAGCTGGTACGGTGGCACGTGCAGTAACTCCCCCATCGCAGCCACCACGTTCACAGCCCCGTAGAGCCCTTAGTCTCCCAGAGGTGCTGGCAAACCCAAATTTGCAATCCCTTGCATCCGCCACACCCGTATTGCCCCCTTTCACCGCCCAGTCTGGAGTTTGCGTGGAGACAGCTCATTTAGGATCAGCCCTTGAGTTTTTTTAGCTGTTCTTCACCGCGGATCTCTATGACTTAGTTGTGGCAGAAACCAACCGCTACGCCACACAGTATATAATCGCCAATCCAGAAAGCTTCTATGCCCAGCCTTTCCAGTGGTCATCCAAGAGGCCACCCTGCTTATGACCGGCTCCACAAAATTCGGCCCCTCATAAACCATTTGTCATCCAGGTTTGCAGATGTGTATACCCCCAATCAGAACATCTGCATAGAGGAGTCCCTTGTACATTTTACCGGGCGCCTTGGCATCAAACAGTACATCCCCAGCAAGCGCGCCCGGTATAGGGTCAAACTGTATAAGCTCTGTGAAAAGGCCACAGGCTACATATCGTTTTAGGGTCTATGAGGGAAAAGACTCAAAACTGGAGCCGGTCGGATGCCCTGACTACCTGGGCAGCAGTGGCAAGATTGTCTGGGACTTGGTGTCACCCTTACTCCACAAGGGGTACCACTTATATGTGGACAATTTTTAAACAAGCGTGGCCCTCTTTCGGCACTTACATATAGTCGGAATTGAATGCTGTGGCACTGCGCGACCTAGTCGCCGGGGATTCCCCCAATGGCTTGTTAATACCCGACTTGCATGGGGGGAGAGGGCTGCCTTGTGTGACCAAGATCTGTTTGCGGTGAAGTGGAGGGACAAGAGGGACGTTTACCTTCTGTCCACCATTCACGCAGACACGACTGTACAATTGAAAGGGCAACTGGAGTCATTGAGAAACCCCTCTCTGTCCATGACTATAACCTTCACATCGGAGGGGTGTACTTCAATGACCAGATGTTGGCTCCCTATTTAGTGTCCCCCGCACCAGACTCTGGTATAAGAAGGTGTCTATTTAATTCAATTGGCTGTGTATAATAGTTTTGTTCTCTACAGTAAGGCTGAGAGAATGGGATCCTTCCTAAAATTCCAGGAAGAGATTATTTCGGAACTCCTGTATCCAGGAGGGTCCGTGCCCCAAGTCCCTGATGTAGTTAGCCGGCTACATGACAGACACTTCCCGAATGTCTATCCTGGTACCCCAACTCACTGTTCCCCAAGAAAAAGATGTTGTGTCTGTAGCAGGGCTGGAATAAGGCGTGACACCACAGTTTTTTGTCCTGACTGTCCTGACCAGCCTGCCCTAGGCATAGGGGAGTGTTTCCACAAGTACCACACACAGGTACACTATTAGTGTAGGGATCGCGTGACACAGGACAGGCACACAGGGCCCGTATGCTCAATATAAAGAGAATAGCAGAAACTCCTAATGCTGGCCATACATGTAATGATTGTGGAGACCCTCAAATGCCAGGGCAGTACAAACACCCCACAAATGACCCCATTTGGGAAAGAAGACACCCCAAGGTATTCGATGAGGGGCATATTGAGTCCATGAAAGATTGAACTTTTTGTCACAAGAAAAAAAAATATAATAATTAATTTCCGCTAACTTGTGCCAAAAAAAAAAAATCTTCTATGAACTCGCCATGCCCCTCACGGAATACCTTGGGGTGTCTTCTTTCCAAAATGGGGTCACATGTGGGGTATTTATACTGCCCTGGCATTTTAGGGGCCCTTAAGCGTGAGAAGTAGTTTGGAATCTAAATGCGTAAAAATGCCCTGTGAAATCCTAAAGGTACTCATTGGAATTTGGGCTGCTTTGTGCACCTAGGCTGCAAAAAAGTGTCACACATGTGGTATCGCCGTACTCAGAAGAAGTAGGGCAATGTGTTTTGGGGTGTATTTTTACATATACCCATACTGTGTGTGAGAAATATCGCCGTACTCAGGAGAAGTAGGGCAATGTGTTTTGGGGTGTCTTTTCACACATTCCCATCCTGTGTGTGAGAAATATCTCTGTAAATGACAATTTTCCATTTTTTTATACAAAGTTGTCAATTTACAGAGATATTTCTCTCACCCAGCATGGGTATATGTAAAAATACACCCCAAAACACATTGCCCTATTTCTCCTGAGTACAGCGATACCACATAAGTGACACTTTTTTGGAGCCAAGATGCGCAAAGGGGCCCAAATTCCAATGAGTACTTTTAGGATTTCACAGGGCATTTTTACGCATTTGGATTCCAAACTACTTCTCACGCTTTAGGGCCCCTAAAATGCCAGGGCAGTATAAATACCCCACAAGTGACCCCATTTTAGAAAGAAGACACCTCAAGGTATTCCGTGAGGGGTATGGTGAGTTCATGTAACATTTTATTTTTTGTCACAAATTAGTGGAATATGAGACTTTGTAAGAAAAAATAAAATAAAATAATAAATCAATTTCCGCTAACTTGTGCCAAAAAAAAAAATCTTCTATGAACTCGCCATGCCCCTCACGGAAGCCATGCCCCCAGCGTGACAAGTAGTTTGGAATCCAAATATGTAAAAATTCCCTGTGAAATCCTAAAGGTACTCATTGGAATTTGAGCCCCTTTGCGTATCTTGGCTGCAAAAAAGTGTCACTCATGTGGTATCACCGTACTCAGAAGAAGTAGGGCAATCTGTTTTGGGGTGTATTTTTACATATACCCATACTGTGTGTGTGAAATATCTCTGTAAATGACAACTTTTTCCATTTTCTTATACAAAGTTGTCAATTTACAGAGATATTTTTCTCACCCAGCATGGGTATATGTAAAAATACACCCCAAAACACATTGCCCTACTTCTTCTGAGTACAGCGATACCACATGTGTGACATTTTTTTTCCGCCTAGGTGCGTAAAGGGGCCGAAAGTCCAACGAGTACCTTTAGGCTTTACAGGGTTGCTCACAATTTAGCCACGCCCAAAATGCCAGAACAGTAAACACACCGCACAAATGACCCCATTTCGGAAAGTAGACACCCCAAGGTATTCACTTAGGGGCATAGTAAGTCCGTGGGAGATTTTATTTTTTATTGCCAGAAGTTAGCAGAAATGGAAACTTTATGATTTTTATTTTTTCGTCAGAAAAGTGTCATTTTCCGCTAACTTGTGAAAAAAAATTAAATCATAAATGAACTCACCATGCCCCTCCGTGAATACTTTGGGGTGTCTTCTTTCTAAAATGGGGTCTGGAATATGAGACTTTGTAAGAAAAAAAAATAAAAAATCATCATTTTCCGCTAACTTGTGACAAAAAATAAAAAGTTCTATGAACTCACTATGCCCATCAGCGAGTACCTTAGGGTGTCTACTTTCCGAAATGGGGTCATTTGTGGGGTATTTATACTATCCTGCCATTCTAGCACCTCAAGAAACATGACAGGTGCTCAGATAGTCAGAGCTGCTTCAAAATGCGGAAATTCACATTTTTGTACCATAGTTTGTAAACGCTATAACTTTTGCGCAAACCAATAAATATACACTTATTGGATTTTTTTTTTTTATCAAAGACATGTAGCACAATAAATTCTGACACAAACTTGTATAGAAATGTAATTATATTTGAACAATTTTACCAGAAAAATTGCGGTCTTTTTTTTATTAATATCAGAAAAACGAAAAATCTCAGCAGCAATCAAATACCACCAAAAGAAAGCTGTATTTGTGGGAAGAAAAGGAGGTAAAATTCATTTGGGTGCCAAGTTGCATGACCGAGCAATAAACTCGTTAAAGTTGTGAAGTGCCGATTTGTAAAAAAGGGCCTAGGCACTATAGGGGTATAAACCTGTGGTCCTTAAGTGGTTAAAAAAAACACACATTTTTTGAAAGACCCTACATCTGGGGCCTTTGCTGCATTTGTCACAGTCAAATACTAGCGTTAGATACTGCTGTTATCTTCTGGTTTTAAAAAAAAAAAACATTTTGGGCAAGATAATATATTTGCAGCCTTTGTTGCATTTGTGACAGTCAAATACAAACTTTAAATACTGCTGTTATATTCTGGGTTTAAAAAAACACAAATTTTATGAAAGACCCTACATCTGGGGCCTTTGCTGCATTTGTCACAGTGAAATACAATCTTTAAATACTGCAATTATATAGTGGGTTTAAAAAAACAACCATTTTGGGCAAGACCCTACATTTGGGGCCTTTGCTGCATTTGTCACAGTCAAATACAACCAGTCAATACTACAGTTACATTGTTGGTGGACAATTTAACATATTTTGGGACCGTGAAGTAATTGTATAAAATTCTCCTGCCACACTGTTGTGTGACCTCAAGAAATGTTTCCTCTTTATGACACCGGCACTGCCTTACTCTCAGTGAACTTAATTGTTGACTATTGGGGGTTACATTGTTGCCAGACATAAACCATCTGTTATTTTGGTGGGTGAACGCAAAGAATGAGGAGAGCGTCAAATAAGGGACAAGGTCCCGGTCGTGGTGCTGCTGGTAGAGCTCTTGTTGCAGGGAGAGGACGTGGTCGATCTGTGCCAGCTACACGCACAAGTGAAACACCTTCCTTAGGTGCGAGAAGGCGACAGAACCTTCAGCGTTATTTGGTAGGGCTGAATGCAGCTCTACGAATGGTGAGGCCTGAACAAGTACAGGCGATAGTAGATTGGGTGGCTGACAGTGCCTCCAGTTCCTTCACATTGTTTCCCACCCAGTCTCCTGCTGAAAGATCAGAGTTGGCACCTGCAGTCCATGTCCATCAGTCCTTCACCTCACCCCCTTGCAAATCAGCCAAGCAGTCTGAGCCCAAAGTCATGGAGCAGTCTCTTCTGATTTTTGATGACTCTGCTAGCAGGGTTTCCCAGTGCCATCCACATAGCCCTGCCCCAGAAGTGGAAGAGATTGAGTGCACCGATGCCCAACCACTTATGTTTCAGGTTGAGTACATGGGAGGACCACCGCAGCACGTCTCGGATGATGAGGAAACACAGGTGCCAACTGCTGGGGCTTTCTGCAGTGTGCAGACCGACAAGGAGGGCAGGGGTTTAGACTGGGTGGAAGATGATGTGGAGGACAATGAGGTCCTCGACCCCCCATGGAATAAAGGTCAAGCGAGTGACCTGTGTAGTTCGGAGGAAGAGGCAGTGGTCGCACAGAGCCACCAGCACAGCAGAAGAGGGAGCAGGGTGCAAAAGCGGAGTGGCCGTCCTCTAGACAGTACGCCTGCTACTGCCCACCGCAGCAAGGGACCGAGCACACCAAATCCAGCTCCAAGGAGTTCACTGGCGTGGCAGTTCTTCAGACAATGTGCTGATGACAAGACACAAATGGTTTGCACGCTGTGCAATCAGAGCCTGAAGCGAGGCATAAACGTTCTCAACCTGAGCACAACCTGCATGACCAGGTATCTAAGTGCAAAGCTGCACTGGAGTAGACACCTCAAAAACAAAGAAAGGTCTCTGGCTCATCCTGCTTTCTTTTCTGCTGCAGTCTCGGCCTATTCATCCACCTCTGTAGTGACAGTGCCACCTACCACCCCGCAAACAGAGGATCTGCCAGCAACACCTGGGTCACCAAGCATCTCCACAATGTCCCATGGAAGCGTTTAACTCTATCTCCCAAACACTGGAGCGAAAGAGGAAGTACCCCCCTACCCACCCGCGAACCCTGGCCATGGATGCCAGCATTTCTAAATTACTGGCCTTTGAAATGCTGTCATTCCGTCTGGTGGAGACCGAGAGTTTTAAAAGCCTTACGGCGGTGGGTGTCCCACAGTATGTCGGGCCCAGCCACCATTACTTTTCCAGGCGAGCCATCCCTTCACTGCACAACCAAGTGAGGGACAAAATCAGGTGTGCACTGCGCAATGCCATCTGTGGCAAGGTCCACTTAACTACGGATACATGGACCAGTAAGCATGGTCAGGGACGTCATATCTCCCTAACAGCACACTGGGTAAATGCAGTGGTGGCTGGGCCTGAGGCGGATAGCAGTTTGGCGCATGTCCTTCCACCATCGAAGATTGCAGGGCGCTTCTCTTTGCCTCCTGTTGCTTCCTCCTCCTACTTCGCTTCCTCATCCAGTCAGCATAACACCTTCACCACCAACTTTAGCACAGCCAGGGGTAAACGACAGCAGGCAGTTTTAAAACTTATCTGTTTGGGGGACAAACCCCACACCGCAGAAGAGTTGTGGACAGGCCTTGAACAACAGACCTATGAGTGGTTGGTGCCAGTGAGCCTCAAGCCCGGCCTGGTGGTGTGCGATAATGGTCGAAATCTCGTAGCAGCTCTGGGACTAGCGGGTTTGACGCACATCCCTTGCCTGGCTCATGTGCTGAATTTGGTGGTGCAGAGGTTCCTTAAAAATTACCCCGAAAGAAAGTGCGAGCCGTCTGTGCGCGCTTTCGGCATTCTCACCCTATTGCTGCTCGCCTGTCAGAGCTGCAGCATAACTACGGCCTTCCTGCTCACCGCCTCATATGCGACGTGCCCACAAGGTGGAACTCCACCTTGCACATGCTGGCTAGACTGTGCGAGCAGCAGCAGGCGATAGTGGAGTTTCAGCTGCAGCACTCACGGGTGAGTAGCTCTGTGGAACAGCACCACTTCACCACCAATGAGTGGGCCTCCATGCGAGACCTGTGTGCCTTGTTGCGCTGTATTGAGTACTCCACCAACATGGCCAGTGCCGATGACGCCGTTCTCAGCGTTACTATCCAACTTCTATGCCTCCTTGAAAAAACGCTTCTGGCGATGATGGAAGAGGATGTGGCACAGGAGGAGGAGGAGGAGGAAGAGGGATAATTTCATAGGGTTTCAGGCCAGTCATTCACAAGTGGCTCAGAGGGTGGGTTCCTGCACCCAGAAACGCCAGGTACACAATTGTCCAGCCAGGGCACAGTTCTGGAGGATGATGAGGTGGAGGATGATGTGTCATGATAGGTAGGTAAGCGTGGAAATAACCAAACATGGGAAAACAAACAGAATGAACGACTAGGCCCTAAAGCTAGGGAGAAAAGGTTCACCTACTAGCGATCCCTAAAAGCTTTACCTAAACTGCTGTGCCCATGTGCATACCCTTAGGGTGGATATGCACATGCCCGCGTGCCTAAACCTAAACACCCTGGGCAAACCCTAAGCAGCAGGGAAAAGGGAAGAGGCAACCTGCTTCTTCAAACCAGGGGGAAGCAAGCGTCTCCCTAGAGGCCTAGATAAAACACGCAAAGGGTAAGGAGAGGACTTATCTTGAGCAGAGCTGGAGCAGACGATCCACCACAAATCAAGAGCTCCCAGGAAAGAACCATAACCCGCACAGGCCACTGGGGGAAGGAGGGATAAATAGCCTCGCTAACAATGAAACCCAGTATACGTGAGGGAAGGTGGATCCAGCTTAAACCCAAATCAAAACAAACAGAGATGTCAGACATGTGCAGCCAGTCTGACAGACCTCCTCACATTCACAGGGCAAGGCGTGACTTGATGAGGAGGAGATGGAGGAGGAGGAACCATGTTCACAACAGGGTGGCACCCAAACAAGCTCATGGGCTTCACTGGTGCATGGCTGGAGGGATACAAAGGAAACAGACCTGCAGCCAGTGTATTATCTGTGTTTAGCACGGCAGGGGGCGTTATCACAGAAAAGCGCAGCCGCCTGTCCACAGCCAATGTGGACAAGCTCATGTTCATTAAAATGAACCAGGCATGGATCACACAGGACTTGTCCGTACCTTGTGCAGAATAGATCATGTATACCGACCTTACCCAGCCATTGTTATACTACAGCGCACTTGCTCATTGTTTTATTTTTGATATTTCCCACTATTTTGTGGTGTACCCTAATATAAACAAAAAAATAATAATAAAACCAAAAACCAGTGTTGGATACCTCGTCCTCCTCCACTGCCGCTTCGACCTACACCGCTACGTCCTCCAACTCCTCAACCTCCTACTCCATATGGACCTCCACCTCATAGATCAAGATTATTTTTTTTATTTTTACGTATTTTATTTTAAGTCATTTCACTAATTTGTCTGATACATTGTTGGGTTACATATCCCAAATTTTTGGCTGTGATATACCCCTGCTCTACCTAGTAGACAGGTTAATAAATTTCACAAATTTGTCTGTTACATTGTCGGGTGACAAATGCTCATCTTTTGCGCTAGAGAGTACATTTGCGGCCTACACTGCATTTAGGACAGTACGAATCAAATGAGGCCAGAAGAAGTACAGACTATAGTAGATTGGGGGGCTGACAGTGCCTACAGTTCCTTCGCATTGTTTTCCACCCAGTCCCCTGCTGAAAGATCAGAGTTTGCACCTACATCCCATGGCCATCTGTCTTTCAACTCACCCCCTTGCAAATCAGGCAAGCAGTCTGAGCCCCAAGTCATGCAGCAGCCTGTTATGCTTTTTGATGACTCTGCTGGCAGGGTTTCCGTGGACCATCCACATAGCCCTGCACCAGAAGTGGAAGAGATTAAGTGCACTGATGCCCAACCACTTATGTTTAAGGATGAGGACATTGGAATACCACCGCAGCACGTCTCTGATGATGACAAAACACAGGTGCCAACTGCTGCGGCTTTCTGCAGTATGCAGACCAACAAGGAGCGCAAGGGTAAAGAGTGGGTGGAAGATGATGTGGAGGATGATGATATACTAGACCCCACATGGAATCAAGGTCATGTGAGTGACCTGTCTAGTTCGGAGGAAGAGGCGGTGGTCGCACAGAGGCACCAGCACAACAAAAGAGGGAGCAGGGTGCAAAAGAGTCTGTTATATTCTTGGGTGACATTTTACCATTTTTGCCATGAATAAACCCCTGATCTGCATAGGTGACAGGGACATAAATGTCAAAAAATCGTCTGTTACATTGTCAGGTAACATTTTACCAATTTTCCATAAATACAAACCCCTGCTCTGCATAGGTGACAGGGACCTAATTTTTGTAAAATAGTCTGTTCAATTGGTGGGTGACATGAACACCTGCTCTGAATAGTTGACAGGGCCCGAAATTTTTAAAAATCGTCTGTTCCATTGGTGGGTGACATTAACCCATTTTTGCAGATGAAAAAACCCTGCTCTGCATAGGTAACAGGGACTTAAATTTCAAAAATTCGTCTTTAATTGACGCGCGCCACCTACTTTCATTCGATCCTTCCGCTCAATAACATTTCAGCCATTGACCTCCCTTGGATGTAGTATCCCTTTCTCACGCTCCCTCTCCGGCGTGGAACCCCGATTCGCCACTAACCGTGATCAACATGGTAGTCGCAGAAAAGAACATCGAAAGTTGATAGAGAAGGTATCCAATTGGATCGTGGACGTGCGATCATGCAGAAGTTATCTAGAGTCAACAAAGCGGCAGCAGGGCCTCTCCTGTCTAACGTTTCCAAATCTAAAATACCACAGTGACATTCCCTATAATTTTTTATTAATCATCCCAATAACAGGGCATCTTAAGAGTCCTGTATTGTTATTTATCATCACTACCTCCCCGAGTTGGGAGTGGGTAATTGCACCGTGCCCCCTCCTTTACTTGGAAGCTTCGGCTTCAATAATTTGTCCAACATTTAATTTCATTCCAAAATAGAGGAGAATAATAAGGCGGCACTCACCCAGCAGTAGTATATAAAATGATCCTTTATTTCATCCGGGATACGAGTAACAAATTGCTAGCAGAGTAGACGGGGGCGGACAGCGAATCTTCCATACATAGCGGTGTTTGAATGATCGGCATATAGAGGGTTATTCGGGAGTGTGTGCTGTGCCGCCCGGTTCCTTCTCTATTTGTACATTTAATTTCATACATTGATCTCCCTTGGATGTGGTATCCCTTTCTCATGCTGCCTCTCCGGCATGGAACCCTGATTCGCCGCTAACCGTGATCAACACGGTAGGTGCAGAAAAGAACATCGAAAGTTGATAGAGAAGATATCTAATTGGATCGTGGACATCACGGGGATATGCGACATGGTGAAGCAGTATGTGTGCACACACCTACACATACTGACTGATGGGTCTGCCCCCTTCAACTTCTCGGTCTCCAAATTGGGCACACTGTCTGAGCTTGCCCTTTACGTCTTGGAGGTGCTGGCCTGCCCTGCAGCCAGTGTATTGTCTGAATTTTTGTTTAGCACGGCTGGAGGGGATTATCACAGGTTATATTTCCCAATGTTTTGGGGTGTTCCCTAATTGAAACAAAAAAATTAAAAATAAAAATTAAAACCAAAAACCAGTGTTGGCTACCTCCTCCTCCACCGCCGATTCCACCTACACCGCCACATCCACCGCCTCCTCAACCTCCTACTCCATTTAGACCTCGTCCTCCTAGATCAAGATTATTATTTTTTATTTTTATGTAGTTTATATTATTTTCCCTATTCTCATTTGTTTGCAGAGCACTTGCCATGCTCTTAACCATATTTTGCTGCCATTTGCAGCCCTCTAGCCCTTTCCATGACTTTTTTTGAGTCATTTTAGTGCTCAAAAGTTCGGGTCCCCATTGACTTCAATGGGGTTCCGGTTCGGGGTCAAGTTCGGGTCCTGAACTCGAACTTTTCTGTGAAGTTCGGCCGAACCCGTCGAACCTCAACATCCAGGTGTCCGCTCGATAATAGATGCATTGACGTCCTTCATAATAATTTAACAATATAAAACAATACATATGTCCTATTGATTATCTTATACTAAAAAAACTAAGGTTCATTATATGTGTATACAGACACCACAGATTTTCTGCTTCACCAATATACATCAACTGTAGGGGTAATTAGTACTAGATACGTCTATATAATATCCTTATCTCAGTCATAAATCTATAAGGATGTGTTGAGTTTTGGAGTACCGCACTCCAGTTTGGTTCACTGGTGCCTGCAAGGACTTGTTCAGTCGCGCTATAGTAGTAAGAAGATTGCAGCACACAGTTTTTCTTGTTGCTTTTAAATTTTAATTTAACATTTTTGTCATCACATAATTAGAGTTCCAGTGCAATTTTTCACAGCTATATGCATAGAAGAGAATGACCAGACGTTTCGGCCTTTCACGGCCTTCCTCAGTGGTCTTAAATCTTGGATGCTGTGTAGTAAGGCACCAGCGCAAGTGCCTTACTACACAGCATCCAAGATTTAAGACCACTGAGGAAGGCCGTGAAAGGCCGAAACGTCTGGTCATTCTCTTCTATGCATATAGCTGTGAAAAATTGCACTGGAACTCTAATTATGTGATGACAAAAATGTTAAATTAAAATTTAAAAGCAACAAGAAAAACTGTGTGCTGCAATTTTCTTACTACTATAAATCTATAAGGAGACATGAATAACTCTTCTCAAACTGTTACATCTATTGAGAAGAAACCTTAGGAACAGTATCCTTTCCATGAACCTCTCTCGGCCGACTTTAAAATACATACACAATGGTGAATATATCACAATATGGCCTCTTATATATAATCAAATCCTCTATAATTATGATATTTAGATATAAATGTTATATACCTATGAAAAAGCACAATATGCACCCCAAAATAGTACCAATCAAACCGTCATCTCATACCAAAAAAATGAGCCCCTACATAAGACAGTAGCAAAAAAAAAAATATATATATATATATATATATAAAGGGGGGTGCTGAGCACTTTGCCCCTAAGCGTTTTACGGAATTTGGAAACACTTGGCTGTGAAAATGAAAAGTTTCATTTCTTCCAATAAAATGTTTCTTTAGCCCCAAATTTTTCATTTTCACAAGGGGTAACAGGAGAAAAAGCACACCCTAATTTGTTACCCATTTTGTCCTGAATACGGCAACACCCCATATGTAGTGGTAAGCTGCTGTGGGGGCACATGGCAGGACTCAGAACGGAAGGAGCACCATATGGCTTTTGCAGCTCAGATTTTGATGGATTGGTTTACGGGAGCCATTGGTTTTTATATTTTGAGTGATTGCCTTATGTGGGAGTTCATTTTTTGCGGGATGAGGTGATGTTTTCATTGGTACCATTTTGAGGTAAATAAGACTTTTTGTTCGCTTGGTATTACATTTTGGGTGAGGTAAGGTGACAAAAAATTGCATAGTTGGCATAGTTAAAAAATAAAAAATTGACAGAATTTACCTGAGGGGGCATATCATGTGATATTGTTATAGATCAGGTTGTTACGAACACGGCGATACATAATATGTCTATGATTTTTATTTTTGTTAAGTTTTACACAGCAAAAGCCTTTTGAACAGAATAAAATCTTGTTTTTGTGTTGCCATTTATTTTTTGGGCAATTGTCTTAAAATGGCAGTGTTTTTATTTTATTTTTTACGGTGTTCACCTGACGGGGTGGATCATGTGATATTTTTAAAGAACTGGTCGACACAGAAGTGGCGATACCTAATATGTCTACTTTTCTTTTTTTCCTTATTTTAAAAAAAATAATAATAATTAATTATGGGAAAAGGATGTGCATGAGCCCTTACAGGAAGGCAGCCATGATGCCTAAGGAAAACATCTGGCTGCCTTCCAAGCCATTGGGTCCCCTTCACAGCAGCGCGGGGATGCGATGGAAGCTTACTCCTTGCACGGACATCGCACGTACCGCAGTCAACGATGACTGCGATAGATCTAATGTTAATGCGCAGGCATCAGTTTTTTTACCGATGCCGGCTATCAGTACCTGCTGAATCCATGCAGCAGAGGGAGCAGCTCTTGCACCTGCCCGATCAGAGCGCTGTAGTACTACTGTGCTAGTATTTTCAACACAGTAGCCAGCGCTGCACATGTACGGCGCTGGTACTGTAAGGGTTAAATATATAAATAAAAAATAAACCATTTAGGCCTTTACTTTTCCCCAAAACTTTTTTTTTTTACATCTCCCACTAGCGGACTTAAACATGCAATCTTCCTTTCTCTAACATCTTACATGGTGGAGTCAGCATTGACCGTGGAATTTAAGAGATTAAACTGGTGGGTTTTGAGTATAATAGAGCTGGCACCGACAAGTTATTGTGTGAGAACAGCCTCTGGGCCTCAGCCATAATATTACATTGTTTATTAACAAGGTTCTTGAAACATAGTGATAGTAAAGCGCTTGGTGAAAAAGGTTTAAAGGGTTGATCTGAAATTATTAGAAAGGGTCTGATTTTATCCCAGAAACTAAATCCATACATTGAGCCAGACAGTGATCCCTCAAGTTAAATTATTAATTGGTTCCGAGATGACCATTGTAAGTTGAAACAATTGTAACTTGAGTATGTAACTCTATAGAAAACTATATGCACTGGAACACCTTCCCAATTAAAATATACCTTTTATTATTCGTCTATTAAAATCTGGCCTACAGCCGGACTACATATATCAGGAGAGTCGACATACAATACGAACACTGTCATTTATTGGTCAAGAGGTATACTGTAAGTACCTATAATAACACCCACACGAGATTACCAAATATGTATGTAAAAGACAGGTGAGAAATCAATAAGAATGTAATTATCCCCACACGACATACTCTGTATGTATGTGAAAAGCAGCTGAGAACCAATAAACATACAAAAACGATATTTTACAGTTCAGTGATGACCTGATTTAGGTAGGTTCACACAACACGTGTTCCGTGATTGTTCACGGTTAGCTGAAAATACTATACATGTATACCGTGATTATTCACACATTGTTGAATCACTGAAGACAAATTCTATGGTTACTCACGGTTTGCTGAGATACCAGTGAATGTGGAGTTACATGCTTGGCTCAGATATCAGTGGGTGTAGTGCTCCATAGCTAGGTGGAGATCCGACGCTGGTGGAAGAAGCAGGCAGGTAGTTATTTAGCACTAGTGATATCCGGGGTGGTCTGGAGGCCGTGGTAGTAGTAGTACAACTCAAAGATGTAATATCCAATAGTTAAAGAAACAATCCTATCCTACAAAGATCCCTCCGTGACCCTAGCTGGACTCAGCCCAGGGACACCCCTTGAAGGTAGAGGTTCCCTGTCCTCGTGCCTAAACTGGCTCTCCCTGTATCACCCTACCCTAATTGACCAAAAGTATATGACATGACAAACACACTAAAGAAAACAAAAACACAAATCCCAACATTACGTTTCCCCAGCCAGTATGACTTCTGACTGGTTCGTCAGGGGAAGTGGAGATCAATACTCCAACAGCAGTGTCTCATAATAGAGATTTTCAATTTGGCGTCCCTCAATCGAGACCCTCCAGGAATAGGAGCCCAGATGTAGGCAATAGATGACCGGTGTCCCCAGGTCCTGAGCAAAATCAGCGCCTTATAAAGTATCCTCCCCCAGTTAGTCCCTCCCCTCTTAGACAATTTAGTTCCCAAAATAGATGAAAAAATTATATTATAAGCGATATCTCCCAGTATAGTTATCATCCCCCATATGCATGGTGATACTATTTAACTGATGACAGGATAAATGATACCAATTAAGTCACCATTGGTAGTTAATTTATTTGGAGAAAGAGGGAGGGGCCACCCCAGGAGGGAGGACCCCATACATGCGGACATTATGAATTTAATAGTCGTGCCAAAGTGGGCAGATCAAGAAGGCCAGAAAAAATTATATATAGGCCCTGAACAGACGATAATTATAGGGAAATTAATAGTCGTGGTCAAGTGGGCACTGTGGAATGTATATCACACTTCATAGCCATGTCCAAGTGGGCAATACAGAGCCAGAGGGAGGAGAGGGTAAGAGCGGGGGAGCACCCATTTTACAGGAAACAGCCAAACGATAATTGGTCGTTAAGACCGTATGGACTGTATGTTTTTAATCTTTATATCCACTGGCATTCCTTCTGTAAGATCTTTTTATCCCAATCTCCCTTACGTGGAGAGGGAGAAATGATGTAGATGATTTGGAATCCCAGGGATCTGGGATCACCCCCATGGAACTAAAGTACATGATTCGCCATGGGTTTGTCTCGTTTATGTCTGATATCTCCTACCGGTAGGTGCTCTCCCACTCTCCTCCTCAGCTCCCTTTTAGTCTTGCCCACATAATTTAAGGGACAAGTACACGTTATAAGGTAAACCACTCCACAACTCCTACAATTACCAAAATCCCTTGTCTCAAAGGTTTTACCCGTTGTAACGCTTTTAAAAGTTTTATATGTAATAATAAATGGGCATGCTATGCAACCACTACATTTAAATGTTCCCAACAGTCTCCTATCTAACCAGGTACCAGAAGATTTTTGGGTAGTGTAGAGACTATGAACCAGGAGGTCCCTTATCGATTTTACCCTCCTGAAAGTAATCCCTGGTTTGGGTGGGAGCACATCTACAAGGTCTCTATCTTTTCGGAGGGTATCCCAGTGTCTTCTCAGGATTTCAAAAATCCTCTCATGAGAGTCATCATACGTTCCAATAACCCTTATGACCTGGTCTTGTGTTTTATCCTTTTTTTGGGGGTCCAAACAATCTTCTCTATTATGTGTAAGTGAATGTCTAAAGGCCTTTTTTAGTGTCACATCCGGATAGCCTCTATTTAAGAACCTATCCCTAAGGTCCCTAGACTGCCATAAATGTAGGGGTATCCGTGCAGTTCCTTCTGATCCGGATGTACTGGCCCTTCGGGATGCCTCTTTTCGCTGGGTTCGGATGGAAGCTAGCCCAGTGTAAAAGGCTATTGGTAGCCGTTGGCTTCCTGAATGTTTCTGTACACAACATTCCATTCCTTTTCGAAATTTTGATATCTAGGAATGAGATCTCCCTATCATTGATTTCATAGGTAAATCTCAAGCCTATAGGATTGTTATTCAGCGAAGTGACAAAGGACTTGAAGGCAACCTCTGGACCATCCCACAAGAGAAAGATATCGTCAATGTAGGTGGTCCAGGGTTCCTCCACATCGCTGAATACAAGTTGGTCCTCCCACCAGCCCAGGAGCAAATTTGCATAAGTCGGTGCACAAGGGCTACCCATCGCGGTGCCCCTGAGCTGGTGGTAATACACATTCTTAAACAGGAAGAAATTGTGTGTTAAGACAAATCTAAGGATGGAAATCATGAAGGAATTGTGAGCTCTAAACTGGATGCCCCTAGTCATCAAAAAGGACTCGACTGCTTTGACACCCCAATCATGAGATATACTGCTGTAGAGGGCCTCGACATCAATAGAGGCCAAAAAGATCTTTTCCTCTACAGCAGTATCCTGTATTCGCAGAAGAAGATCGGTCGTATCCCTTATGTACGAGGGTAATGCTGAGACAAATGGTCTCAAGACCTGGTCAATGTAGATGCTTGTATTTTGAGAGAGGGGATCAACCCCAGATACTATTGGTCTCCCTTTTAACGGATCCACCCCCTTATGGATTTTCGGGAGTGCGTAGAAAGTTGATATCTGGGGATTTTTGGGAGTCATAAACTTAAGCTCATCTGAAGAAATTAATTTATCCTCAAACGCTTGTAGGAGGATCTGATCCAATTCTTCTATAAACAGGTTTGAGGGATCATCCCGTAACATCCAGCATCATTGAGAAGGCCTTCACACATCCCATTATACATAGTGTGGTCCATAATATCAATATTGCCCCCCTTATCGGCGGGTTTCACAATGATGCTGTTGTCTTTTTGTAGTCCAATTTGGGTCTCTCTTTCCTGTTTAGTAAGATTCGACTGAGATCCTTGCTGTGGTCTAATCTTTTCCAGATCCTGAATCACCAGTCTGGAAAAGATATCAATTGCTGAGTTTTCTTGGGGCGGCGGCATTTTGTTACTTTTAGGGCGGTTGAAACACTATATAGAAAGGGAATAATACATTATAAACATGCTATTTCCTGTTATCTAAATATTATGATGACCGTAAGCTAATTGTACAGCCTCTCTGAATCTTCTAATCGCATGGTGGAATGCAATTTGCGTTCCAGAGCGACTTCCGGTTATCGGAGCAGCATTATGTGCGTCACTTCCGGTTTAATACATCACTTCCTGTCTGTGGAACGCATATGCGTTCCAAATCGGCGTTCACATGCCATTTCAATGGGATTTTCAATTTTGAGGTATCTTATGATCTTTCCTTAAACATAGTATCACCATGCATATGGGGGATGATAACTATACTGGGAGATATCGCTTATAATATCATTTTTTCATCTATTTTGGGAACTAAATTGTCTAAGAGGGGAGGGACTAACTGGGGGAGGATACTTTATAAGGCGCTGATTTTGATCAGTTCCTGGGGACACCGGTCATCTATTGCCTACATCTGGGCTCCTATTCCTGGAGAGTCTCGATTGAGGTACGCCAAATTGAAAATCTCTATTATGAGACACTGCTGTTGGAGTATTGATCTCCACTTCCCCTGACGAACCAGTCAGAAGTCATACTGGCTGGGGAAACGCAACGTTGGGATTTGTGACTTTTGGTCAATTAGGGTAGGGTGATACAGGGAGAGCCAGTTTAGTAGGCACGAGGACAGGGAACCTCTACCTTCAAGGGGTGTCCCTGGGCTGAGTCCAGCTAGGGTCACGGAGGGATCTTTGTAGGATAGGATTGTTTCTTTAACTATTGGATATTACATCTTTGAGTTGTACTCAGTGCTTGAAGTGGGCCGGAACGCGGCGGTACTCAGTACCGCCACTTCCAAAAATTGCCCTGGAGAGTACCAGCACCTCTCCGTGCGCCCAGTACGTGGGTTTCCGGTACCGGAGCGCAGCGGAGAGCTGGCAGTATCTCCTCCCTAATGTCGTTGGCTGGGCAGCTAGTGGAGGGGGGCGGGTCGTTGCAGAGTACGGCTCAGGCTGGCGCAGGCAGGGAGTTGACCTCACGTTAGGTGACGTCAACTCCTTCCCGCGCGCCTGTGAGGAGCGATCAGTGCGGCGACCAGTGACTGGTCCTCCTTGGAGTCAGGAGTCGGACGGTGCAGCAAAGAACATCGACTTTGCTTTGGAATCCAACTTCTGAAGAGTACTGGTGAGTGACAGGCACCCCCCCTCCCCCCACACACATTAGTTCCTCTCTGTACCAGTACCCCCCCCCCCCCTGGCAGGGGGGTACTGGTACAGAGAGGAATTAATGTGTGTGATGAGGGGGGGGGGGGTCTGATGTGCAGGGGGGTACTGGTACAGAGAGGAACGAATGTGCGGGGGTGGGGGGGGGGTACTGGTACATAGAGGAACTAATATATATGTGTCTGATGGGTGGGTCTGATGTGTAGGGGGCCCCTGCACATCAGACCCCCCCATCACACACATATATATTAGTTCCTCTATGTACCAGGACCCCCCCCCACCACCGCACATTCGTTCCTCTCTGTACCAGTACCCCCCTGCACATCAGACCCCTGCACATTACTTTTTAATACTGTACTGTATGTGTATATATATATATATATATATATATATATATATATTTTAATACTGTACTGTAATATAAGCTCTACCTCTTTACATAAATGGTATTATCATTACCAAGAAATAAAGCTAAGTCTGAGACAAATGTCGGTCATAGACCCATAGAAAGTATATGTACATGATCAGGATGAGATACTGAGCAACAGGTAACAGTTTAGTTTTTTTTGGGTGATCTGACAGGTACGCTTTAAGATGCTCTCCTGGCTTATAAGTAGCAAAAGAACAAGGTCAGAATCAGAGGACTCGCTGGCTGACCCCCCACCAAACCAGAATATCGCTGCAGGTCAGAGTCAGACACAAGCTAATGAAAGCAGCACTTGTGCCGCGGTCGATCAGGTTCTCACAAGTGACGTAGAGGACGAGAGTGACATCACTTCTACCGATGACAACAGCCGCATTGCCGAGCATGAGTGGCCAGAATGTTGGTCCCAAGCACAAGTACAGTATTTCTCCACAAATTACAAGTGGCTGCTAAGCAAAAATCGAAAGTTGGGCTGTAGTGTGTGTAGTCAAGTTTGTGCTCGTGTAGACATGCAGCAAGGGCAGAGAGTGTCGCAGGAGTGGAGTGGGTGCTTAATCTCGTCTTATGGAAGGGACAAGGCTGCACAACAAAGCTCACTACGAAAGAAAATTAAAGAGCACAGAGACTCAATTTATCACAAGAAAGCAGTTGAAATAAAAGAGAAGGCAACACAAAATACAATGCAAAAACACATTGAAGATATGAGAAAGGCTGAATACGCCTCAACTTGCAATGTGTTTAGAACAGCTTATAAGATTGGCAAGCATGGGCGTCCCTTTACAGACATGCCAATAGATGTCCAGTTGCAAGTCTTAAATGGTGTCAAGATGGGCAGAGTTTTACACTCTAATAACTCGTGTGCAAATATACTGGATCACATTGCAGCTGAAATGAAAAAGAAGGTAGTCAATGACATAGTGATGAATGAAAGAAAACTGTGTGTGCTCATTGATGAATCGACTACAATAAGTGGAAAGTCTGTCCTTGTCGTGTGCCTGCGATCAGCTATTTCCAATGAACAGCCAGACACAGTATTTTTTGAACTCATTGAGCTGCAGGGGACCACAGCAAATGACATCACTGAAGCACTGTTAGAATGTCTTCATAATAATGGCTTTGACCCTCACTACCTACAGGAACATTTGTTGGCATTTGCTTGTGATGGAGCCTCAGTGATGCTTGGGAGGAAAGCAGGAGTTGCTGCGCAGCTTTGTTCCAAATTCCCTTACCTGTTTGTCTGGCATTGTTCCAATCACAGACTGGAACTGGCAGTTTGTGATGTTTTGAAGGAGGTTGGAGGAATCAACCACTTTAAAATATTTTTAGATCAGCTTTACTCCCTCTACCATGCATCCCCAAAAAACCAAAGGGAGTTAACAGAGAGTGCTCACAGTGTTGGACAGCGTCTCCTTGTGATAGGCCGTGTTTTATCAGTGCGTTGGGTTGCTTCAAGTGAGAGAACGGTGAAAGCAGTATGGGAGAACTACCCAGCTTTGCAGGTACACTTTACAAGTGCTGCTGCTGATACCAGCAGGGACTCAAGAGAGAGAGCAAAATACAAAGGACTCAATGATGTTCTCACTACTGTTTCTTTTGTGGTCAATCTTGGCATCATGTATGACGCTCTCACAGAACTCAGTGACCTCTCAAGAATGCTCCAGAGACGTGACATGACTTTGGATCAAGCCGACAGGCAGCTGGACCGACAGATCCGGGTGTTTGAGTCAATGGTATCCACACCTGGTCCCTACACACAAATTGCCATTGAGGCTGAAAATAAGAAAATCTTCAGAAATGTATGCCTGCATGAAAATGAGAGGGTTATAAAAATCAACCCTGGGCAATTTTTCCGTAGCCTGGCTGAAAATGTTAAGTGCAGGATGACTCCAACAACTTCCTCACATGTCAGTAGAACCTCATCTGAAAAGACAGACAGTCACCTCCTCTCAGACATCAAGGTCCTCCAGTCTGACTCCTGGCCTGCATCTCTTGAGATTCAATATGGTGATGCAGCGGTCAGACGTTTATGTCAGAGATTCAGAGTTGGGGAGAGGAAAAGTGTCCAAGGATTTAGGGAGTATAAAGACCTTAAAGCTTCCAAGACACCAGAAGACCTGAAGCCTCTTCTTAAAGCTGTCCACACCATTGCAGTATCAACAAGTGAATGCGAGCGAGCTTTCAGCTCAATGAATGATACTTTGACAGATAAAAGAAACTCTCTCGACATCAAAAGGCTTTCAAATCTGATCTTCCTGAAATGCAACGGACCACCCTTGGATCAGTTTAATGCACAAACATATGTGCAGACATGGCTGGCAAAAGGGAGGAGAAGTGCAGCCTTCACAAACTGCGAAGCCAAAAGTGCAAGGAAAGTGGAGCCCAAAACGTGCTGGAGCCTTTTCTAGGTAAAATGATTTGTACAATATTTTTCATTTTTCATTTGATGTACTGTGATTGTATTGAATCTGCTTTTGTATATTTTTCAGGGGTAAAGAAATTAACCTTCATCTTCAAGACTCAGGTTTATGTTTTACTGTTTACTGTTTACTGTTCTATGGTTAGTATGTTATTATAATTTTTATAAATTATTTTATGTACATTTTGTACAACATTTTGTTCAATACCCTTTTGCACATTTTATTTATGTTCAGTAGCTCTTTCTACAGTAGCTCTTTTTCAGGGTACTTTCTAAGGGTATTTTCATGCTCAGTATTGGGGGGGGGGGAGCACCGGCGCCTAATAGAGTACCGGCACCTCTTTTGGCCCACTTAAAGCACTGGTTGTACTACTACTACCACGGCCTCCAGACCACCCCGGATATCACTAGTGCTGAATAACTACCTGCCTGCTTCTTCCACCAGCGTCGGATCTCCACCTAGCTATGGAGCACTACACCCACTGATATCTGAGCCAGCATGTAACTCCACATTCACTGGTATCTCAGCAAACCGTGAGTAACCATAGAATTTGTCTTCAGTGATTCAACAATGTGGGAATAATCACGGTATACATGTATAGTATTTGCAGTGTTGTGTGAACCTACCTAAATCAGGTCATCACTGAACTGTAAAATATCGTTTTTGTATGTTTATTGGTTCTCAGCTGCTTTTCACATACATACAGAGTATGTCGTGTGGGGGTAATTACATTCTTATTGATTTCTCACCTGTCTTTTACATACATATTTGGTAATCTCGTGTGGGTGTTATTATAGGTACTTACAGTATACCTCTTGACCAATGAATGACAGTGTTTGTATTGTATGTCGACTCTCCTGATATATGTAGTCCGGCTGTAGGCCAGATTTTAATAGACGAATAATAAAAGGTATATTTTAATTGGGAAGGTGTTCCAGTGCATATAGATTTATTCTTCCCTTATATGTATTCACTGCAAAGCGTTTTTTTGATGTGGTAGAGTCTATAGAAAACTAGTAATTGGTTCCAAAGCCTAAACATGTCATCCCAAAACAAGAAAAAGTGAAGTTTTAAGAAAAATAAGCAGATAACCAAGACAGATAAAGCAAGGCCCTACACTGAAAAACTATAAGGAAAAAAATAGAACATGTAAAAAACAAATAAAAGCGGCCAAACTAGAGACCGAGAGATTAATTGCCAAAGAGAGTAAAACCAACCCTAAAATGTTCTTCAATTATATAAATGTTAAAAAGTATAAATCTGAAGGTGTCGGCCCTTTAAAGAGTAATGAGGGGGGAGTCGCAGAGAGCGACGAGGAGAAAGCAAAGCTGTTAAATATTTTTTTCTCCAATGTATTCACTGAGGAAAATAAATTGTCAGATGACATGCAGAATGCAAAAATAAATTCCCCATTAAAAGTGTCCTGTCTGACCCAGGAAGAAGTACATCAGCGGCTTAAAAAGATTAAAATAGACAAATCGCCAGGACCGGATGGCATACACCCCCGTATCCTAAAGGAATTAAGTAATGTCATAGCCAGACCCTTATTTCTGATATTTGCAGACTCTATACTGACAGGGAATGTCCCACAGGATTGGCGCGTGGCATATGTGGTGCCAATATTCAAAAAGGGGCCAAAAACAGAGCCTGGAAACTATAGGCCGGTAAGTTTAACATCTGTTGTGGGTAAACTGTTTGAAGGTTTTCTGAGAGATGCTATATTAGAGCATCTCAACGGAAATAAGCAAATAACGCCATATCAGCATGGCTTCGTGAGGGATCGGTCATGTCAAACTAATTTAATCAGTTTCTATGAGGAGGTAAGTTCTAGACTTGACAGCGGCGAATCAATGGATGTCGTATATCTGGACTTCTCCAAAGCATTTGACACTGTACCGCATAAAAGGTTAGTATATAAAATGAGAATGCTCGGACTGGGAGAAAACATCTGTATGTGGGTAAGTAACTGGCTGAGTGATAGAAAACAGAGGGTGGTTATTAACGGTACACATTCAGATTGGGTCACTGTCACTAGTGGGGTACCTCAGGGGTCAGTATTGGGCCCTATTCTCTTCAATATATTTATTAATGATCTTGTAGAAGGCTTGCATAGTAAAGTATCAATTTTCGCAGATGACACTAAACTGTGTAAAGTAATTTACACTGAAGAGGACATTATACTACTACAGAGGGATCTGGATAGATTGGAGGCTTGGGCAGAGAAGTGGCAGATGAGGTTTAACACTGATAAATGTAAAGTTATGCACATGAGAAGGAAAAACGCAAGTCACCCGTACATACTAAATGGTAAAACACTCGGTAACACTGACATGGAAAAGGATCTAGGAATTTTAATAAACAGCAAACTAAACAGCAAAAACCAGTGTCAGGCAGCTGCTGCCAAGGCCAACAAGATAATGGGTTGCATCAAAAAGGGCATAGATTCCCGTGATATGAACATAGTCCTACCACTTTACAAATCGCTAGTCAGACCACACATGGAGTACTGTGTACAGTTCTGGGCTCCTGTAAACAAGGCAGACATAGCAGAGCTAGAGAGGGTTCAGAGGAGGGCAACTAAAGTAATAACTGGAATGGGGCAACTACAGTACCCTGAAAGATTATCAAAATTAGGGTTATTCACTTTAGAAAAAAGACGACTGAGGGGAGATCTAATTAATATGTATAAATATATCAGGGGTCAGTACAGAGATCTATCCCATCAGCTATTTATCCCCAGGACTGTGACTGTGACGAGGGGACATCCTCTGCGTCTGGAGGAAAGAAGGTTTGTACACAAACATAGAAGAGGATTCTTTACGGTAAGAGCAGTGAGACTATGGAACTCTCTGCCTGAGGAGGTGGTGATGGTGAGTACAATAAAGGAATTCAAGAGGGGCCTGGATGTGTTTCTAGAGCGTAATAATATTACAGGCTATAGCTACTAGAGAGGGGTCGTTGATCCAGGGAGTTATTCTGATTGGAGTCGGGAAGAAATTTTTTATTCCCCTAAAGTGGAGAAAATTGGCTTCTACCTCACAGGGTTTTTTGCCTTCCTCTGGATCAACTTGCAGGATAACAGGCCGAACTGGATGGACAAATGTCTTTTTTCGGCCTTATGTACTATGTTACTATGTTACTATGTATAAAACAGACAGAAATAGATGATGAGTCTAAGGCATTGTATGTTCAATCTAGCTTCCCAGAATAGTCTTTTTCCAGAAAAGACTATTGTATGTTGAAAATATTGTATCCTGAACTCATTGTACCTTGAGGGACCCCTGTACTATCTAAAAGTCAGACAGTGTAAACATAAAGGCCCCTTTCACACGGGCGAGATTTCCACGCGGGTGCAATGCGTGAGGTGAACGCATTGCACCCGCACTGAATCTGGACCCATTCATTTCTATGGGGCTGTGCACATGAGCGGTGATTTTCACGCATCACTTGTGCGTTGCGTGAAAATCGCAGCATGCTCCTCTTTGTGCGTTTTTCACGTAACGCAGGCCCCAATAGAAATTAATGGGGTTGAGGGAAAATCGCAAGCATCTGCAAGCAAGTGTGGATGTGGTGCGATTTTCACGCACGGTTGCTAGGAGACGATCGGGATGGGGACCCGATCATTATTATTTTCCCTTATAACATGGTTATAAGGGAAAATAATAGCATTCTGAATACAGAATGCATAGTACAATAGGGCTGGAGGGGTTAAAAAAAAGATAAAAAATAATTTAACTCACCTTAATCCACTTGTTCGCGCAGCCGGCATCTCTTCTATCTTCATCTGTGAGGAAAAGGACCTTTGATGACGTCACTACGCTCATCACATGATCCATCACCATGGTGATGGATCATGTGAATGACCATGTGATGAGCGTAGTGACATCAAAGGTCCTTTTCCTCACAGATGAAGATAGAAGAGATGCCGACTGCGCGAACAAGTGGATTAAGGCGAGTTAAATTATTTTTATTTTATTTTTTTAACCCCTCCAGCCCTATTGTACTATGCATTCTGTATTCAGAATGCTATTATTTTCCCTTTTAACCATGTTATAAGGGGAAATATTACAATCTACACAACCTTGAACCCAAACCTGAACTTCTGTGAAGAAGTTCGGGTCTGGGTACCACATTCAGTTTTTTATCACGCGCGTGCAAAACACATTTCACCCGCGCGATAAAAACTGAACAGAACGGAACGCAATCGCAGTCAAAACTGACTGCAATTGCGTACCTACTCGCGCGGGTTTGCCGCAATGCACCGGGACGCATCCGGACCCAATCCAGACACGCTCGTGTGAAAGAGGCCAAACAGTCTTAAGATGCTTTCACACGGTCAGTGTTAAGTCTTTGTTTGATCAGTGACTGTGAGCCAAAACAGTCGGCGGTGTGAAAGAGGCCCTTGGATACTAGAGGTATTTTTTGTTTTTACGTTTTAATTTTTCTTCATTATCTTAACAAAGCCATAACTATTTTTTTTTCTTTCACTTAGCTGTATGAGGGCTTGTTTTTTGCAGGACAGGTTGTAATTAGAGTTGAGCGGACACCTGGATGTTCATGTTCGACCGAACTTCAAACAAATCTGGATAGGGAAATGACTTTAAATAACATAAAATACATAAAAATTAAAAATAATAATCTTGATCTAGGAGGATGAGGTCCATATGGAGTACGAGGTTGAGAAGGTGGTGGATGTGGTGGTGTAGGTGGAAGCGGCAGTGGAGGAGGTGGAGGGTACACCCCAAAACATTGGGAAATATAACCTGTGATAACCCCCTCCAGTCGTGCTAAACACACCTTCAGACAATACACTGGCTGCAAGGCAGGCCAGCACCTCCAAGGGGTAAAGGGCAAGCTCAGGCCATGTGCCCAACTTGGAGACCCAGAAGTTGCAGGGGCTGACCCCTGCATTGAATGAAAGTATGTGTCGCGCATCAATTATTGAATTATTTCTTAAATTTTATTCATTGTCAACTATGCAGAGCAGGGGTTTCTATCCGGCAAAATTTCAAAAATGGCACCTGACAATCTAATTGACGATTTTTAAATATTTATGTTCCGGTCACCTATGTAGAGGTGCCCCAGTGACATTCACCATCCATTTGGATATCTTCTCTATCATTTTTCGATGTTCTTTTCTGAGCCTACCATGTTGATCACGGTTATCGGCTAATCAGGGTTACACGCCGGAGAGGGAGCGTGAGAAAAAGAGACCAAATTTAAAGGAGATAAATTTATTTAAAAAATTGGGATCGAGCGGAAATATGGGAAAAGTTATTGAGGCGCAAATGTGGGACAAATTACAGAAGCGCAAATTTGGGCCGAAACAGTAAAGCGGAAATGTGGGACACATTATTGAAGTGCAAATGTGCACCAAAAGAGTAAAGCGGAAATGTGGGACACATTATTGAAGCGCAAATGTGGGCAAAACAGTAAAGCGGAAATGTGGGACACATTATTGAAGCGCAAATGTGGGCAAAACAGTAAAGCGGAAATGTGGGACACATTATTGAAGCGCAAATGTGGGCCAAAAGAGTAAAGCGCAAATGTGGGACAAATTATTGAAGCGCAAATGTGGTACAACTTGTTAAAGTTTAAGCATTGAATGAAAGGAGGTGGCGCGCATGAATTAAAGAAGAATTTCTGAAATTGTATTCCCTGTCACCTATGCAGAGTAGGGGTTTATTCACGTCTAAAATTGTAAAATATCAACCCAAGAATGTAACAGAAAAATTACAGAAATTTATTAACCTGTCTACTTGGTAGAGCAGGGGTCTATGACAGAAAAAAATAGTTTATTGTCACCCGAAAATGTTAAAGAAAAAATTATTGAAATTTATTAAGCTGTCAACTAGGTAGAGGAGAGGTATATTACACTCAAAAAGTTGTGAATTTCATCCGAAAATGTAAAAGACAATTTTTTATTTTTTTTACCTGTCTACTCGGTATAGCAGTGGTACTTTACACCCAAAAATTGTTAAATTTCACCAGAAAATGTAAATGACAAATTTTTATTTTATTTTTTTACCGGTCTAATAGGTATATCAGTGGTACATCACACCCAAAAATTTGTGAATTTCACCAGAAAATGTAAGTGACAAAGTGAGGTGGAGTTCCATATGGAATAGGAGTTTGAGGAGGCGGTGGACGAGGTAGCCAACACTGGTTTTTGTTTGAAATTCTTTATTTTTTTTAATTAGGGTACACTCCAAAAGAATGTGAAATATCCAAAATACAAGAATGAGCAATTGCGCTGCAGTATAACAATGGCTGGTTAAGGCAGGTATACATGTCTATTCTGCACAAGGTACGGACAAGTCCTGTGGGATCCATGCCTGGTTCATTTTAATAAACGTGAGCTTGTCCACATTGGCTGTGGACAGGCGGCTGCGCTTCTCTGTTATGATGCCATTTCGGCCATGCTAACCCTGCCTTCTGAGGTGCTGGCGGTGCCCCAGCTGCATTGGCGACCTCTTCCTCTTCCTTCGCCTTGTGCTTCCACTGTGCCCCCGCTGTCAGATGGGAATGCCACCAGCAGCGCGTCTACCAGCGTGCGCTTGTACTCGCGCATCTTACGATCACGCTCCAGTAACGGAATTAAGGACGGTACGTTGTCCTTGTAACGGGGATCCAGCAGCGTGGCCACCCAGTAATAAGCACAAGTTAGAATGTGGGCAACTCGGCGGTCGTTGCAGAGACACTGCAGCATGTAATCGTTTATGTGTGCCAGGCTGCCCAGAGGCAATGAAAAGCTGTCCTCTGTGGGAGGTGTATCGTCTGTGTCCTCTGTATCCCCCCAGCCACGCACCAGTGATGGCCATGAGCTGGTCTGGGTGCCACCCTGCTGTGAACATGGTTCCTCCTCCTCCATCTTCTCCTCCTCATCCGCCACCTTGTCATCCTCCAGAACTGTGCCCTGGCTGGACAATTGTGTACCTGGTGTTTGTGGTTGCAGGAACCCACCCTCGGATCCACTTGTGAATGACTGGCCGGAAAACCTACGAAATGATCCCACTTCCTCCCCCTGTGCCACATCCTCTTCCATCATCGCCAGCAGCGTTTTTTCAAGGAGGCATAGAAATGGGATAGTTACGCTGAGAACGGCGTTATCGGCACTGGCCATGTTGGTGGAGTACTCCAAACAGCGCAACAAGGAACACAGGTCTTGCATGGAGGCCCAGTCATTGGTGGTGAAGTGGTGCTGTTCGGCAGAGTGACTCACCCGTGCGTGCTGCAGCTGAATCTCCACTATCGCCTGCTGCTGCTCGCACAGTCTGGCCAGCATGTGCAAGGTGGAGTTCCACCTTGTGGGCACGTCGCATATGAGGAGGTGAGCAGGAAGGCCAAAGTTACGCTGCAGAGCTGACAGGCGAGCAGCAGCAGGGTGAGAACTCCGAAAGCTCACACAGACGGCCCGCACTTTATGCAGCAGCTCTGACATATCGGGGTAATTTTTAAGAAATCTCTGCACCACCAAATTCAGCACATGCGCCAGGCAAGGGATGTGCATCAAACCGGCTAGTCCCAGAGCTGCTACGAGATTTCACCCATTATCGCACACCACCAGGCCAGTCTTGAGGCTCACCGGCAGCAACCACTCATTGGTCTGTTGTTCATGGCCCGTCCATAGCTCCTGCGCAGTGTGGGGTGTATCCCCAAACAGATAAGTTTTAAAACTGCCTGCTGTCATTTACCCCTGGCTGTGCTGAAGTTGGTGGTGAAGGTGTTACGCTGACCGGATGAGCAACAGGAGGCAAACTGAAGCGCCCTGCAATCCTCGATGGTGGAAATACATGCGCCAAACTGCTATCCGCCTCAGGCCCAGCCGCCACTGCATTTACCCAGTGTGCTGTTATGGAGATATAACGTCCCTGACCGTGCTTACTGGTCCACGTATCCGTAGTGAGGTGCACCTTGCCACAGATGGCGTTGCGCAGTGCACACCTGATTTTGTCCCCTACTTGGTTGTGCAGGGAAGGGATGGCTCGCCTGGAAAAGTAGTGGCAGCTGGGCACGACGTACTGTGGGACAGCCACCGCCATAAGGCCTTTAAAGCTATCAGTCTCTACCAGACGGAATGACAGTATTTCAAAGGCCAGTAATTTAAAAATGCTGGCATTCAGGGCTAGGGATCGCGGGTGGGTAGCGGGGTACTTTCTCTTCCTCTCGTTTGGGAGATGTAGAGCTGAATGCTTCCGTGGGACATTGTGGAGATGCTTGGTGACCCAGGTGGTGGTGTTGCTGGAAGATCCTCTGTTTGCGGGGTTGCAGGTGGCACTGTTACTCCAGAGGTGGATGAAGAGGCAAAGACTGAAGAAGAAGAGGAAGCAGGAGGAGCCAGAGACCTTTCTTGGTTTTTGAGGTGTCTACTCCACTGCAGCTCGTGCTTTGCACTTAAATGCCTGGTCATGCAGGTTGTGCTCAGGTTGAGAACGTTTATGCCTCGCTTCAGGCTCTGATTGCACAGCGTGCAAACCACTAGTGTCTTGTCGCCAGCACATTGTCTGAAGAACTGCCACGCCAGGGAACTCCTTGGAGCTGGCTTTGGTGTGATCGGTCCCTTGCTGCGGTGGGCAGTAGCAGGCGTACTGTCTAGAGGACGGCCACTCCGCTTTTGCACCCTGCTCCCTTTTCTGCTGGGCTGGTGGCTCTGTGCAACCACCGCCTCTTCCTCCGAACTACATAGGTCACTCTCATGACCTTGATTACATGTGGGGTCGAGGAACTCATCGTCCTCCACATCATCTTACACCCAGTCTTCACCCCTGCCCTCCTTGTCGGTCTGCACACTTTCGAAAGCCCTAGCAGTTGGCACCTGTGTTTTGTCATCATCCGAGACGTGCTGCGATGGTCCTCCCATGTACTCATCATGAAAGATAAGTGGTTCGGCATCGGTACACTCAATCTCTTCCTCTTCTGGGGCAGGGCTAGGTGGATGGCCCTGGGAAACCCTGCTAACAGAGTCATCAAAAAGCAAAATAGACTGCTCCATGACTTGGGGCTCAGACTGCTTGGCTGATTTGCAAGGGGGTGAGGTTAAAGACTGATTGACATGGGCTGCAGGTGCCAACTCTGATCTTTCAGCAGGAGACTGGGTAGGAGACAATGTGAAGGAACTGGAGGCACTGTCAGCAACCCAATCTACTATTAGTGATGAGTGGCAGGGGCAATATTCAAATTCGCAATATTTCGCAAATATTTGGGCGAATATTCGCCATATATTCGAGAATTCGCGAATTCGTGATCTCCAGGCATTGTTTTCTTGATTGCAAAAAATTTGCATAAACATTTTCGCATAAAAATCCGCATGAACTGGTATTTAAAAAAAATATATATATTCGCGATTCCGAATATGTTTTGCAATATTCTAAATATTCGCGAATTCTCGAAGTGCCGATATTCGCGATTAAAATTTGCAATTCGAATATTCGTGATCAACACTATCTACTATCGCCTGTACTTGTTCAGACCTCACCATTCGTAGAGCCGCATTAGGTCCGACCAAATACCGCTGCAGGTTCTGTCGCCTACTCGCACCTAAGGAAGGGGTTTCACTTGTGCGTGTAGCTGGCACAGATCGACCAGGTCCTCTCCCTGCAACAGTAGCTCCACCAGCAGCACCACGACCTGGGCCACGTCCCTTATTTGACACTCTCCTCATATTTCTCGAATTTAGGATCTTGCCCTAAATGGGTGTTTAATTAATAGTAGAATAGAACGACAGTATGTACAGGGTGTATCTCCCACGCCCTGAACCAGACTAGGCCTCAATTAAATTTGTTTGCCCAAAATGGCTGTATTTCAAATAACTGAATATAACCCCTGTATTTAAAGGATGTATCTCACAATGAAATGCAGGAAAGGCTGCCAAATAAACTTTTTTTGTTTGTTTAATAACTGAATATGACAGCAGTATATAACCCTGGAATTTCAATCGTCTTGATGCTGCAAGGGTGGAAAAATTTGGTATTTTGCCCAAAATGGCTGTATTTCAGATACCTGAATAGAACCCCTGCATATAAAGGGTGTATCTGACACGCCCTGATCCAGACTAGGCCTCAATTGAATTTGTTTACCCAATATGGCTGTATTTCAAATACCTGAAAATAACCCCTGTATATAAAGGGTGTATCTCACAATGACATCTGCAGCAAAGGCTGGCAAATAATTTTTTGGGCCCAAACGGGTGTTTGTTTAATAACTGTATATGACCGCAGTATATAACTCTGGAATTTCAAACGTCTTGATGCTGCAATGGTGGAAATATTGTGTATTTGCCCAAAAAAGGGTATTTTATGAATAGAAGAATATAACCCCTGTATATAAAGGGTGTATCTCACACACCCTGACCCACACTAGGTCGCAGTTAAAGATTTGTACTTAAAATGGCTGTATTTCAAATAACTGAATATAACCCCTGTATATAAAAGGGTGTATCTCACACGTCCTGACCCACACTAGGCAGCAATTAAAGATTTGTGCCCAAAATGGCTGTATTTCAAATAACTGAATATAACCCCTGTATTTAAAGGGTGTATCTCCAATGACATCTGCAGCAAAGACTGCCAAATAAACTTTTTTTCGCCAAACGGGTGTTTGTTTAATAACCGAATATGACAGCAGTATATAACCCTGGAATTTCAAACGTCTTGATGCTGCAAGGGCGGAAATATTGTGTATTTTGCCCAAAAAAGGGTGTTTTATGAATAGAAGAATATAACCCCTGTATCTCACACGCCCTGACCCACACTAGGCCGCAATTAAAGATTTGTACCAAAAATGGCTGTATTTCAAATAACTGAATAGAACCCCTGTATATAAAGGGTGTATCTCACACACCCTGATCCAGACTAGGCCTCAATTAAATTTGTTTGCCCAAAATGGCTGTATTTCAAATACCGGAATAGAACCCCTGTATATAAAGGGTGTATCTCACAATGACATCTGCAGCAAAGGCTGCCAAATAATCTTTTTTGCCCAAACGTTTGTTTAATAACTGAATATGACAGCAGTATATAACCCTGGAATTTCACACGTGCTGATGATGCAAGGGCTGTAAAATGGTGTATTTTGACAAAAAAGTGTTTTTTTAAAAACCCAGAAAATGATGGCTGTATTTCTAGTTTAAATTGCACACTGACTAATCCAGATGTTGTATATTGTCAAAAAAGTTCGTTTTTTTACTAACAGAATATGAAAGCTGTATATATTAAACTTGAATTTCACACATGCGGATCTGTAAAATAGTGGATTTTGGCAAAAAAAAGTGTGCTTTTAAAAACCCAGAAAATTATGGCTGTATTTCTAGCTTAAATTGCACACTGAATAATCCAGATGTTGTATATTGCCAAAAAACTGAGTTTTTTTACTAACAGAATATGGTAGCTGTATATAACGGTTCAATTTCACATGTTCAGATGCAGCTAGGGATGTAAAATAGTGTATTTTGGCAAAAAAGTGTGTTTTGAAAAACCCAGAAAATGATGGCTGTATTTCTAGCTTAAATTGCACACTGACTAATCCTGCAAATGCACCAGATGTTGTTTATTGCCAAAAAAGGGTGATTTTTTACAACCAGATTATTAGTGCAGTTTTACAAGATTGGATTTCAATGTCACAAAAGCTCAGATGCAGTGCTGGTGCACTGAGCTTGCATAAAATGGCCGCCGCCCACCTAACTAACAGACGAATAAAAGTTGTTTTTTTTGGTCACTGGGCTCAGGGCAGGGTAAAAAGATTGGGCCCTGCACCCACACAACTAAATGTATGTTGATTGCCGAGTTAGATTCACGTTCTGAACCAAAGATTCTCTCCCTGAAATCACCAGCAACATCCTCTCCCTACACTAGTAACAGCAGAGTGACGTGCAGCGCTACGAGACTCAAGCTTATATAGAGCCTGGGTCACATGCTGCACTGGCCAATCACAGCCATGCCATTAGTAGGCATGGCTGTGATGGCTTCTAAGGGCACAGAGTTAAACGCTTGTTGATTGGCTGCTCTGCAGCCTTTCAAAAAGCGCAGAGAAATCGCCGAACACGGAACTTTTACTGAAATATTCGGGTTCGGATCCGGGGTCCAAAAATCCTAAAGTTCAGTAGCAGGACAGGTTGTACTTTAAAATAATAATTCAATATGGCATACATTGTAGTGGGAATTTTTTTTCCAAATGGGGTGGAATTGAAAAAAAAACACAATTCCACCACGGTTTTACGGATTTTGTCCCTACGGCGTTCCCTATGCAGGAAAACTGACCTGTGCCCTTCATTCTCTGGGTCAGTACGATTACAATGATACCACATATGTGTAGGTTTTTTTGTGTTATAATACTGAAAAAACATCACCATATTGTGATCCCCATAACTTTTTTCTAGTTATGTCTACTGAGCTGTGTGGGGGCTCATTTGTTGCAGGTCGATCTGTAGTTTTTATTCATACCATTTTGGAGTGTTTGTGACTGGCAATGCCCATGATGTTTATATTTTTTTTATTGTTTATGTATTTCTTTTTCTATTCTATAAAGGCTACTTTCACACTAGCGTTTGGGTGTCCGCTCGTGCGCTCCGTTTGAAGGGGCTCACGAGCGGCCCCGAACGCATCCGTCTGGCCCTAATGCATTCTCAGTGGAGGCGGATCCACTGAGAATGCATCCGCCTGCCAGCGCTCAGCCTCCGCTCCGCTCAGTGAGTGGACACCTGAACGCTGCTTGCAGCGTTCGGGTGTCCGCCTGGCCGTGCGGAGGTGAGCGGATCCGTCCAGACTTATAATGGAAGTCAATGGGGACGGATCCGCTTGAAGATGACACTATATGGCTCAATCTTCAAGCGGATCCGTTCCCTATTGACTTTCAATGTAAAGTCTGAACGGATCCGCTCAGGCTACTTTCAGACTTAGAAAATTTTCTAAGTAATAATGCAGACGGATCCGTTCTGAACGGATGCAAACGTCTGCATTAATGGAGCGGATCCGTCTGATGAAACATCCGACGGATCCGCTCCGAACGCTAGTGTGAAAGTAGCCTAAAAGGAGGATGATTTAAATTTTAATATTTTTTTATATATATTTTGATTTTATTTTACTTTTTTTGCCTCTCTTCACTACCAGGTGTTTTACCATTTAGATGCACCTAAAAGTTTAAATGCCTGTGATCAGCATTATTATAGACATTAGCTGTGGGCCTCTGCTATTTGAACTGCTATGGTGCCTGCTGCACAAGCGAGCAGGCTCCATGTTTAAAAGGTTAAATGGGTTGTGCAGGTTGATCTGATCAGTGGGAGTCTGACACCTGACACCCCCACCGATCAGCTCCATGTGATCATTGTTTCCTCTTCATTACACTACACATCATCCTTTGCACTCCCGAGACAATTGGCAGTGGATGGGTCAGCAATATGAACTGCCTGTTCAACTCCTTAATGGACCAGTTTATCACAGTGGCTGAAGCTGGACGATAAAGCTGGCACACCTATAGCCTGTCTATTTTAAGCTTACACCATCTACTTTTTGGCTGCATATTACTCCAAAAATGTGGCAAGATTTGAACCACACCCATTGTCTGATAATTCATGCCCCTTTGTTGGATGAGGTGTCAAAAGCTTATAAAAATGTCTAAGGGCTCTTTCACACATAGAGTTCCGTCGTCGGGGCTCTATGCCGGAAGAATCCTGATCAGGATTATCCCAATGCATTCTGAATGGAGAGAAATACGTTCAGGATGCATCAGGATGCCTTCAGTTCCGGAACGGAACGTTTTTTGGCCGGAGAAAATACCGCAGCATGCTGCGCTTTTTGCTCCGGCCAAAAATCCTGAACACTTGCCGCAAGGCCGGATCCAGAATTAATGCCCATTGAAAGGCATTAATCCGGATCCGGCCTTAAGCTAAACCGGATCTGACGTTTAGCTTTTTCTGAATGGTTACCATGGCTTCCAGGACGCTAAAGTCCTGTTTGCCATGGTAAAGTGTAGTGGGGAGCGGGGGAGCAGTATACTTACCGTCCGTGCGGCTCCCAGGGCGCTTCAGAGTGACGTCAGGGCGCCCCACGCGCATGGATGACGTGCTCGCATGGATCACGTCATCCATGCGCATGGGGCGCTCTGATGTCATTCTGGAGCGCCCCGGGAGCCGCACGGACTGTAAGTATACCGCTCCCCCGCTCCCCACTACTACTATGGCAACCAGGACTTTAGTAGCGTCCTGGGTGCCATAGTAACACTGAACGCATTTTGAAGACGGATCCGTCTTCAAATGCTTTCAGTTCAAATGGAGTGCACGACGGATCCGGACAACGCAAGTGTGAAAGAGGCCTAAAATGGGCACATTTTCAATATTAAATCTTTCACATTTTGTCTGGCATCACAACTAACTGAACTAGGTGAATGAGGCTATGGTGTAAAATAACAGGCACCATCCATAAACAAGCGTGGTACTGTATTTGAAAAGAGAAAAAAATGAGCCCTTTAAATCTCTGTAATATTTGCCAGCGGTAGGTTTCTGTCAAAATTAAGTCTATTTGCACAATGTTATTGAGAAAAAAAAAAGTTTGATGTTGAAAGTTCAAACACCAAATCAAAAATGAAAAAACACTTTTATAAAATACTTTTATAAAAATGATCTTAATTATGAAACACAAATGCTTGCAAGTTAAAGAAAAAAAACTGAATATATGACATTTACTCTTATTATTGATGCAACCAAATTCCTGTCAGGGAAAATTCCTGCAAATTAAAGGTTGTCCTCTTTGAACAATACTTTTAATATTCTTTCCTGTTCTTTGAGTTGTCTTCTTATAACAGGATGCAGCATTTCCTAAGTAAATGTCAGTTGGCATTGTAACTGTGGAAAAGTATTCAAGAACTAGAAATCTCGAGTGATGTACAGCACCGGCAGCATTGTTGTAACACACTGCTGCTGCACATTTGTACAGTAGTGACGGCGCACCATCTCCAGCAGATAGCTACTGATTGACAGCTCTCCTCCAATGGAAACAGCCAGGATCAAAGATCACTCTGATCCCAGTCATTTAAATCTTAGATTCCACATTAACTGTTAACCTCCAACACTACAACCTTAGGGTCCATTCACACGTCCGTTTTGTGTTTTGCGGAACCACGGATCGCCGGCACTTAATAGAAAATGCCTATTCCGCAATTCCGGATACGAGCAGCACATCATGCTGCCCCATAGAAATGAATGGGTCCGCAATTCCGTTCCACAAAATGCGAAACGAAATTGCGGATGTGTGAATGGACCCTTATACTGTAAATGGAAGCTTGTGCCTAACAGAGGCCCTCTGAGCTGTAAATACTTACTCACATGTAAATACTTATTGCTTTATTTCATCTCCTAGCTATTTAATATACCTGTTGAATGGCAGCCACTTAGTACCCTGATCAGGCTTTGCTGACACATGTTGGTAAACATTTTTAACATAATAGCATAATTTATAAGTCCATCCAGTTCAGCCTATTCTTCTACAATGGTGATGCAGAGGAAAGGTGATTATTTCTACTACATACTACATACATTTCTGCCCAAAGTGACTCCACATGTTTATTTCCCTTGGTTTCACTAGTATGGACTAGAGAGGAGAGAATTTTTAAAAACTTCCAATCAGACACTTCGCCGAATAAAAAAAAAAAAGTTTTATTCTATTCTAATTAATTTGTGATGAAGCACATAAAAAAAATCAGCTATTTCTGGCAGCAGGAAGCCTGTATATCATTGTACAGCACTGTGCATTGCAAAAACATGAATAGCAAGTCCGCTGTGGTGGTGAAACAGTTACTGTGCATCAGTATGACAGGCAGTTGACAGGCACCACTCTTAGAATCACTTCATACTTCACTTATTTGGTCAGTTATGGGTCATAATAACTTAAAGTGTAACTGTCAATATTTTTTTTTATTTTTGTAATATGTACATGCAGTGATACTGGCCATTTTTGTAATATACTTTAATTACTGAAATCGTACATTTCTATCACAAAAATAGCTCTAAAGTGGCCCATTTTGAGCCTTAGCAACGCTCCTCTGTCTTCTGTTTACATAACTGTGGAGACTTGCTCAACACTGACTGTGTTACGTAAACAGAAGACAGAGGAGCGTTGCTAAGGCTCAAAATGGGCCACTTTAGAGCTATTTTTGTGATAGAAATGTACGATTTCAGTAATTAAAGTATATTACAAAAATGGCCAGTATCACTGCATGTACATATTACAAAAAAAAAAAAAAATATTGACAGTTACACTTTAAGTGTGAACTCAGCCTTCAAGTCAATGTCAAGGATAATGGACCTAACCGTGCAATGGCCCCAAGATTCTACTAAAGAGTGCCCTTCCTTTTACATTGTCGTCTGCTGATTCCACATAGATTGCTACAGAACCTGTTCTGTTACACGCTGATACAAGTAGAGAGCCCATAACAGAGTGGAGAGAGTGTCAGCAGTAAGTTTGTGTTGACGTCACTGTTTATTTTTCCCTTCTTCTGATCCATCACAAGAACAACACCAAAAAAAGAATCCTGTGTTTTAAGCTTCCTTTTTCACACGGTCAGTAATTGGTCAGCATTGCTAAGGTCAAAAAAAAAACAGGAGTGGATCTAAAACAGAGATGACACGAGATTGCAATATTTGCATGTATTCTGTGTTTTGGACCCACTCCTGCTTTTCGCTTCCAAATGATGAGCAAAGCTGGATGTAAAATACTGACCGTGTGATAAAGGCCTTATGCACAATTTACAATTTGGAGTTTTGGTACTTTTTTAAAAAACATATTCTTATTTACTATTCCATCCCGTCCCTCCATTACACCCCTATTTGTATTACTACATCCCATTTCTCTATCTATGCTACAATACTGTGGAAACGTTTCAAGAAGGTGGTGGAAAATGCTGCAACGAATGTTTTAAAAAATAGAATGTTACTAGTGAATGAACAAAAGAGAAATCTAAATCACATCAATATTTGGTGTGACCACCCTTTGCCTTCAAACAGCATCAATTCTTTTAGGCACAATTGCACACGGTTATTGAAATAACTCAGCAGAGGGTTTGTTCCAAACATCTTGGAGAACTAACCATTGATCTTCTGTGGCAAAATCCCAAATATTGTATGCTGGTTACCATATCTAACAAATCCCTTGATTAAATAATCCTCCAACCTTCCATTCATCTTCCTCCCCAGCACAACGACACCCTCCCCGTTCAGGTGCATCCCATCCCTAGCATATAATTTGTAGCCAAGAGAGAGGTACAACCCAGTTCTCAAACCCAGGCTCTTCATTTCTACACCAGTTCTTGAGCTACTTGTTTACATATCTAATCTCCCAAAGTTTGCATAATGGATGTGCTTCTTTGTACAATCATAACTATAAAGGTTCAGTTATGTTCAAACTTCCCTAGTGATTTTTTCAACCATATTATTCCCTTAAGCTGCACAGCTAGATGCATTTCACACAGAAGCATGGGGCGTATCCCTTCTATGTAAATCTGCCAGCACCGTTGTAATGCTGCAGAACCCCAAGCAACCAGGCAAAGATTTGAACAAACATGGATTTATTGAAAACACATCAGTAAAGTCCAAGCCAGAAATCATACAGAAATAACGTAGTCCAAATAATAACCTCTGTGGTAAAACGTCAGAGAAAAGCCAGACCAGGCTTAAGTTCATACAGAAGAGTCCGTGAAACCAGATACCTGAGACGGTGAAGTATCCAAGGTCCGATCCGAGGCCACACACAGTGCAACTGTAGAGCAGAGACGAGGTTTCCAGAGGCATTCACTAGAAGAAGACACACAGAGTTCATGAATGGAACAAACTTAGTGAATCTGAACCAGCATACTCCCAGGTTGTAGAGACAACAGTGAGCACTGATCAGCCAGGGAGATCACCTTTTAAACACCTGCTGGCTAATCACAGAGTGCTGCTTGTCAGAACCTCATAGGTCATGCGATGATCCTACTCATTGGCACCTGTGCAGCAAATCCCTAATCAACTTTAAATTTGTGCACAGATGATTTATCTGCCAGTGGCCGACGTAGCGCATAAGATGCACGCACACTCGGCCGCGCATTCCTTTGCGAATCACCACTCGGCACAGGCACGGGATCGCGCCAGCATGGACGCCGGAATGGAACCCGCAGGAGAAACCAGAGGCAGGACCGGCCGCAACTTATTGCCATCAGCCTGGCAAGTCTGCCTCCGAAATCCATGCAGTCCTCCCCTCCGGCGCCCATGCGGACGCTCCACCATATTTGCCCGCAAGGGAACCAGAACGGCAGACTCCCTTACAACCGTATTGCTGTAATATACTTTCCCTTATTTTCTGCTGTGTTTGTTTTCAGCTCTGGAGCTCATAGAACAGATAAGGGGGATAATTCACACTTATAGAAAGGCAGGAGGCTCCTGTGATGTGCAGAAGCTGTGTAGAAGCTCGGACACCCCCGCCCCCACCCCACTTTCTCTCTGCTGTCTTCTGAGTCTCTGTTACCAGGGACAGATCTTGCCTGACAACAGGTAGTGGACTGCAACTTAGTGAGACCCCTAGTAGCCATTACTTTGCAGGGTTTTTTTTCAGGTGAATGCAGGCATATTTTTTTAAATAAAGTGATTTAGAAATTTGCTATTTACACCATTCTCTATTGAATGAAGTTGTGTGAAAGTACAGTGACTCTTTTACTCCTTAACATATAATGACGTACATGTACGCCATTAGGCACCCACAATTGTTTGCCTTGGGCTGCTGCAGTAAGCCCGCTCCATACGCAGCTGGTGCCAATTGTATAATACAGCAGGCACCCTGCCACAATGAGGGGGAATAGCGATGGCCGAACCCCGTCATTCAACCCCTCAGGTACCGCGACATCTGTGGATAAGTGAGAGAGATGCTGCTCCCTCTGCCTTCCACATATTGGAACATGGGGAGGGAAAATAAAAAATGCAAAAATTAAAATAGGCCCAGTTAATAGGAGTTAAAGACCTTCCACGTACTCCAAGTTCATGTTTGGTACTCTATAAACATGATGTGCAATATATCATATTTATGAGTTTAGAAGATAAAATACTATTTGACAATCCATTTGTGTTCCAATTTAATCCCCTACTGCAACCTTTCCCTGTACTCTTACTCTCCTCTTCACTATCAGAGAATGTGTTGTGCTGCAGCAGTGCTACCCCTGAACTGACATCATTATCTACTGCCAAACTGGCAAACTTTTGGGGTGTGCTAGATCAGGACTCTATTCCTGGTCACCCTTGTCTCTACCACTCTGCTTAGTATCACTTAGCTAGCTGCGTCATTTTACTGCACCTCTATGCTTTTGTTCTCCTATTGCATCTTCCCCAGCAACTGCCTGTCTGTTAACAATAGATCTTCCCATAGCAAGCTACCCAATTAGATCCAGGATCTGGGCTTCCTTGACATGCAACATGCACTTTCAAACAACTGTTCAAGAAATGTATACATTGCAAAAGAACTTTTTTTCCACTTAAAATCTCAGACGGAAATGCCAAATGTGCATAACAGCATAACAGATCAGAAGAACGAAACAATAAATGGTGATGTGAACCCCACCTTACACAGCACGATCTGCTTCCCAGAAATGATGATTGAGGTGTCCACACCAAACATCATTTCACCTTTACACAGGCTAATTATTGGTAACAAGCATTCATAAGAATGTTCATTACTGATAATCTCTCCGACAATTGGAAAATGTAAATGTGCCTTAACATTTTATACCAAACTGACAGCAATATTGATTTCACAGCTTATTGGGACTAAGCATGCAAAAATTATGCCTCAATGGATCTCTGCCCTTGTTTATACACACACACACATTTTAATGTCTGAAGAAAAAGTGGCTCTTTCTCCACAAGCATCCAAAAATTATGCCTTAACGGGGCAGAATGCCTGCCCATATTTATACATGCACAAGTTTTAACTGTCAGAAGAAAGATTGTTTTGTTCTGCACAAGCGTCCAAAAAATCCTGCCTTCATGAGGACAGAATGTTTGAAGGTTTTCTGAGAGATGCTATCTTAGAGCATCTCAACGGAAATAAGCAAATAACGCCATATCAGCATGGCTTCATGAGAGATCGGTCATGCCAAACTAATTTATTCAGTTTCTATGAGGGGGTAAGTTCTAGACTTGACAGCGGCGAATCAATGGATGTCGTATATCTGGACTTCTCCAAAGCATTTGACACTGTACCACATAAAAGGTTAGTATATAAAATGAGAATGCTCGGACTGGGAGAAAATGTCTGTAAGTAACTGGCTCAATGATAGAAAACAGAGGGTGGTTATTAACGGTACACACTCAGATTGGGTCACTGTCACTAGTGGGGTACCTCAGGGGTCAGTATTGGGCCCTATTCTCTTCAATATATTTATTAATGATCTTGTAGAAGGCTTGCATAGTAAAGTATCAATTTTCGCAGATGACATTAAACTGTGTAAAGTAATTTACACTGAAGAGGACAGTATACTACTACAGAGGGATCTGGATAGATTGGAGGCTTGGGCAGATAAGTGGCAGATGAGGTTTAACACTGACAAATGTAAAGTTATGCACATGGGAAGGAATAATGCAAGTCACCCGTACATACTAAATGATAAAACACTCGGTAACACTGACATGGAAAAGGATCTAGGAATTTTAATAAACAGTAAACTAAGCTGCAAAAACTAGTGTCAGGCAGCTGCTGCCAAGGTCAATAAGATAATGGGTTGCATCAGAAGGGGCATAGATGCCCGTGATAAGAACATAGTCCTACCACTTTACAAATCGCTAGTCAGACCACACATGGAGTACTGTGTACAGTTCTGGGCTCCTGTAAACAAGGCAGACATAGCAGAGCTGGAGAAGGTCCAGAGGAGGGCAACTAAAGTAATAACTGGAATGGGGCAACTACAGTACCCTGAAAGATTATCAAAATGAGGGTTATTCACTTTAGAAAAAAGACAACTGAGGGGAGATCTAATTAATATGTATAAATATATCAGGGGTCAGTACAGAGATCTATCCCATCATCTATTTATCCCCAGAACTGTGACTGTGACGAGGGGACATCCTCTGCGTCTGGAGGAAAGAAGGTTTGTACACAAACATAGAAGAGGCTTCTTTACGGTAAGAGCAGTGAGACTATGGAACTCTCTGCCTGAGGAGGTGGTGATGGTGACTACAATAAAGGAATTCAAGAGGGGCCTGGATGTATTTCTGGAGTGTAATAATACTACAGGCTATAGCTACTAGAGAGGGGTTGTTGATCCAGGGAGTTATTCTGATTGCCTGATTGGAGTCTGGAAGGAATTTTTTATTCCCCTAAAGTGGGGAAAATTGGCTTCTACCTCACAGGTTTTTTTTCGCTGGATCAACTTGCAGGATAACAGGCCGAATTGGATGGACAAATGTCTTTTTTCGGCCTTATGTACTATGTTACTATGTTACTAGAATGCCTTCCCGTATTAAGACAAGTGTAAGTGTTAATTGTAAGAAAAAAGATTGTCTTGTTCTGTACAAGTGATCAAAATTAACCATTAATGGGGGTAAAATGCCCGCCCGTATTTATACACACAAGTGTTAATTGTCAGAAGAAAGTGTGACTTGTTCTGAACCAGCCTGGAAAAATTCTTCCTTTTAATTGGAAGTAGCAGCAGTACAGTGTGAATGTGGAAATAGTAGGGTAATAGTGGCTTGGGGCTGCAACAGCAGTACCAACACAGCATGGAACAGAAAAGACAGATGATATGTGTGTGGCTGTTTAAGGGTGGTGGTAGTAGTAATAGTAGTGGTAATGGTAGTGGCAGTAGGGGTAATGGAAGTGGCAATAGAGCATTAGCAACAATGAATAGCCATACGGTATGGAATAAGATGGTAAGCAAGCCGAAAGCAGCAGTGGTATAATGTCAGCAGGGGCACCCATGATGGTAGGCAGACCGTCAGTGGCAGTGGCATGATGGCAGTAGCAACCATATAATATAGAACATGATGGTAGCCAGGCAGACAACAGGAGTGGCATGATGGAGGACTATCATCAAGGGCAGATCGATTCATCAGCCTCAGATTGAGGAGTGTGAAAAGCCTCATGGATCCATGCTTTGTTCGTTTTGGCATAGGTGATATTTTGTACATTGGTGAAGGACAACTTGGTCCATTTGTGTGTCACAATAATCCTTGCCGTGCTGAAAACCCTCTCTGAGAGGACACTGGAGGCTGGGCAAGAAAGTATAGAGAGAGCAAACTGGGCCAGTCTGCCTCCCCATAATTCCATGGGGTCAGAAAAAGTGGTATGCACTGGGGAAATGCCATAGTCATTTAGTGAATGAGAGAATTGTAAAAATAAAATTTAAACAGACAGCTGGACAGAATTAAATGAAGCCATGGAAGTGTGGCAAATTTCCATATTGACAAGACAAGTTTAGGCAGGTAGCACGGCAGTGGAAAAAAACTGTTCCATTGTGTAACAACTAGCAAACTGATTGGCTAGTTGTAGCAGAGACAATTGGAAAGTAGTGACAAAAATTTGGGTGAAGGCACAACAGTGCGCTACATTTGCGGAACAACAAGAAAATGTTTACTCATTCTTGCCTGGCCAGAAGCCCAACAAACAGCATGTGGTAAAATACAGCCCAGAAAAATTACATTTTGGTGAAGGTGCGAAGTGCACCACAATTCCCACAACTAAGTGGTACAGCAGGAAGTACTCTTCCATTAACTTGGTCAGGTGAGAGTTCAGCTTGCTCACAACTGGATTGCTGAGCTTGTAGAGTCTGATTATGACTACCATAGAACATAGTTAAATTTGGAAGTGCGAAAGTGTGCCACATTTACCACAATTAAGTGGTATGGCAGCAAATGCACTGCCAGGAATTTGGCCAGGTAGTTCAGCAGGTCGAGAATAGCTTTTCATGGCCACACATTCCATTATGTCGCACAAGAGACAAAAGAAAAGGAGGAGGAGTCTGAGCAGGGGAAGAAGATGCTGATGATGATGACAAGGACACTCTATTGCTTGGGGATGTAGGCTGGCTACCAAAAAGAAGACCAGGAGAAGGACAGACTTGTTCTGATTCAGAATGCTAAGCAGTTCTATTTTCCCACAGGATCTGGTGATGTCTACTCAGGAAACAGAAGGCACTCTGTACTAATGGATTTTACTAAAAATATTTATTGAATAAAACAGCAACAAAAAATAAAACAAGGATGGCAGTGTTAGCCCAGCGGTCCATGCCGGCGCTGCTGCCCCTAACCGCGGGCAGGGGCGCCGGGCTCCCTCTTTCCCGCCGTGCTGACAAACGCGGGCAGCAGGTAACTTAAATATGGTATCTGTGATCCATGCCAGAGTTTGCTTCCTGCTGGAGACCTGTGTCTCTCTTCACCTATGAAGCAGTACATAAACTCCCTCTGTCTCACCAGCCTATGGCTGGATTGCAGCAGGTATTTAAAGGCACCTCCTACCACAGGAAGATGCCTGAGCAACTCATGGTCTCTAGCTTGTCTAGCTCCAAGTGCAAAGGTGTTTCTCTCATCTGCTTCACTGTGCACCGGACCCTGCTTATTAAACTCCTGGATTTTGCCTGTTTCCTGCCTGCCTCTGACCTCGGATTTCATTTATGGACTTTGTTTGTTTGCCGCCTGCCTGTGACCTTGGACTTCGCTTACTGACTTTGCTTGATTGCTGCCTGTCCTGACCCGGAACCTCCTGGCCACGCACATCCCCTCGGTGCTTGCACCAGGTACTCTGACTCTGGGATTGCTCTGGAGTGGCACCTAGAAACTACCCTAATGGCTCAAGCCTATCCTCACCATCAGAGGCTCTAGTGAAGACCAGGTAGTTGTTTAGTTACGCCCCTACAGAGTGCAGCCAGTCAGTGGCACAGTGGGTCCACACCCGTTTGCATAACAGTTTGCTCAGGCCATGGATCCCGCTGATCCGAACTCCCCCAGTCTCACCAAGTTACATCAGGAGATGGCCCTGCTCCGCCATCTTCCTTCGGACCAGGATCCAAACCTCGTCTCTCAGCTCCTCCACGCTTCAGTCGTGACCATAAACAGTTACGGGGGTTCATAAATCAATGCACCCATCATTTTGAACTTTTGCTTAATCAATTTGCTTCAAACCCAGCCAAAGTGGCTTTTCTTATGTCACACCTTATTGGAGAGGCACTGGCCTGGATCAATCCTCTTTGGGAAAGGAACGAACCAATCATAATGGATCTACAGGCCTTCCTAGAAGCCTTCCGCAGGGTGTTCGACGTACCCGGACGCTCCACCTCAGCCGCATCTTCCCTACTGCGGTTCAATTCTGTATGCTGGCCTCTGAACTCGGCTGGAATAATGAGGCACTTGTGGCTACCTTTTGGGAGGGTCTCTGTGAGATAATTAAAGACGAGCTGGCCGGATGGGATGTTCCTTCCACCTTGGAGGACCTCATCTCCCTGGCTACTCAAATTGATTTGCCGTTCCAGGAACTTGACAGCGAAGTGGCACATGAGGGGTAACCTTTTCGTCTGGTGTCTTCTCTTCAGCAAGCTCCAAACCCTCAGTCTTTCATGTTGTCTGCAGTTCCTGAACCCATGCAGGTCGACCAAATTTTAGGCTGACTGAACAGGAACGTGATCACCACCGTGCCAAAAGACTTTGTTTCTATTGTGGTGGTTCTGATCATGTTCTGATCATGCTTGTCCCCTGAAGCTGGGAAAAGTCCAGAGCCTAGGGTCTGTTGGAGAGGCGGCCATAGGTGAAGATAATTCCTCTCTACCTCTGACTCTGCCAGATATCTGGAGATATTCGTTTCACAGAGATGTCTCTTCTGGATTCTGGATCGGCAGGAAACTTCCTGCAGCAAGCCATAGTGGATCGATATAATATTCCAGTCCGACACCTGCAGAAACCATTGATGTTGTCATCTGTCGATGGAAGGGCACTATCTGAGTCCATACAATTTTCTACTGAACCTGTGAAACTACAGGTGGGAGCTCTTCATACAGAAGAAATTTTGTTCTTGATTCTTTGAAGTCTCTCTCATGCTTTACTTTTGGGGCTACCATGGCTCCGTATCCATGAACCTGTTCTTGATTGGAAGTCTGGAGAGGTGCTTCGTTGGGCACAGTACTGCCTTGGAAAGTGTCTTTCTCCTGTTCAGCCTGCTCTGTCAGCCCAGGTACCACCAAATCTTGAAAATCTGCCTGCAGCATACCATGCCTATGCCGAAGTCTTCAATAAGAAGGAGGCTGAGATGTTACCTCTAGTGATAATCGAGCACCAAAGTATTCGGGTGTTCGGGCCGAACACATTGCTATATTCGTGTGCTCGGCCGAGCACCCGAGTATAATGGAAGTCAATTGGAGACAATCAGGTACCCCCTGCTCTGAAGAGGGGAGGGTGCCTGGTCCATTGGAAAAGTTCAGAAATTGACAGAAACACCACTGAAATGGATCTGGAACACCATGGGGACAATGTCTGGATGCATCTTGGACTCCCAGGTCGCTACTGGGAACCATGATGTCTGAGATGTACGCCACTTTTATAGACTGACAAAAATATGCACAAAACCCCCAAAAAATAAATTTTACAGGAAAAATTGTTATGAAACATTCTTTCCTGTATATTCAATTTTATATAAAGTGCAAGTGCTGCAATAAAATTACAAGCAAGAGGCACGCCGAAACAGCCTGTATATCACATAAAGGAGGGCATCATTCACATTGTGGTACAATTGTTCAGGTAGTAGGACTCCTACACTCATAAAGTCTATGCACTAAATGAAAGGGCTGCCAAAAATTACAAGGAACCGGCACTCCAAAACACCCTTTGTTACACATAAAGGAGGGCATCATACACACCCTTGAAAAATTATGATTGATGGGCTGCTGGTGACCCTCAAAAACTTTTCGGGTAAGGGTCTGCTGATCTGACCATATAAAACCTTAGGGCTCTTTGACACTTGCGGCAGGACGGATCCGACATGCTGTTCACCATGTCGGATCCGTCCTGCCGCTATTTCGCCGTGCCGCTGGACCGCCGCCCATTATAGTCAATAGGGGCGGAGCTCCGGCGTAGCACGGCGGTGCACGGCGAAAGCCGCCGGACTAAAAAGTCGGACATGCAGGACTTTTTAGTCCAGCGGCTTTCGCCGTGCACCGCCGTGCACCGCCATGCTGCGCCGGAGCTCCGCCCCTGTCCCCATTATAGTCAATGGGGACGGAGCGGCGGTCCGGCGGCACGGCGAAATAGCGGCAGGACGGATCCGACATGGTGAACAGCATGTCGGATCCGTCCTGCCGCAAGTGTGAAAGAGCCCTTAGGGGCGAGGGCCTGCTGCCGCATTGGTGACTCTAGATAACCTCTGGGCGATTGCATGTCCCTGTGACGGCGATGATCCATTTGGATGTCTGCCCTATCGACTTTCGATGTTCTTTTCTGCACCTACCATGGTGATCACGGGTAATGGGGAATCAGGGTTCAATGCCGGAGAGGGAGCTTGAGAAATGGATATCACATCCAAGGGAGGTCAATGGCTGAAATCGGATTGGGTTGAGAGGGTGGGTCAAGTTATTAAAGTTCAAGAATCGAAGGAAGGCAGCAGGCACGCGGCAATTACCCACTCTCGACTCGGTGAGGTAGTGACGATAAATAACAATACAGGACTCTTAAGATGCCCTGTTATTGGAATGAGTAATAAAAAATTACAGGGAATGTCACTGCAGTATTTTGGATGAGGAAACGTTATACAGGAGAGGCCCTGCTGCCACTTTGTTGACTCTAGATAACTTCTGCTTGATCGCATGTTCCCATGACGTCCATGATCCATTTGGATATCTTTCCTATCAACTTTTGATGTTCTTTTATGTGCCTAACATGGTGACCACCGGGGAATCATTGTTCAATTTCAGAGAGGAAGCCTGATAAACGGCTACTACTTCAAAGCAAGGCAGCATGAGTCGCGGGCCTGCATGTGAGCTGAACCAGTAAAAGATTTTAGTTGCGGGCCTGCTGGTGAGCTGAGGTGGAACCGGCAAACCCAACTTGATTTTGATGGCTGCATTAATCTGCAGGTGACGGTGATACAGCTCCACAGATTGTTTCCATCTGCATCTTTCTAAGCAAACTGTGGCCTTAGTCTTTTATCCAGACTCCTCATGCTGCCATCTCCACACCATGTCACCTTGCCACTCTTTTTTATCTTCCTTTCATGCCGCCCCCATTCCTGTGGCTAGTAAAGATCGCTCTCTCAGACCAGGGCCGGCAGCTGTTTATACACTCAGTTTTATACACTGTCTATAATGACACTGTATCTAATTTCATTGTGTAATACTGTTGAGGGGGCACTGACCAAATCCATTAGTCGTCCTCCTGGATGGGCCTCTTCTGGGTCAGGGCCCCAAAGCTGCAGCTTCCCCTGCTTCCCGTATAGCTACTGCCCTGGTCTGCATTAATCTGCAGGTGACCGTGATACAGCTCCACAGATTGTTTCCATCTGCATCTTTCTAAACAATCTGTGGCCTTTTTTCCAGACTCTGTCATTGTGGCACTAAGTGGCCTCCTCATGCTGCCATCTCCACACCATGTCACCTTGCCACTCATTTTTATCACCATCCTGCTGCTGATGCACCTTAAAAGGGCTTAAAGTGATCACCAGGCCCACAATCTAATTAAGGTTTTATGCACAAAACCAAAGTAAAAAATGGATTTTATAGGAAAAATGTATATTTACTTGTATATAAAGTACTTGTCCTGCCAAAAATTTCAATGAAGAGGCACTCCGATACAACCTGTATATCACATAAAGGAGGGCTTCATTCACATGTGGGCCTGCAGGTGAGCTGACCCTGTAAAAGATTTTAGGTTTGGGCCTGCAGGTGAGCTGACCCTGTAAAAGATTTGAGTTGCAGGCCTTCAGGTGAGCTGACCAAGTAAAAGATATTAGGTGCGGGCCTGCTGGTGAGCTGACCCTGTAAAACATTAGGGGCGAGGGCCTGCTGTTGAGCTGACCCTGTAAAACATTATATGCGATGGTCTGCTGCTGAGCTGACCCTCTAAAACATTAGGGGCGAGGGCCTGCTGCTAAACTGACCCTCTAAAACATTATTGGCGAGGACCTGCTGCTAAGCTGATCCTCTAAAACATTAGGGGCGAGGGCCTGCTGGTGAGCTGACGCTCTAAAACATTATATGTGAGGGCCTGCTGGTGAACTGATGCTCTAAAACATTATATGCAAGGGCCTGCTGCTGAACTGACCCTCTAAAACATTAGGGGCGAGGGCCTGCTGCTAAGCTGACCCTCTAAAACATTAGGGGCGAGGCCCTGCTGTGGAGCTGACGCTCTAAAACATATGGGCGAGGGCCTGCTGTTGAGCTGATGCTCTAAAACATAGGGGCGAGGGCCTGCTGCTGAACTGACTCTCTAAAACATTAGGGGCGAGGCCCTGCTGTTGAGCTGACGCTCTAAAACATAGGGGCGAGAGCCTGCTGTTGAGCTGACGCTCTAAAACATAGGGGCGAGGGCCTGCTGCTGAACTGACTCTCTAAAACATAGGGGCGAGGGCCTGCTGCTGAGCTGACTCTCTAAAACATTATGGGCGAGGGCCTGCTGCTGAGCTGACCCTATAACAAATGTGAATTGAGGGCCTGCAGTTGAGCTGACCCTATTAAAAAAATTAGAGTGGAGGGAAAATAGACAATCTGGATGAGGAGGAGGAGGAAACAAGATTCAACCATATACTCTTTTTTTGTGGTGGAAAAGGGGCATGGGAATACACTACAGTGGATTGAGTACATTATAAATGATAGATTGAAATTGCCTTTATGTTCATCATCAGCTCAGCTCTCCTCTGTTGTAGTTGAGAAGTCAGGGGCAATCCAGGCCTTGTTCATTTTTATCTGAGTCAACCTGTCAGCATTGCCAGTGGACAAGCAGATGCGCTTATCTGTTATAATGCCACCAGCAGCACTAAATACACGCTCAGACAAAACGCTGGCGGCAGGGCAGGCCAGCACCTCCATAGCCATAGAGCGCAAGTTCATGCCATGTGTCCAGCTTGGACATCCAGTAGTTGTAAGGCACTGAGGGATCATTTAGGACGCTGACACGGTCTGCTATGTATTCCTTCACCATCTTCCAAAACTTTTCCCTCCTTCTACCACTATTTTGTGCTTCAGGGTGAGGTTGCTGGTGGGGTGTTATGAAAGTGTCCCATGCCTTGGAGAGTGTTGCCCTGCCTTTGTTGGAACTGCTGTGTGTTCCCCTTGTCTCCCTTCCTCGGTTGCCTAAGGAAGTACAGACCCTGTCGCCAACGTTGTCAGATGGCAAATTTTGGAGCAATTTTCCAACAAGGATCTTCTGGTATTGCACCATTTTGCTCGTCCTCTCCACCAGAGGAATGAGAGATGAGAAGTTCTCTTTGTAGCGGGGGTCGAGAAGGGTGAACACCCAGTAATCCGTGCTATCTAAAATGCGTATAGCGCGAGAATCGCTGGAAAGGCAGCCTAACATGAAGTCAACCATGTGTGCCAGAATACCAACAGGCAAGACGTTGATGTCGACATCAGGATGACTCTCCATCTCCTCATCCTCCTCCTCCTCCTCTTCTGCCCAGCCACGCTGAACCGATGGAATTAAAGTTCCATGGGTACTACCCTCTGTAGCAGAGGCAACTGTCTCCAGCTCCTCCTCCTCTTCATGGTCCAATTCACTCTGAGAAGACGAACTGAGGGGGGTCTGGCTCTCGCCCTGTGTAACGTTCTCCTCCCATTTCCTCATCTGCCACATTCAGAGCGTCGTCCTTAATTGTGAGCAGCGATCGTTTGAGTAGACACAGCAGTGGGATGGTTACGCTGATAATAGCTTTGTATTCGGGTCGTCTATGCGTTTGAGACCTACCTACCTACTTCTAAAGCAGTAGAGGTGTGCCGAGACTGCTGTACGGAGGGTAGGCTAAAGGGGCCCACCCCCATAGAGTTGTTGTAATAATGGGATTGGGAGGGTGGGGCAAACGAGCTGACGCTGGTGAGGATAGAGGGGGGAAGGCAGCCTTATAAATGCTAAACCCCGCCTCCCCTCATACAAACACAGCAAATATACATTTGCTTATCACTTGTATTCGGGTCGTCTATGCGTGTGAGACCTACCTACCTACTTCTAAAGCAGTAGAGGTGTGCCGAGACTGCTGTACGGAGGGTAGGCTAAAGGGGCCAAAAATCACAAACATAGGTTAAATGTTATATGTTTATTTATAATTACAAAACTAGATTACTGAAGGCACTAGACATTTCAACCTGCGGGTTTGGTATATACCGGGCATAACAAGCCGATTTCCACCTGCCTAGCTTCTTAATTACATGTACCGGGACATTGTGCTTAGATGCAGCGGAGGCCGCCCCGATGCGCATAGAATGCCCCGTAATCGAGCTGGGGTCGACACCAATGTTCCTCAACAAAATACGGATAAACTTGAGGAAATTTGTGCAACTCAAAGGAGCAGAACCTAACCTAAGGAGAGGTGCCTCACCCGGGGTTTCTTTAATAAACTGTAACCACTCTCGAATGGTTTTCACAGGACACCATTTATTACCAGTAGGAAAGTATTTAACTTTAGTCAGCTGTCCTGGGCGTGTCATCTTTGTAGAGGTTAGCGTAAGAATGTAACAAGACCCGTCCCAAGAGAGCTGACTCTTCCTCAGATAATTTTTACAGCTCGCGTCGCAGGTGAATTCGCCTGGTCTGAGGAAACCATAGAAAGCCAGATACATGGTTGTCTTTATCAGTAAGCTAGTATATTCACCAAAAGGATATCCTTGCAACATATCAGATAAGGACCTGAACATCTTCCCCGTAAATGGCTGCCGGGAAGGACGTGTGACAGCAGAGCCTTTCTGTATACCCCTCAGTAACATTCTGATAGGATGCGCAGAAAACAATGATGGTAGATGAGGATGCTTCAAATACAAATGATGTTGTATACCGCCCAGATATGACTTAATAGTACTGTAAGACAGCTTCAGGTGTGAGTGGCAAAATGCACCAAATGCCAGTAGATAAGATATATATCCTGCTCCACCTGACGGGTGCTTTCTCTTAAAGTTACAGAATGACGCCCAAGCTTTCTTATACATCCTCAGGGTGTTTTCGGACAGTGATCTAGTCATAAGAGACCTAGCAGTGGCAAGGTGAGCCGCTAGTCCATCACCAATTGGTTGAACTCGGGAATGGTTGCCGGTGTGTGGTCTGCCTGTGGAGAGACCTGAAAGAAGAGCGACAGGTTACCCCTAGATAAAGCATCCGCCGCTACGTTAGCTTGCCCCTTAATGTGATCACATATAATATGGAAATTATATTGAAGTGATAACCAAACGAGTCTCCTCACAAATGACATAATCTGAGCAGAGGCCGATCTACCCTTAGTGAGTATCTCTACTAAGGCCTCATTATCTGTCAGGAAGAGCACTGACTGATTCCTCCATAGTGGACCCCACACCCGAGCTGCCGCCACCAGCGGGTATATCTGGAATAATGAGGAACACCTGGTGAAGCCCTCCAACCTGACCACCTCCGCTGGCCATTGATCTGCCATCCACCTATGACCGAAAATAGCTGCAAAGCCTACTAGGGATGAGGCATCCGTATGGACTACTGGAGATTTACTTGAAACTGACGGAACAAATAACGATATGCCGTTCCACTGTGACAGGAACTCATCCCACATAACTAAATCTGCCATCGCATTCTGATCTATGACTACCAGGCTATCTTGATCGTGAGCATGTTTCAAGAGCTTCAACAGTCTAGCGATAAACGACCTGCCTTGTGGAATAATGCGTGTAGCGAAGTTAAGCATACCAAGCAGTGACTGGAGATCTGCTTTGGTGACAGTCCTGACACGTGCTAACCTATGAACTGCTTCCTTAACTCTAATCAATTTGTCCTGCGGGAGACTAGCTTCCATATTAATGGTGTTTAGGCAAATGCCGAGAAAGGTGATGGTAGTATCAGGACCTTCCACCTTGTGTGGGGCAACGGGGACCCTGAGATCTGCAAACATCGCTGGCAGCACCTGCAGGGGCTGAGGAGCATGGTTCGGGGATTCTATTAACAGAAAGTCATCGAGATAGTGAATTACGTGATTGACCCGGAACAAATCTTGAAGTATCCAATGCAGGGCTATGGCAAACTGGTTAAAAATCCAGGGGCTAGATTTAGAACCAAAGGTCAATTTGTTAGCGAAGTAGTACTTATTTGACCACTTAATCCCATACCATTGCCACAACTCTGGTTGGACAGGGAGCAACTTAAAGGCATCAGTAATGTCGGCCTTAGATAGCCAAGCTCCCCTACCCAGACTGAGAATAACCTGGATAGCTTCATCAATGGATGCATATTTCATAGAAAATTCCTCTGAAGGAATTAATGAGTTAAGGCTAGGTACCGGTAAAGAATGTGGAGCTGACAGGTCATAGATTAGCCTCTTTTTATTGCTAAATTTGCCAGTCACTACACCAACTGGGTTAATCCTCCAACAATCAAAGGGAGGTTGATCAAATGGCCCAATGAGATACCCCTTATTGAGCTCGGCCTGAATGAGCTGAGAAAATGCTTCGGGATCCTTCGAGGCTGACAGTAGGTTCCTACATTCATAGTTGGTCTGAGGAAGAGCCAGTAAACCTGTATGGAAACCTGCTGACAAACCCTTAATGATGAAACGCACCCAGTTGGTATCTGGATGCGAACCTAACAAGGACTGAAGGAGGCTGACATTCACCATGCCAGTCATGCCGATTCCTGGTTTCTTTGTGGGCAAGATGCCCGGGGATGGGCTCTAAAACATATGGCACATAAATGCAATAGCCTACATTGGTTGAAATGACAGACCGCGAAATTGAAATTATTACAGATTTGGGATCTGCCCAAATACTTGATGGGTCGCCCCAACTTGTCTACCCCCGAAGTAGCCTTACTGACTGACGGGCCAGGAGTACTACTCGCCTGTGACAGAGCTGGGTTATCACCGACTGAGCACCAGTCCGTCATATGCGAGTATGAATTGCATTTGGAGCAGGCTGAGGCTTTGAGACCGGCAAAGTGTCTACAGAATAATTCCGTATCAATATTAGACCAATCTACCGTATGTTGGAATTGAACCAACGCCGCTGCAGCTTTTGCTGAGAAGGAACGGTGATAGTCGTAAAAGGCTGACCCACCATACTTATAAGCAAAATCCACCACCTTGTACATATACAGGTCTAACTCCTCCCTGCGCTGAGAATTAGTTGAACAAACAACATCCCTATATAAGCTGAAAGCTAAAACAAACTCTGGGATGCTGAGTTTCCTGCTCAACCGCACATCTTTGGACCTGAGCACAACCGAAACCTCACCACAGACTATGGTTTTATTGTCCGGTGCCTCATGTGCTGCTATTAGCAAGGATGCTAAATTAACACCCTTGCCATCAATTATATCCTGCCTAATGTTAGCAGGAATAAAATGGGAAGGTGCTATAGAGGGTGTTCGACCTGACCCACCAGTTATACTATTGCGGGAATTAGAAGATCCCGCCGCACTCTGTGCCATCAACCGAGTAGCTGTATTGCCAGCTTCGACCGACTCTAATCTACTTTGAAAGTCCGACATAGATGATGCCATAGAGTTGATGACCGCGTGCAACTGGGTGAGCGAGGTCTGGATCGTAGCCATGGAAACCGTCTCCTGACTCTGGCCCGCCGGATCCGAAGACAGCAATCGAAAAAGTTCCACCTTCCTTGCGGAGGCTGGGAATGGGATGCCTCTTTTGGTCAGCTCTGCCATCAACTTGGGCACTGTCCATGATCTTAACGACTGCCTGGAGTCTCTCGCTGAACCTGATGCCACGCTTGCATGGGAAGATGACATGTCGCCCACCACAGATTCTTGAGACATCTTTAACTAAAACATGACATGGTTAATGTAGAACAGAAATCCACCACCTGAATTCACCTGAGCCAAGACGTGCTAAGAACCCTCGTATCCACACACGTGACTCGTAGCCAGCACACAATTCACCCTACAACCACCCGATGGCCGAACCTGAATGTGGATACCATAGAATGTATTGTGAAGCACCCAGCGAGTATCGGCTGACCCAGATAGTAACGTGAGGCATGCAATTCGTAACTGTAGTGAGGACAGGACCTGAACCTGTCTGTAGTCGTGACAGGCGTATCGAATCGTTGCCTGTAGTCGTGACAGGACTTAATGAGTCTGTAGTCGTGACAGACGTATCGAATCGTTGCCTGTAGTCGTGACAGGACTTAATGAGTCTGTAGTCGTGACAGACGTATCGAATCGTTGCCTGTAGTCGTGACAGGACTTAATGAGTCTGTAGTCGTGACAGACGTATCGAATCGTTGCCTGTAGTCGTGACAGGACTTAATGAGTCTGTAGTCGTGACAGACGTATCGAATCGTTGCCTGTAGTCGTGACAGGACTTAATGAGTCTGTAGTCGTGACAGACGTATCGAATCGTTGCCTGTAGTCGTGACAGGACTTAATGAGTCTGTAGTCGTGACAGACGTATCGAATCGTTGCCTGTAGTCGTGACAGGACTTAATGAGTCTGTAGTCGTGACAGACGTATCGAATCGTTGCCTGTAGTCGTGACAGGACTTAATGAGTCTGTAGTCGTGACAGACGTATCGAATCGTTGCCTGTAGTTGTGACAGGCTATAACATAATTGTGGACCTATCAGACATATTCAAGTCCTATGTAAAGCTATATGCTGAAAACATTACACATACACGTGTCCTTTTTTTTTTTTTTTTATGCATGAGTTGTGGCAGACTACCACAATAGTACTATACCTAAAGTTGTCTGCTTGTGGATGCCAAAACAGCTATAAGACCGAATACATAAACAGAGTGTTAGCTACTACTGGCTATAACCTCAACCTACCCTAGTCTAAGATAAATCGTAGCTTACATGCCCCGGATGCCTGCGCGTCAGATAAACTCAGCTGCTTCTAATCGCAGAAATCCTTATACGCCAGATAACAAACCGTATATCTAGGAAAATCACAGTAGTGCTATAAGTACTAAAATATATCCCCTTTTTTTTTTTTTTTTTTTATATATATACATACATATATATATATATATATATATATATACATACCTACAAATATACGCCTGACCCATGTGACTGCCTAATAATAATTATCCTAACTAACAGTACAAATACACATTCAATTTAAGTAAACCATGAATACTAATGCTATAAGGATTTGTATAGTAGCACTACTGACTTTGACCAATAGATGGGGTGCAAGTACAGTTTAGCCAGCAGAGCACGATAGAGCAGAGAGACGCCGACAATGAAAACAGCAGAAGGTTGGTATGATCGCATGCTGAACACCCCCGTTCTCTCTCCCCTGTGCGCTGGCCATACAGCCCCGATCTTACCGCTATCTTGCAGAAGTAGTAGGGTAGAAAAATGCCAATGAACGCCGAACTTGCTGCTGCTTGTGAAACGATGTACCGATACCAGGAAGTGACGCAGACGTGCACCACCAGCCGCAAACGAGCTGACGCTGGTGAGGATAGAGGGAAGAAGGCAGCCTTATAAACGCTAAACCCCGCCTCCCCTCATACAAACACAGCAAATATACATTTGCTTATCACTTATCGCCACTAACCATCTGTGTGGATTCATCAAGGTTTTTTTAAAACCCCACAGAGGTCTGACATGAATGCCCTCTCCTTGCTTGTGAATAGTGGCAATTGACTCGAAAGGCGACGACCATGTTGCAGCTGTTATTCCACAACTGCCCTTTGCTGCTCACAAAGCCTGGCCAACATGTGGAATGTAGATTCCAGTGCGTGCTCACGTCGCACAACAGTCGGTGAGCTGGAAGCCGCAAGGGCTGCTGCAGCATTGACAGACCGACTGAAGCTGTGGACGACTTGTGGAAATGGGCACACACGCGGCGCGCCCTTACTAGTAGCTCTGGCAAATTGGGGTAGGTTTTGATAAACAACTGAACCACTAAGTTTAAGACGTGGGCTAGGCATGGGATGTGTGTCAGGTTGCCGAGCTCCAAAGCCGTCACCAAGTTACGGCCATTGTCAGACACAACCATGCCTGGTTGTAGGTTGAGTGGCAATAGCCAGAGCTCGGTTTGGTCCCTTATACCCTGCCACAGCTCGGCGGCGGTGTGCTGTTTGTCCCCTAAACAGATCAACTTCAGCACGTGCAGTATGCCAGACCTAACAGGGGAATTATGCGTGAGGTCATGGTGTGAGCACGGTTACGGTTACTCACGGTTACGTCGTCCATGGGCAGGTTCGCATAAGTGAAGAGGAGAAATGCACAAGAATTCTCTGGGGGCACACTCTGGTGTAAGGGACACAGGCCAGATGGTGATTCGAGGTGCCCTTGATGGTCTGTATTAATGTGCCTATGGCAATGTCCCTTGTAGTCGTGACTCCAGTACCTTTTGTATGGCGGTACAACCATTTGCTGTAGTGTTAATTGAGGAGCTTGAGACTGAGACAAGAAGGATGAAATCCAGGGTGGAAATTTACTGAAGATAAATCCTGGTAACAGTACATCCAAGTAATATCAGTCTCTTGGTACAGTCAGATATTAAATACAGTCTCCCATGCATATGGGGGGGAGGAGAATGCAAGTCCTTAGTGGAAACAGGCACTTTGTAATAAATATGAAAGCTACTGCTTCAGACTAGGCTTATGATGTATGAAAGTCTTAAACTGGTAAAAACTCTTGCCTATTCTAAGTTCACAGAACGTGTGTGATCTGTGGCCGTATTGCGGGCCGCAATACATGGCCACAGTTCCGTGTGCATTCCGCATCACAGATGCGGACCCATTCACTTCAATGGGTCCGCAAATCCGGAATCGCGGAACGGCTGCACGGGAATGGGACCCCTCGGAAGCATTACGGAGTGCTTCCGTGGGGTTACGTCCCGTACTTCCGTTCCGCAAAAAGATAGAACATGTCCTATCTTTTTGCGGAACGGGTGGATCGCGGACCCATTAAAGTGAATGGGTCCGCGATCCGATGCGGCTGACCTACGGCCGGCGATCGTGCATTGCGGCCCGCTACTTGCGGGCTGCAGCACAGGCACGGGTCACACACGTTCGTGTGAACTCGGCCTTATTCTAACCTTGGTTGAAGGTACTTTTCTGAATCCTTGAACCTCTATTCCAGTGTTGTTCCGACAGTTGGCCTAAACTGTCCTCAGGGTTTAAACTGGTGGTGAGGATGCCTGAAGCTGTCTCCTACACCTGGTACAAAGGTGCAGAGTCTTGCTGATCCTTTGTCTTGAATAAATTGTAGGGATCCCTTGGATACTTGGCTGAATGCAGCTTGGACACTGGTCACCCCGGAGGAGCGATCTATAGGAGTGGATTGCTCACCTCTAGGTAGAATAGTTGCAGGCTTGAAACCCTGGACTGTGGAGCCGACAGGGACAGAGCAGAGAGGCTGTAAATAAGCCTCTAGGGTTGAGCGAACCTGAACTGTAAAGTTCGGGTTCGTACCGAACTTTAGGATTTTGGGACCCCAGACCCGAACATTTCCATAAAAGTTCGGGTTTGGGTTCGGTGTTCGCCGCTTTCTTGGTGCTTTTTGGAAGGCTGCACAGCAGCCAATCAACAAGCGTCATACTACTTGCCCCAAGAGGCCATCACAGCCATGCCTACTAATGGCATGGCTGTGATTGGCCAGAGCAGCATGTGACCCAGCCTCTATATAAGCTTGAGTCACGTAGCTCTGCACGTCACTCTGCTGTTACAAGTGTAGGGAGAGGATGCTGCTGGACTTGTGATTTCAGGGAGAGAATAGGAGAGAATCTAACAGACAAATAGTTGTGTGGGTGCAGGGCACTATCGTTTTACCCTGCCCTGAGGCCATTGACCAAAAAATACTAACTTTTAGAATTCTGTTAGTTAGGTGGGTGGCGGCGGCCATTTTATGCATGCTCAGTGCACCAGCACTGCATCTGAGCTTTTGGGACATTGCAAATCACAATTTTTTGGGGGCAAACTACAACATCTGTATTAGTCAGTAGGCAATTTAAGGTAGAAATACACCCATCATTTTCTGGGGTTTTAACCACTTCAGCCCCCAGTGCTTAAAGAGGACCTTTCACCTGTATAAACTATGTGAACTGAGTATGCTGCCATATAGAGCGGCGCCCGGGGATCTCACTGCCCCTACTATTATCCCCGGGCGCCGCTCCGTTCTCCCGTTATAGGCTCCGGTACCTTTGCTTTTTAAGTTATAGTAGGCGGGTCTTCCCTTGTCCTGTGGGCGTCTCCTTCTCCTAGGCTGCAGCGCTGGCCAATCGCAGCGCACAGCTCACAGCCTGAGAGGTTTTTTTCTCCCAGGCTGGGAGCTGTGCACTGCGATTGGCCAGCGCTGCAGCCTAGGAGAAGGAGACGCCCACAGGACAAGGAAAGACCCGCCTACTATAACTTAAAAAGCAAAGGTACCGGAGCCTATAACGGGAGAACGGAGCGGCGCCCGGGGATAATAGTAAGTGCAGTGAGATCCCCGGGCGCCGCTCTATATGGCAGCATACTCAGTTCACATAGTTTATACAGGTGAAAGGTCCTCTTTAAACACCCTGAAAGACCAGGCCACTTTTTACACTTCTGCACTACACTACTTTCACCATTTATTGCTCGGTCATGCAACTTACCACCCAAATGAATTTTACCTCCTTTTCTTCTCACTAATAGAGCTTTCATTTGGTGGTATTTAATTGCTGCTGACATTTTTACTTTTTTTGTTATTAATCGAAATTTAACGATTTTTTTGCAAAAAAATGAAATTTTTCACTTTCAGTTGTAAAATTTTGCAAAAAAAACTACATCCATATATAAATTTTGCTCTAAATTTATTGTTCTACATGTCTTTGATAAAAAAAAAATGTTTGGGTAAAAAAAAAATGGTTTGGGTAAAAGTTATAGCGTTTACAAACTATGGTACAAAAATGTGAATTTCCGCTTTTTGAAGCAGCTCTGACTTTCTAAGCACCTGTCATGTTTCCTGAGGTTCTACAATGCCCAGACAGTACAAATACCCCACAAATGACCCCATTTCGGAAAGTACACACCCTAAGGTATTCGCTGATGGGCATAGTGAGTTCATAGAACTTTTTATTTTTTGTCACAAGTTAGCGGAAAATGATGATTTTTTTTTTTTTTTCTTACAAAGTCTCATATTCCACTAACTTGTGACAAAAAATAAAAAGTTCTATGAACTCACTATGCCCATCAGCGAATACCTTGGGGTCTCTTCTTTCCAAAATGGGGTCACTTGTGGGGTAGTTATACTGCCCTGGCATTCTAGGGGCCCAAATGTGTGGTAAGGAGTTTGAAATCAAATTCTGTAAAAAATGACGAGTGAAATCCGAAAGGTGCTCTTTGGAAAATGGGCCCCTTTGCCCACCTAGGCTGCAAAAAAGTGTCACACATCTGGTATCTGTGTATTCAGGAGAAGTTGAGGAATGTGTTTTGGGGTGTCTTTTTACATATACCCATGCTGGGTGAGATAAATATCTTGGTCAAATGCCAACTTTGTATAAAAAAATGGGAAAAGTTGTCTTTTGCCAAGATATTTCTCTCACCCAGCATGGGTATATGTAAAATGACACCCCAAAACACATTCCCCAACTTCTCCTGAGTACGGAGATACCAGATGTGTGACACTTTTTTGCAGCCTAGGTGGGCAAAGGGGCCCATATTCCAAAGAGCACCTTTCGGATTTCACAGGTCATTTTTTACAGAATTTGATTTCAAACTCCTTACCACACATTTGGGCCCCTAGAATGCCAGGGCAGTATAACTACCCCACAAGTGACCCAATTTTGGAAAGAAGACACCCCAAGGTATTCCGTGAGGGGCATGGCAAGTTCCTACAATTTTTTATTTTTTGTCACAAGTTAGTGGAAAATGATGATTTTTTTTTTTTTTTTTTCATACAAAGTCTCATATTCCACTAACTTGTGACAAAAAATTAAAACTTCCATGAACTCACTATGCCCATCAGCGAATACCTTGGGGTCTCTTCTTTCCAAAATTGGGTCACTTGTGGGGTAGTTATACTGCCCTGGCATTCTAGGGGCCCAAATGTGTGGTAAGGAGTTTGAAATCAAATTCTGTAAAAAATGACCTGTGAAATCCGAAAGGTGCTCTTTGGAATATGGGCCCCTTTGCCCACCTAGGCTGCAAAAAAGTGTCACACATCTGGTATCTCTGTATTCAGGAGAAGTTGAGGAATGTGTTTTGGGGTGTCTTTTTACATATACCCATGCTGGGTGAGATAAATATCTTGGTCAAATGCCAACTTTGTATAAAAAAATGGGAAAAGTTGTCTTTTGCCAAGATATTTCTCTCACCCAGCATGGGTATATGTAAAATGACACCCCAAAACACATTCCCCAACTTCTCCTGAGTACGGAGATACCAGATGTGTGACACTTTTTTGCAGCCTAGGTGGGCAAAGGGGCCCATATTCCAAAGAGCACCTTTCGGATTTCACAGGTCATTTTTTACAGAATTTGATTTCAAACTCCTTACCACACATTTGGGCCCCTAGAATGCCAGGGCAGTATAACTACCCCACAAGTGACCCCATTTTGGAAAGAAGAGACCCCAAGGTATTTGCTGATGGGCATAGTGAGTTCATGGAAGTTTTTATTTTTTGTCACAAGTTAGTGGAATATGAGACTTTGTATGAAAAAAAGAAAAAAAATCAGCATTTTCCACTAACTTGTGACAAAAAATAAAAAATTCTAGGAACTCGCCATGCCCCTCACGGAATACCTTGGGGTGTCTTCTTTCCAAAATGGGGTCACTTGTGGGGTAGTTATACTGCCCTGGCATTTTCCAGGGGCCCTAATGTGTGGTAAGTAGGTAAATGACCGGTGAAATCCTAAAGGTGCTCTTTGGAATATGGGCCCCTTTGCCCACCTAGGCTGCAAAAAAGTGTCACACATGTGGTATCGCCGTATTCAGGAGAAGTTGGGGAATGTGTTTTGGGGTGTCATTTTACATATACCCTTGCTGGGTGAGAGAAATATCTTGGCAAAAGACAAATTTTCCCATTTTTTTATACAAAGTTGGCATTTGACCAAGATATTTATCTCACCCAGCATGGGTATATGTAAAATGACACCCCAAAACACATTCCCCAACTTCTCCTGAGTACGGCGATACCAGATGTGTGACACTTTTTTGCAGCCTAGATGCGCAAAGGTGCCCAAATTCCTTTTAGGAGGGCATTTTTAGACATTTGGATACCAGACTTCTTCTCACGCTTTGGGGCCCCTAGAATGCCAGGGCAGTATAAATACCCCACATGTGACCCCATTTTGGAAAGAAGACACCCCAAGGTATTCAATGAGGGGCATGGCGAGTTCATAGAATTTTTTTTTTTTTGGCACAAGTTAGCGGAAATTGATATTTTTAATTTTTTTCTCACAAAGTCTCCCGTTCCGCTAACTTGGGACAAAAATTTCAATCTTTCATGGACTCAATATGCCCCTCACGGAATACCTGGGGGTGTCTTCTTTCTGAAATGGGGTCACATGTGGGGTATTTATACTGCCCTGGCATTCTAGGGGCCCTAAAGCGTGAGAAGAAGTCTGGAATATAAATGTCTAAAAAATTTTACGCATTTGGATTCCGTGAGGGGTATGGTGAGTTCATGTGAGATTTTATTTTTTGACACAAGTTAGTGGAATATGAGACTTTGTAAGAAAAAAAAATAATAATTCCGCTAACTTGGGCCAAAAAAATGTCTGAATGGAGCCTTACAGAGGGTGATCAATGACAGGGGGGTGATCAATGACAGGGGGGTGATCAATGACAGGGGGGTGATCAATGACAGGGGGGTGATCAGGGAGTCTATATGGGGTGATAACCACAGTCATTGATCACGCCCGTGTAAGGCTTCATTCAGACGTCCGGATGCGTTTTGCGGATCCGATCCATCTATCAGTGCATCCGTAAAAATCATGCGGACATCTGAATGGAGCTTTACAGGGGGGTAATCAATGACAGGGGGGTGATCAGGGAGTCTATATGGGGTGATAACCACAGTCATTGATCATGCCCCTGTAAGGCTTCATTCAGACGTCCGGATGCGTTTTGCGGATCCGATCCATCTATCAGTGCATCCGTAAAAATCATGCGGACATCTGAATGGAGCTTTACAGGGGGGTAATCAATGACAGGGGGGTGATCAGGGAGTCTATATGGGGTGATAACCACAGTCATTGATCATGCCCCTGTAAGGCTTCATTCAGACGTCCGGATGCGTTTTGCGGATCCGATCCATCTATCAGTGCATCCGTAAAAATCATGCGGACATCTGAATGGAGCTTTACAGGGGGGTATTCAATGACAGGGGGGTGATCAGGGAGTCTATATGGGGTGATAACCACAGTCATTGATCATGCCCCTGTAAGGCTTCATTCAGACGTCCGGATGCGTTTTGCGGATCCGATCCATCTATCAGTGCATCCGTAAAAATCATGCGGACATCTGAATGGAGCTTTACAGGGGGGTAATCAATGACAGGGGGGTGATCAGGGAGTCTATATGGGGTGATAACCACAGTCATTGATCATGCCCCTGTAAGGCTTCATTCAGACGACCGGATGCGTTTTGCGGATCCGATCCATCTATCAGTGCATCCGTAAAAATCATGCGGACATCTGAATGGAGCTTTACAGGGGGGTAATCAATGACAGGGGGGTGATCAGGGAGTCTATATGGGGTGATAACCACAGTCATTGATCATGCCCCTGTAAGGCTTCATTCAGACGTCCGGATGCGTTTTGCGGATCCGATCCATCTATCAGTGCATCCGTAAAAATCATGCGGACATCTGAATGGAGCTTTACAGGGGGGTAATTAATGACAGGGGGGTGATCAGGGAGTCTATATGGGGTGATCACCACAGTCATTGATCACGCCCCTGTAAGGCTTCATTCAGACGTCCGTATGCGTTTTGCGGATCCGATCCATCTATCAGTGGATCCGTAAAAATCATGCGGACGTCTGAATGGAGCTTTACAGGGGGGTAATCAATGACAGGGGGGTAATCAATGACAGGGGGGTGATCAGGGAGTCTATATGGGGTGATCACCACAGTCATTGATCACGCCCGTGTAAGGCTTCATTCAGACGTCCGGATGCGTTTTGCGGATCCGATCCATCTATCAGTGGATCCGTAAAAATCATGCGGACGTCTGAATGGAGCTTTACAGGGGGTTGATCAATGACAGGGGGGTAATCAATGACAGGGGGGTAATCAATGACAGGGGGGTGATCAGGGAGTCTATATGGGGTGATCAGGGGCTAATAAGGGGTTAATAAGTGACGGGGGGGGGTGTAGTGTAGTGTAGTGGTGCTTGGTGCTACTTTACTGAGCTACCTGTGTCCTCTGGTGGTCGATCCAAACAAAGGGGACCACCAGAGGACCAGGTAGCAGGTATATTAGACGCTGTTATCAAAACAGCGTCTAATATACCTGTTAGGGGTTAAAAAAAACACATCTCCAGCCTGCCAGCGAACGATCGCCGCTGGCAGGCTGGAGATCCACTCTCTTACCTTCCGTTCCTGTGAGCGCGCGCGCCTGTGTGCGCGCGTTCACAGGAAATCTCGCGTCTCGCGTAGATGACGCATATATGCGTGACTCTGCGCAGGGCTGCCACCTCCGGAACGCGATCCTGCGTTAGGCGGTCCGGAGGTGGTTAAAAACACAATTTTTTTCCAAAAAACATTATTTTCCAGATCTGCAAGTGTTAAATTCAAGTTTAATATATACAGCTTTCATATTCTGTTAGCAAAAAAAGACTTTTTTGGCAATCTACCAACATCTGTATTAGTCAGTGTGCAATTTAAGGTAGAAATACACCCATCATTTTCTGGTGTTTGAAAAACACACTCTTTAGACAAAAAACACTATTTTCAGGCTTTGCAGCATCAACACGTGTGAAATTACAGGCTTATATACTGCTGTCAAATTCAGTTGTTAAACAAACACTCATTTGGGCACAAAAAATTTAGTTGGCAGCCTTTGATGCAGATGTCATTGTGAGATACACCCTTAATACATTTTGGTTACATTCAGAGATTTTAAATACCGCCATTTGGTGCACCAATATTGAAGTCAGGCCCTGTGAGATACCCCCTCTACATAAAGGAGTTTGAATTAGGCATTTGAAATACAGCCATTTGAAATACAGCCATTTTGTGCAAAAATATATTTACTGCAGGCCTACACTGATTCAGGGCATGTGTGAACCCCCCTATACATACAGGGGTTTGAATTAGGCATTTGAAACGCAGCCATTTTGTGCAAAGATATATTTACTTCAGGCCTACACTAGTTTCGGGCGTGTGTGGTCCCCCAAAAAACATACAGGGGTTTGATTCAGCAATTTGAAATACCGCCATTTGAAATACAGCCATTTTGTGCAAATATATATTTACTTCAGGCCTACACTGGTTCCGGGCGTGTGAGATACCCCCTCTACATACAGGGGTTTGAATTAGGCATTTGAAATACAGCCATTTGAAATACAGCCATTTTGTGCAAAGATATATTTACTTCAGGCCGACAGAGGATCAGGCCCTCTGAGATACTACCTCTACATACAGTGGTTTGAATTAGGCATTTGAAATACAGCCATTTTGGGCAAAAAAATCTTTTATTGAGGCCTAGTCTGGTTCAGGCCGTGTGAAATACACCCTTTACATACTGTCGTTCTATTCTACTATTAATTAAACACCCATTTAGTGCAAGATCTTAAATTTAAAAAATATGAGGAGAGCGTCAAATAAGGGACGTGGCCCAGGTCGTGGTGCTACTGGTGGAGCTCCTGTTGCAGGGAGAGGACGTGGTCGATCTGTGCCAGCTACACGCACAAGTGAAACCCCTTCCTCAGGTGCGAGTAGGCGACAAAACCTGCAGCAGTATTTGGTCGGGCCTAATGCTGCTCTACGAATGGTGAGGCCTGAACAAGTACAGGCGATAGTAGATTGGGTTGCTAACAGTGGATCCAGTTCCTTCAGATTGCCTCCGACCCAGTCTCCTGCTGAAAGACCACAGTTGGCACCTGCAGCCGATGTCAACCAGTCTTTCACCTCACCCCCTTGCAAATCAGCCAAGCAGTCTGAGCCCCAAGTCATGCAGCAGTCTCTTCTGCTTTTTGATGACTCTGTTAGCAGGGTTTCCCAGGGCCATCCACCTAGCCCAGAAGTGGAAGAGATTGAGTGCACTGATGCCCAACCACTTATTTTTCAAGATGAGTACAGTACATGGAAGGACCATCGCAGCACATCTCGGATGATGACAAAACACAGGTGCCAACTGCTGGGGCTTTCGAAAGTGTGCAGACCGACAAGGAAGTCAGGGGTGAAGACTGGTTAGAAGATGATGTGGAGGACGATGAGGTCCTCGACCCCACACGGAATCAAGGTCATGCGAGTGACCTATGTAGTTCGGAGGTAGAGGCGGTGGTCGCACAGGGCCACCAGCACAGCAGAAGAGGGAGCAGGGTGCAAAAGCGGAGCAGCCGTCCTCTAGACAGTACGCCTTCTACTGCCCACTGCAGCAAGGGACCGATCACACCAAAGCCAGCTCCAAGGAGTTCCCTGGCGTGGCAGTTCTTCAGACAATGTGCTGACGACAAGACACAAGTGGTTTGCATGCTGTGCAATCAGAGCCTAAAGCGAGGCATAAACGTTCTCAACCTGAGCACAACCTGCATGACCAGGCATTTAAGTGCAAAGCACGAGCGTCACTGTGTACTGGACCCTGCTTTTTGAACTCCTGGACTTTGCCTGTTTTCTGCCTGCCTCTGACCTCGGACTTCGTTTATGGACTTTGCCTGTTTTCCGCCTGCCTCTGACCTTAGATTTCGTTTATGGACTTTATTTGCTGCCTGCCTGTGACCTTGGACTTTGCTTACTGACTTTGCTTGATCGCTGCCTGTCCTGACCTGGAACCTCCTGGCCACGCACATACCCTCGGTGCTTGCACCAGGTACTCTGACTTCCTGGTCAGCTGCCACTGACTCGGGGACTGCTCTGGAGTGGCACCTGGCAACTAACCTAATGGCTCAAGCCTATCCTCACCATCAGAGGCTCTAGTGAAGACCAGGTAGTTGCTTAGTTACACCCCTCCAGAGTGCAGCCAGCCAGTGGCGCAGTAGGTCCACACCCGCTAGCATAATAGGCAGAGATATGCATTAGGGAGATGTTCCATCACTTTCATCAGGCCATCACAGAACCGTATAGCTCTTGTTTTATTGTTTATTTATTTCTTTATTCAATAAATACTTTTAGTAAAATACGAGTATTAAAGGGCTTCTGTCACCCCCCCAAAACTCATTTTTCATTTTTGGGCATATTAAAATCCTTATTGGACGACTATTCCCTATATAGGGCTCTTACCTTGTTCTGTGGCTTCGTTTCATTAAAAATCGAGCTTTTAAAATATGCAAATGACTTCACTACCAGCAAGTTGGGCGTCTACTTGCTGGTAGCCGCCGCATCCTCCTTTTAAAAAACCGCCCCCTCCTCCAGTTGATTGACAGGACCAGCGAGCACTCTCCTCCTCCTGCTGGCCCTGTCAGCATTTCAAATCCAGCGCCTGCGCCTTACGTGTCTTCATTCGGCGCAGGCGCTCTGAGAGAAGGACGCTCGCTTCCTCAGCACTCCCTCAGTGCGCCTGCGCCGATGACATCTTCTCTTTCGGGTTTAGAGGTGACGTCATCGGTGCAGGCGCACTGAGGGAGTGCTGAGGAAGCGAGCGTCCTTCTCTCAGAGCGCCTGCGCTACAGCATATTTTTCCACGCAAAACGCGTTTCGAAACAACCAGTTTCTTCATCAGTGGCTTTTTGGTGTTTTATATTTTATATTTTATTGTAATTATTTTTACATATATTTTTATTGACTCTCTAAATAAATTGCTTTCTGCCTAGTCCATAGTTTGAGTGCCCACCCACAATTCTCATTGTTTATAACTTTTAGTAAAATCCCTTAGTACAGTGTGCCTTCTGTTTCCTGCGCCTTCAGCATGGTTGATTCTACATAGCTATTCCAGCATCCTAAGAGGCCCGCCTGGAGCAATTCTACCTTTATCTAGTGTTGTGCCTAGGATGCACAACATCATGTGGTAATATGCTTTGACCCTCTTTGGTTCTGCACATTAAAGATGCTCTGTCACCTGGTGCAAGCATACCCTACTTGGCATATAGCCAATTAGGGCTGAAAACGCTGACAAAAAGCATACCTTTCTTCTTCTATTAGGTCCGGTCTAGCTCTGAGATCCCGCACCTGCGCACTCGCATCTATGACGGAGCGTGCGCACTAGGGGAATACACTAGCCAAGAGGAACGGGAAAAGTCCAGTGCACACGCGCCATCATAGATGCGAGTGCGCAGGCGCGGGATTTCAGCGCTAGACCGGTGGGTCTAGCGATGTCAGTCAAAGGGATTGGGGGCGTGATTATTAGAATAAGGGAGGCAGTATAATTACATCGGCGTCGCAGAAGCAGTGCTCGGAAGGAATAAGCCTGCCTCCGAGTGCTTCTTTCGCTCATTAGCATATTTTTAAAAGTTTATTTTCCTGCCAAATCCGACCTAATAGAAGAAGAAGAATGTTATGCTTTTTGTCAGCAATATGCCAAGTAGGGTATGCTTGCACCAGGTGACAGAGCCTCTTTAAGTTATTACACCAGGGAGAGCCTCCTCTATTTGTTTCTATCCCCGGCGCTCAGCCTCATAGGCCAAAGGTCACTCAGCCTCAGGCCATTGAGGCAGTGGAATGGTGCAGGATGGTCATGATGACATTATCATGACCTTCTGCGCCGTGTCATCGACAGCGTGACAATACCATCACAACCAGGCAACCAATGCCACAGGCCAGAAGAGACCTGCATCACAGACAGCGGAATTGATTTTTTTTTTTTTGTTTTTTTTTGTTTTGTTTTTTGTCACTACTAATTAAGGCACTATGTGTTGTATGTACAGAGGACAGTACTGGGACAGTACTGGGGGCATTATATGTAAAGAGGGCAATATTGGGGAACATTATACAGTACAGACCAAAAGTTTGGACACACCTTCTCATTCAAAGAGTTTTCTTTATTTTCATGACTATGAAGGCATCAAAACTATGAATTAACACATGTGGAATTATATACATAACAAACAAGTGTGAAACAATTGAAAATATGTCATATTCTAGGTTCTTCAAAGTAGCCACCTTTTGCTTTGATTACTGCTTTGCACACTCTTGGCATTCTCTTGATGAGCTTCAAGAGGTAGTCACCTGAAATGGTCTTCCAACAGTCTTGAAGGAGTTCCCAGAGATGCTTAGCACTTGTTGGCCCTTTTGCCTTCACTCTGCGGTCCAGCTCACCCCAAACCATCTCGATTGGGTTCAGGTCCGGTGACTGTGGAGGCCAGGTCATCTGGCACAGCACCCCATCACTCTCCTTCATGGTCAAATAGCCCTTACTTTCAAAGTTTTCCCAATTTTTTGGCTGACTGACTGACCTTCATTTCTTAAAGTAATGATGGCCACTCGTTTTTCTTTACTTAGCTGCTTTTTTCTTGCCATAATACAAATTCTAACAGTCTATTCAGTAGGACTATCAGCTGTGTATCCACCTGACTTCTCCTCAACGCAACTGATGGTCCCAACCCCATTTATAAGGCAAGAAATCCCACTTATTAAACCTGACAGGGCACACCTGTGAAGTGAAAACCATTTCAGGGGACTACCTCTTGAAGCTCATCAAGAGAATGCCAAGAGTGTGCAAAGCAGTAATCAAAGCAAAAGGTGGCTACTTTGAAGAACCTAGAATATGACATATTTTCAGTTGTTTCACACTTGTTTGTTATGTATATAATTCCACATGTGTTAATTCATAGTTTTGATGCCTTCAGTGTGAATCTACAATTTTCATAGTCATGAAAATAAAGAAAACTTTTTGAATGAGAAGGTGTGTCCAAACTTTTGGTCTGTATTGTATGTAAAGTGGGAACAGATTTCAGTATTCTGTTCCAGCATACCAGCAGAATTCCAGAATCGCAAGATCCAGCATGTGCCAAACACTGTTGGCACCTGCCGAATCCCATTCACAATAATGGGGTCAGTCGAGATCCCACATGCAGCGGTATTTTGTCCTTTGTTTTTGCCAGAATCTGCCATGGAGGCTTCTGCTGGAACCTCTGCAGCAGATGTGCACATACCCTAAGGGGTGCTATGGGTCACTCACAAGGGGGCTCAATTCAGATTCTTGCCATGGGGCCCAGTGATTTCTATGTACGCCCCTGGGTATGGTCATGGTGAAGTGCTATTATTTAACCGTTATATAATATTATTGGTCATTTTGGTCTGGGTATACTGTAGGCGTGATTCTATAAAAATGGCGTATCATAAGTTAGGGGACAAAATGCTTGGCTTGCCCCAGATGCTGACAACCCACCTTACGCCATTGACCTCATGTACTGCAATAAAGCCATAGTACCCAAGGCCAGCTCCAGGTTCATGTGGGTGCTTGGGCGATAGAGCCTCAGTGGGCCCCCTTGTGGCATTTTGCACAACATATGAGGCAATAAAACTGCATGTATTTTATATATGGTGCCAAATACAATAGACAGAAAACTCTACAGTGTGGATATATGTGAATCAATCCTTATGTCCCTATGTCCCCAGTGTTTTAATCCCTCAGTCTACTCACAGTTTTACTGTACAGTCCCTGACAAAAGTCTTGTCGCTTCTCTATTTTGTAGAAACTCCTGCTATTAACCTGACTTTTAATTAATCAATTGGTGTTAGAAATAGCTCATATGAAAAGCTAAAGCCCTCCCAAATGATGTTTAATGCACTGAAATTAATTAGTTTCACTGAAAAAAGATTTATCATTTAATCAAGACAGAAAGGTCAAATTTTGGCAAGACAAAAGTTTTGTCGCCTATACAGAAGTTGAACAACTTTACTGCAAATCCAAAAATATGTCAGCAAATTAAGTAGTGGTGCTGTGAGATCCAAATGTAATATCTTGTATGACTTCCATGAGCTTCAAGGACAGCATCCATGCGGTTAGGCAAGGATTCATACAATTTATTGATGAAGTCATCAGGAATAGCAAAGAAAACAGTCTTGCATGCCTCCCAGAGTTCATCAATATTCTTTGGTTTCGTCTTCAATGCTTCCTCTTTCATCCTACACCACATATGCTCAATGATGTTCATGTCTGGTGACTGGGTTGGCCAATCCTGGAGCATCTTGATCTTCTTCGCCTTAAGGAACTTTGATGTGGAGATGGAAGTATGCGATGGAGCACCATCCTGCTGCAGAATTTGGCCTTTTTTATGGTTGGGAATATAAGAGGTAGCTAAGATTTCTTGGTATTTTAGACTATTGATTTTGCCTTCCACCCTGCAGATCCCTCGCACACCCCCATACTGGATGTAACCCCAGACCATGATTTTGCCTCCACCAAACTTCTCTGTTTTCTGGGTAAATCTCGGCTCCATGCGGGTTCCAGTAGGTCTCCTGCAATATTTGCGGCGACTGTGGTGTAATTCAACAGAAGATTAATCAGAAAAATCCACCTTCTGCCACTTTTCCAGTGTCCATCCGTTTAGCAGGCTGTGGCCCTTGGCAAATGCCACACGGTTTTTCAATTGTCTTTTGTTTAGTGCTGGCTTATGGGCACTGATTCGACCATGGAGGCTATTTCGAGACAGAATCCGACAAACTGTTCTGGTTGACACAGGGACTTCAGGTGACCAGGTCTCAGGGAGCTCTGCTGCAGTGGAAAATGGGCTGGCCTTGGATTTTCGAGCCAACAAACGGTCCTCTCGAGCAGTTGTCTTGCGGGGTCGGCCTAATCTGGCCTTGTCCAAAACGTCTCCAGTCTCTTCAAATCTGTTTTTATCCTCTGAACTTGACGTTGAGACACATTGAAGGTGTCTGCCACATCAGCAGTGGATCTGGTCTTCAGCCTCTTGATAATCAACACTTTAGTCTCTGGGGGAATCTTAAGCATGTTTGCAGAGGTCTAGTTGCAGTTGATGTGAAGGTCTAGTGTACTGGGGTTCTTTTTATACACACCTGAGACCTAATTGATCCATTATTAGTCACAGCTGAAGCTCATATGACAAGGCGACATTACTTATGTCTTGGCAAAAATTGACTCAATGGGCTTTACCAAGCTGTGAATATTAGAATACTTTTTGTCAGTTTCGTTTTGCACTGAAACATTATTACAAAAGCTGTTGGGATTAAAATGACCCATTTCTTGTAACAAAATCTTGATTAGAAATATACTTTAGCGGCACTTCAGGTCAATTTGTACACAAGCGACAAGACTTTTGTCAGGGACTGTACACCCTCTAAAGAGAACCTGACACATTGAACATGAAAATATTTTATTTGGACATACTGTAAAGACATAAAACATTAGAAAAAGTACAAAAGGAAGTTAATGCAGAACACTATAAAATGTCTTGTTGGAGTCCAGCATTGATGGTCCAGAACTTTTTTTGGCAGAACACAAAAGTGGTATCTTGTGTAAATCAGTTAAAACACTTTTCTACGTGTTTTTTCAGCTGCAAAAAAATGTATTACCTGATAAAAAATCTACACATTCTGCTTCTTGAGATTCAATTGAAAGAACAGCCAGTGCATTTAATCTGTCTTGCGACATTTTGGACCTTAGGTAGTTTTTAATTTACTTCAATTTACTGAAGCTCCTTGTATCTGCCGTACCACACCAAACACCGGCCGAAAGGACAGCCTGTACTGTAAATATATCTCTCCTCCCAGTATGCCATCGTAAGGTTTGTCAATGGGGGTGAAAATTTCGTCCCCATTGACACACCTCGTATCTGCACATAATACAAGTATTATCTGCAGATACAAGGAGTGTCAATGGGGGCGAAATATTCGCCCTCATTGGCAAACCTCACGATGGCATACTGGGAGGAGAGATATATTTACAGTACAGGCTGTCCTTTTGGCCGGTGTTTGGTGTGGTACGGCAGATACATCGACGACCTGCTTATTGTATGGGACGCCGATGTGTCTGCCGTACTGGATTTCAAGCACTATCCGAATGACAACATGTATAATCTACGTTTTACCTGTACTGTGGAGGTGGAGTCTATTACTTTCCTGGATTTGAAGTTGACTGGTGTTCCGGATGAAGTAATATATACGGTGACCTATAAGAAAAAAACAGCAGGAAATTCCATATTACATGCTAACAGCCATCACCCAGTGCATGTGATAAGGGCCATACCTGTGGGGGAATTCATGCGCGCACGCAGAAACTGTAGCACAAAAGTAGCTTTTCAAAAGGAATGTGAAGGAATCAAAAGAAGATAAAAAATCAGGGGATGTCCAATATGGATGTTAGAAAGAGGGATCAATATTGTATCAAATAAATCCAGATGCGATTTGTTATTTGGATCCAAAAAAGCCCTGAATAAAATTGCAGATCAAAAAGTCAGTGAAAATATGAAAGTAGCCAATCAAACCAGCAAGAAAGCCATGTTCATGGATAATATGCAAGTAAGGGACAAATGTATATGGGAAACAGAAGAGAAGGATTCACCAACACTGGTCCTGACATACAGCCGGCAATTCAACGAAATACGAAGCATTGTACAGAGGTGTTTGCCTATTTTATTTGATGACAACATTCTGTACAATGCTTTAAAATATGGCTGCAAAATAGTATCCAGAAAAGCATTAACTATGGCAAGTTCCCTCTCCCCTTCCCTATACAGGGCCAACAAAGACCAAAAATCACAGAGCATGTGGATCAAATATAAAGGATTTACGAAATGTTGCAGTCATCCGTGTAAAACATGTAATTATGTATCAGTCAAAAAAAGTTTTCAAAATGCAGACCATTCCACAACCTTCCCTATAAAAACATATATCAATTGCAATAGCACGGGGTGGTCTATGTTATCCAATGTGTGGAGTGTGATTTGATGTATGTTGGCAGCACCATACGTAAGTTCAAAAACTGAATATTGGAACATTTGAATTATATTTCAAATCCATCCATTCTCAATATATTTGGTGCTGCAAAAAACTTCATCCACACACACAATCGTAGTACGGGATCCCTCCGTGCATTTGCAATTGAGAAGGTAACGGTGCCAGCTAGGGGGAGGACCATCAAAAGAAAATACTGTTGAGAGAGGCCTTTTGGATTTTCCTTTTAAATACGAGGGTGCCAACGGGTCTCAATCAAAAGAAAGAATTGATGTATATCTACCAGTAATTATTTATATCTGATGTCTGCATTTGATCCTTCAGCTGCTCTTGGACGAGAAATATCTCATCATATGTTTGTCCATTATATGTCTGTTCATTATGTTCTATCTATGTGCAAATGCTAATGTGTCCATTTACACTACAACAACTAGGAGATTGTGGCCATGTATAATCCATCTTTCCCCATTTCGCATGTAGAGTTCTCTACAGGTTATATTTTTGTATATTTTATGTGTTATTCACATTTTGTATATGCGCCCTATTCACAAGATGCGTTTTCCTCACACCTTGCGCTTGTGCTTGCTCTTTTGATATGTAAAGGCATTTAGCCTTAGTGATATGCATAGTCCAAGCGCAGGGTAGTGCTGAACGCATCGCGTGGGGTTATTTTAACCAATATGTTCACTGAGAATGATACCACAGGTGTGAGTCTCTGGGCTGATTAAGTTATTGACATCCTGTTACCACCACCCACTAGATGTGGGAGGGTACATGGGTCTTTAAATTTTCCAAACCCTCAGACCACATTGTTACGACTAAGGAGAAGGTCACGAAATGCGTAAAACAACTGATTGTTTGTGATACTGTCCGCACTTATGTTGTGATTCAATAAAGAGGAAGATTTTATGGGAAGAAAATTTGGTGCCGGATTCGTCTCTTCCATTTCACTAAGCACACCATTGTGTCTGAGACAGAGCTTTAAGTGTCAGATGTGACAAATGCTCTAAAGCCCCTTCCCACCTCTTAGTTGCTCCGGAGAAGAACACATAAATGTGATTCAACAGATCATAAAAATGTTTTGCTCGGCTTGAGCTCCCTGCAGCGTGCACTATTACCCGATTTCAGTTATGTTGAAATTAGAACATGGTACAAAGAAGGCATTAGGATTTTTTTCTAAAATAATTGCCTGAACTTCTTTGCATTGTCCCCTCATATTAGTACCATTGTCATAGCACAGACCTCAAATGTTTGACACACACAGTCCATGTTGTTCTGTTAGTCTTTCCAAAACAACACTTGTAAGACCTTTTCCAGTTGTATCTGTGACAGACAGAAATTACAGAAAGCTTTCCTTGACTTCCACTATTTTGCTAACATCATCGATGTCTACATATCGTAGCACAAGTGACAACTGCTCTTGTTTGGAGATGTCTGGTGTGCAGTCTACAATGATGCTAAAATATTTAGCTTGTCTCACCTTTTTTATGATTATTTCAATCACTGCATCTGCAATTAAATGCAGAAATTTGTTTTGCATATCCTTGCTCAGATAATGTACATTGGTTCCTTCTTTGGCACGTTGCAAGTGTTCCTTCAGAACCAGATCAAATTCAGAGATCAGCTCCAGTAATTAGAGGAAAATAAAATGATGTTCTGTGAACACAGTATCTGATGATCCTCTGAAAGCCAGATTGTTTTTTGCCATCCAGTGAATTACTTTTTTTATGCTTGATTCCAGATCTTTCCATTTTGCATAATTAGACAGGTGGCTGCTAGATATTTCGTGGAAATGCAAGGATCCCTTACCAATGACTTGCTTCCAGTCTCTAAATCCATTTGGGCTTGAGAAATTTTAATCAGCTTCATTGACAAATAGCCTGCAACAAAAGCAATATATGGAATCTCCAAGCACTGACTAATGAGCCAATCTTGTGGAACATTTTTCTCACTACCCAGCAATCTGTAATAATGACCAGATGAGAACCTTGTTTTTGTACCATCTGGAAAATCTTCCAGCTTCACTTGCTTAGGGCCCCTTTTGATAATTTGGCATCTCAGTAGATCAGTGATTAAATCAGGCCATTCTGCTGGATCATCACTAAGCTCTGGAAGAGGTCCAGAATGACAGGACAAGGTTTGCTGGTCTGGGGGATCTACAACCAGTTCACTGACTTCTTCAATGCTCAAACATGCTTCTTGAGAGGTAGTGACACTTAGTTTAATATCTGATGTAGTGCAAATGGAGGACTCTTCATTCTCCTTATGTGTACTTTTCCTGAAGAAGCGGTCAATGGAACCGAGCTTCTTCATTTTGTCTTCCAGTATCTGCTTCTCTTTTCTTTTTTGGCTTCCAGACTTGTGCTTCTTGGTGGGAGGTGTTTGTTGACCTGCCAATTCTTGGTCTTGATCTCTATTCATTTTGGCCTAAAAAATAAATACAGTGAAGCCCATTCTCTTCTGTAGCTGTGTCTATGCAATATTTATTACAGTCATTCTGTCTTCTGCTTGGTTCTTCAAGCTTCTTAATGATGTATTCATGCTTTTGTCAATTTGTTTTGGTAGCCAGAGACAACTTGTAATGCCATTTGACAACACATAGCTTAATTAACCCGTCAATGTAATTATTTAACCCAATATGTGTTCTTTTTAATTTGGCAGTATTATACAATTAAAAATGTAATGTACTTCTTTGAAATCAGCACAAATGGATTAAAGAAGGTGCTCAAACACCATAAACACTTGTTCAGCCAAACACCTCCTGACTCCAGCATGCTCATTCATGCTCTGCTGAGCATGCATGTGTTTTAACTGTGGAGAGGAGTTTAAGATGCTGTCAGACAAAGGGGCAGATAGTATCAAGCATGACCAAATTCTCAAGAATTAATCTTACTTCTCCCCAACATTACATAGGATAGTATTATGCATAAGATTGGAATGACAGATTGACAACCCTATTGTTCACTTAAAGAATTCACAGCTAAGACAGTATCCCGTCAGAGGGAGTAATAACCACAGGTGGTATATATGTATAATTATTGTAATCACAGGGTTCCTCCTGTTATAAAACGTAGCCTTTAATATAATTTACATGTAAAATAACAAACTCCCACAAACAAAAATAACACAGAAAAAGAAAAAAATACACAGAAACGGCACATCAGGGATATGTACTGTATTGCTCAGTGGCAACGTATCTATTCCTCCGTTGTGATTGAGGACATAGAGGTATAGGTAGGGTGTTTGCTAGTTGATTTGGGCCTATCCCTATATGTGGCCCTATACTTAACACCCCTGCCTATAAACGGAATGGCCGCCCTGATAAGGGCGATCCCGTGTTCTGGAACCTCCTGATAGGCCCTACTCCGACCCTATAGTGCTGTTATCCCTATACGTTGTGGTCTAATGTAGGTACACAAAACAACAAACTTACAGTACATAGAGCAATGGAGCACCACAACCGTGGATACCATATGTGATAATTGCTCTGGATGTCTCGTATTAGCGATACAACAAAGTTTGGTCACATGTGTGATACTCTCTATGTATATCACCACATACAAATATCTATATACATATTCATATACTACGATGCCAGAAACATTTATTGATATAGATGTGATCTTTATATTTACACATGTGGCGCCTAGATTTGCTGCCTAGAGATAGTGGCATACAATCAAGCGCCTAGGTCCCTACGCGTTTCACCCATATTGATAACCGGGCTCTTCAGGGGACATTTAGTTTAATATTGTACTCAGCATCAATATCAAATACAGGATGGCAAAGCAGTCGGCAAGGCCATCGATTTTAATGACACAACTTCAGCTACTTGTAATAGGTAACCTGGTAGGTTTAATGTATTAGAATAGCTTGTCCTGTCGGACATAAGAACCGCACATAATGCCTACACATTAATTTCTTTTAGCTGGGAATACAGTTCATGGAGCAATGACCCTGTGGGGGTCAAGATACCAAACAGCTTCCAAGCCATGTCCAAATACGTAGTCCCAGAAAATACTGTTGGTATAAAACCTCTAGAAATGGTCACACATACACAATAGCATGTGCCATTTATTACAAGTAAGATGATACTACTTGCGTGCCCGGACCAAGCTTGGACGATCCCAAACTGTCACTGAGATCTGCAGCGTGCCCCTGCTTATCCATTAATGGCCCATTGGACAGTCTGTGAGAAGCCAAAAGAAAATAGATAATGTTAGCCAGCACCTTAGTTAAATGACTGACCTCTTTCCTATGGAATCTGACTCCCAGTTGCTTGAGGAACTCACAGTTATTGGCGCCTCACTGGTCCTGTGTGTGAGGTCGCCGAGCATAGCATGAGGCCTGGTTTAAATAGCCCACGTTATCGGCCCTATAATCAGTGTCGGTACCTGTACCTCCCTGGATGGGCGTGGACATGTGACGTACACAGTCCTACGTCTGCCTGTGCCTTAATAACCTGACGCCTTAGCGCCGGTCACGTGACCGAGCCGTGTTACTGTGTGGAGACAGGGCGTCCCGTGATGACGTTGTCGGCATCATGCGATCACGTGACCTAGCCACGTCACATTGTGGAGTTAGGGCGCCCCCGTGATGACGTCGCCAGCCTCATGCAAAGGTGAGGCGATCTTTAGTGACGTGATACTAGTCACCGGATCCAAGATCCCACACGGACATGATGTTATATTTATATATAATAAACAGATATACTTAATAGTCATCCGGGGGCATCACGCTTGCCTCTGTCGACTAGAACTTATTACAATATTATAACGGCCGCCATTATTTAATAGCATATAAATATACACAACGGATTAACCCCTGCGTTCCCTCTGTTAATCAGAGCATATAAGAATATTCTGTCGGCCGCCATTGTTTGATAGCATATAATATACATAACGGATTAGCCCCTAGGCCAGCCAAGGTATCAGTGTGTAATAATGTTGCCCTTATTACACTAAGGCACACAGTTACAGAGCAGGGAGCCACCCTAGTAGGGTCAGGCGTTCTGCAGGAGTGTTTTGGCTGTTCTATCAATTTCTATGCCAGATTGATATGGGCAGATGTATTTATTCATATTTACAGTGTTGCATACGAGGAATGGTGAAGACGTACAGTCCAGGAGACGGCTACAGACCCTCCCCTTCCCAGATTGGCACTGTACTATGGTTAACACCTATTCCTTTATAGATAATTATATGGTCAGCTATAAAAAGCAGGAATAATCGATATTTTCATTTAATCCTGATGGTGACATAGTATTTAACATGTGAATCCACTTGGACTCTTTTTGTCTCAGGATGATATCTATGTCCCCTCCCCTGATAGAGTGTTTGATTGTTTCTATCATGGAGAAGCGTATTATTTTCGGATCTGCTTCATGTTGGAGTACAACGTGTCTAGACAGTGGTTTATCGCGTTTATGGTGAATATCACCCACATGTTCCAATATTCTCTTTTTGAAGGCCCTACATATTTTCCCAATATATCTCATACCACATTTGCATTGGGCCATGTAAACCAAGCCAGTTGTATTACAGTTGGCAAAGCTTCGGGGCGTGTACACATAGTTTTGCTCGGCATTTGTGAAGGAATCTCCTACCTCAATGAAGGAACAAGCCTTACACTTTCCACACTTGTGGGTGCCTTTTCTCCTGTCAATAAGCCAGGTTTGGGAACCGGGGATGTCTCAAAATGGCTATGTACTAATTGATCCCCTATGCTGCGTCCACGTCTAAAAGTAATGGAAGGATGTTCCGGGAGAAGGTCTGTCAGATCCGGATCGGACTTTATTCATGACCAATAATGTCCTATTATCTCGCGGACCTGATTGGATTCAGTGTCGTATGTACCAATTATCCTTATGACATCTTGTGATGTTCTACTTCTTCCTACAGAATGAATTAATGCTGATCTATCCATGGACCCAGCGTGATTCCAGGCCTCATACAGACAGTCATCAGAGTACCCCCTCTGTTTAAAGCGATGGAACAGTATAGTGGCTTGTCTGCTGAATTCGGTCTGGTCAGAGCAGTTTCTGCTTATTCGCAGAAACTGCCCTTTGGGGATACCCCGTTTCAGTGGCTTGGGATGGAAGCTTTCCCATCTGAGCAAACTATTTGTTGAAGTTTGCTTACGAAATAATGTGGTTGTTAGGGTATTGTCCGTATTCTTGTAAAATATGTAAATACAGGAAGTTTATGGACCGATACTGTAGCTCATATGTAAAAAATAAACCAATATGGTTTATATTTAAGTCCCGCATAAACCCTTTGAAGTCTTCCGGGGTCCCGGACCAAAATAACAGAATGTCGTCGATGAATCTCGACCAAAATGTTATATAGCGGGTCCATTTAGTCATCTCCTCCGTGAATACAATGGTGTCCTCCCACCAGCCCAGGAGCAAATTTGCGTAGGTTGGGGCACAGGGGCTCCCCATCGCTGTGCCCCTGAGCTGGTGGTAGAAGCGACCATTGAATACAAAATAATTGTGGTTCAATGCAAAATCTAGAAGCCTAATCACAAAGTGATTGTGGTTCTTAAGATCAGTTTATCTCGTGTCTAGAAAATACTTTGTTGCTGCCAGACCTTTATTGTGTGGAATCGAGGTATATAGGGCCTCCACGTCAATGGAGGCCAACCAAACCCCTGGGTCCAGGGTGATACCTTCAATCCGTTTTAACAGGTTGGTTGTATCGCGGAGATACGAGGGTAAGAACATAACAAATGGACGTAATATCCTGTCAATATAGGTCCCTAAATGTTCCGTTAGACCCCCTATCCCAGATACAATAGGACGACCCTTGACGTTTCTGTGTATTTTTTTCTTTTTCTGTGTTGTTTTTTTTTGTGGGAGTTTGTTACCTATTGTTCACTTAGTAAGGGCTCACGCAAACGTGAAATACAGCTGTTGTTCAGGCCATATTTTACGGACGGTATACGGCCCCATTGAATTCAAGTCCATGTGAAAAAACTCACCGCCTGTCCTATTGTGATCTGTATGTTGAATGAGAAGGTGTGTCCAAACTTTTGGTCTGTACTGTACATCTATTGAGAAACATTAGACAATAATGACCTTACAAAAAATCTTAAACATTTTATATAATAAATAAACTATAAAGTGCTAGTGTGAAGTGCAAAGCAATTAAAGTGAAATAAAGTGCAAGTGCAAGGTGAAAGTGACATGCAGTGAAAAGGATTAATGTAAGATAAAAACATAATCGTCGAACGGTTCAAAGACACGTTATTTCATGATTCTGTACAAAAATATCCGCTAAAAATGGATAATCGCCCAAATATATGTCCAAAGAGAACCCCCTGAATGGGTAAGGGCATCGGTAAGGGTATCTCCAATGATACTATCTTCTCCATACTCCAGTGTCCACTACCAAGATACAAGTGTATGTACGCCATCCAAATGACCCAGAACATGTGCATAGTCAGCAGGTACTACATCCCATATGTGTATAACCTGTTAAAAAATTAGACAAAGAACAATGTTACTATAAAATATCTGTTAAAAACACATAGTAGAGCGACTGGTTCGGAACCCGGACCATAGATACAGTGTCGCACCAAGGCGTTGAAGGCTACAGAGAAAGAACACATCCTGATGATGACAAGGGGACTAATCTAGATGAATGGGGCAAAACTATTGCCCTCATTCAAACCTAAAGGTGTGATGGTATTGAGGAGAAAAATCCATTTGGTTTCTCTTTGAGCCAGCATTTTTTTCCAATTACCACTTCTCGTATTTATTATAATCCGATCAATGCCTCTGACCCGCAGCAAAGACCCATCCGAGTCATGTCTTTCCTTGAAGTGCCGTGCTAAAGTTTCCAATTGTGTCTCATCTTCCTCTTCTTTGGCTGCTGCAATAGATAGCACATGTTCCCTAACTCTTCTTCTCAATTGGTGGGATGTCATCCCCACATAAATCAGGTTACATGGGCAGATCATGAAAAAAAGGAGTTACAGCCAGCTCACCTTCCGATCCTATTGACGGTGCACGGGGCGGACTCAAGCCAGTCCAGTAATAGATAGATGAAGTAAAAGAATGCTCCAGCACCGAAGGGCGTTTTGTACAAAATCCCGTTCTTTATTGAATTCTTCACCGAAAATACAGGTACGGACAGCGACAGTGGCACAGGGACCCACTGTTTCCCACGACCTACGCGTTTCGAACAATATCGTTCTTACTCATGGTCTAAGGTGTCTGGCGCTCACCCGGCTGAAATAAGGCCCAACCTTGAGTCATCCGCCCATAAGGAGGAGTCTCAGGAAACCAGGGCGGATCAAAAATCAGCTAGGTGGACGCAAGACACCTGTGAAAGCAAGTTCGCCCGTGACATAAAACATTTCCATACCTGAAGTGCTACAACATATAAAACTATATATAATATAATACAATGATAAAACTTAGCAAACTGTATAATTCTACTCCAAGACAAAGAAAAAGCCACATAGTACCTGCAGACATATATACATATATAATTCATAGTTTAACAGTCCAATTAAGTATAAATAAGTATAAGTAAGTATAATGGCACCGAGGTTGTTCATTATGAAAAGACAGGTGATATGTATCATAGGGAAAGCGTATCAGACAAAAAGGAACTGCATGTGTATATATGTATGTGTGTATAAACACACAAATACAATATGCATGGAGTGGAGTTAATAAATTTCCATGGTCCTATGTCAGCGGGATCCAGAACCACTATGTTCCCCACATGAGGCTAAATAGATAAGATAAATAAGATATTAGACCATTCACTCCCAGCGAATTAACGCAAGGTGTGAATAAAGTATGAATTATATATGTATATATGTCTGCAGGTACTATGTGGCTTTTTCTTTGTCTTGGAGTAGAATTATACAGTTTGCTAAGTTTTATCATTGTATTATATTATATATAGTTTTATATGTTGTAGCACTTCAGGTATGGAAATGTTTTATGTCACGGGCGAACTTGCTTTCACAGGTGTCTTGCGTCCACCTAGCTGATTTTTGATCCGCCCTGGTTTCCTGAGACTCCTCCTTATGGGCGGATGACTCAAGGTTGGGCCTTATTTCAGCCGGGTGAGCGCCAGACACCTTAGACCATGAGTAAGAACGATATTGTTCGAAACGCGTAGGTCGTGGGAAACAGTGGGTCCCTGTGCCACTGTCGCTGTCCGTACCTGTATTTTCGGTGAAGAATTCAATAAAGAACGGGATTTTGTACAAAACGCCCTTCGGTGCTGGAGCATTCTTTTACTTCATCTATCTATTACTGGACTGGCTTGAGTCCGCCCCGTGCACCGTCAATAGGATCGGAAGGTGAGCTGGCTGTAACTCCTTTTTTTCATTGTCACAAGCGCTCGCGCTCACCTGATCCCAAGTCATAATTGTACGTATTTCAAGTGGACGAACATTATTTATCCCGTACTTGTAACAGCACAGTGTGAACACTGACCCACTGCACCCTGAGCCAAATATGGCTTTTGCTGCATGCATAGACCGCAAGTCCAAAGCGGACAAAGTCTTCTCAACAGGTGAACTGCCATTAAATAATGAGAGTGGCATGAAATTCCAATTGCAAGAACTTGAAAGACTTTTAACTCATGAGATTAAAGTTTGGTGGGATCATACGACCTTAATAAAATATGTGGAAAGAGAAATGATACCACGAGGTCTGAGACTAAAAAAGATCCCAACTACAATTTTCTCAGATTTGTTTGTGTCAAATTGGAACAAAGCCCTCAGTGATTGTTCACTACAGCTGATGTCTCTGATTATAGAGCATGAAGCAGAGAGACTCATTCACATACAAAAAGAAATGGATATATGCAAGGAGGCTCTTGAAAAATACAAAACATGTGCGGATTTTGCCAAAAAAGAAGAAGATATTATGATATTTATTAAAGAAATGGAAGATAATATAATGGAGGTGAAGCACCGCAAATTTCAAAGAGACCTCTACGACTATGCCCACAACCAAGTATATGAATGGGGGAGAAGGGATAACCCGCATGGTACACCCAGATCCATTTTAAAAAAGAGACACACCAATAACAAGAAATATATTAAAGACAAAAAGAACCCCATCAAAAAGGACTTACCACGCAGGGTTAGCTTCAGCAACTCGGAATTTGAAACATCTGAATCCTGTGAATCTACAGGTGAAGATACAGCTAATGAATCACGGATCGCTGAACCTCATCAACCCAAATTATCTTACTATCAAAAAAATAGAAATAATAGGGACAAACTGGAACAACCAAAAAACGGCGCAGAAGGGGGGGTCGCAAACACAAAAAGACTCCACCAGATGTCGACCCGCCTGCAAAACAAATGAATGTTGGATCTTTGGAGAGGAATATAACGTTAGATGTGATAAATCTGTCTAGCCAGGAATTAACCCCTGAACAAAAGAATGTACTCTCCTTAGGTCTAAACTTTGTACCCAACACCAACTTTGATCCCTTCACTACGATTCTACAAGTCAACAGATTCATTAGAAATCTCACATTACGGAGGTGTTTTTCTGAGGCCCCCCCTCCACATGAGGATACAGTGACAAATGAGGATAAACTGACAGTTGATAATATCTATACCAACCTGTCTTTCAAAGAGCAACAGTCCTTACTCTGTCTCATGGATCTTCATGGGGAGGGAGGAGAACCATCTGACCAGAATAAACAGCATAGTTTCAATACTACTAACAAAACCTATTACCCCCTGAAATTCCGTACTGCGAGTATGGATATTTTTCAGGAGGTGATAGAAAGAGAATTGCTGAAGGTTCAGGATTCAATCCCGGTGGTCAAAAAACATAATTTGAATATGCTGCAAAAAACTGCCCTTAAACAATTAGAAGAAAATAAAAACTTGATAATAAAGATGGCAGATAAGGGAGGGTCTGTGGTGGTGCTCGACAAGACATGTTATCACTCACTGATGCTGGGACTCTTGTCTGACACCACCACATATTATATCCTAAAATCAAACCCTCTTACAGCATATAAAAAAGAATTGATTCTCATCTTAGATAAGGGCTTGGAAAAGGGACATATAACTCAAAGGCAATTTGATTTTTTGAATGTAGAAAATCCTGTAACTCCCATAATCCACGCCCTTCCTAAGATGCATAAAGGGCTTAACCCTCCACCATTACGACCCATAGTATCCGGCATTGGATCCTTAACGGAGAAACTGGGAGAATGGTTGGACTCAGTGCTGCAGCCCCTAGTGAAAAGATCACCTGGACATATTAGGGATACAAGTAATGTACTCAGATATATGTATAATTTTATTTGGTCCAAAGAATACACTTGGATGACATTGGACGTTGTAGCACTGTATCCTTCCATCCCCCACTCATATGCTCTCCTAGCCCTAGAATATAGCCTCCACAAATATAGTGGTTATTCTGACATTTTTATTGACTATGTGTTGGAGGTTACCTCGTATTTGCTAATGCATAATTATTTTGTTTTTGATGAGGTTTTCTATGTCCAGATCTCAGGTGTTTCTATGGGGGCCAAATTCTCCCCATCTCTAGCCAACATAGCCATGACATTCTGGGAAGAAAAATATGTCTTCTCAGTTGACAACCCTTATTCGGGGTGCATTGTTTGGTATGGCAGATACATCGATGATTTGCTCCTCGTATGGGGGGGCGATGTGTCTGCCATACCAGACTTTGCTCGCTATCTTAACCAGAACACATACAATTTGAGATTCACACAGGTATATCACCCCACTATCATTCATTTTCTGGATCTGACATTGATTGGGGTGGCGGATAGGGTGGTTCTGACGGAGACCTACCGTAAGGAGGTGTCCGGCAACACCATCCTTAAAGCCAATTCTCATCACCCCCTTCATACCATCAAAAGTATTCCTGTTGGCGAATTCACAAGAGCCAGGAGAAATTGTAGTACAGAGGAAGCTTTTGACAGGGAATGTATTGAGGTGTGGAGACGTTTACAGATGAGGGGTTATCCCCAATGGATGCTCCACAGGGGTCTCAAAATTGCGCAGAACAAAACTAGAGCCAAACTTCTAAACATAAAAACCGAAAAAGAATTAATAAATCCTGTCACTAATGGAGAAAGGGATGGATACAAAAACAAAAATAGTGTTAAAACTGAAATCATCTGTGGACAAAATGAAGAAAACGAAATAAACAATAATATTATACCAACAATAGTACTTACATACAGCAGACAGTTTGCTGAGATTAAAAATATTATCCACAGATGTTTACCTATTTTGTATGAGGATGACATCTTGAGGGACACTCTAAAACAGGGTTGCCGTGTAGTTTATAAAAGACCTGACACATTGGGAAAAACACTTTCCCCCTCCATGTATACCTCAATTTGTCCCAAAAATACATCTACATGGTTGAAATATACTGGTTTTTCGAAATGCGGACATACGAGATGCAAAACATGCAAAGTCGCGAAAAATACTAAACAATTTCATAATTCTGCGCATACTGAAACCTTCCCTGTCAAAAGCTTCATAAATTGCAACACGATGGCAGTAATTTACATCATTCTTTGTACCACCTGCGATTTAATATATGTCGGTTGTACTACCAGAAAATTTAAGGATCGATTACGTGAACATCTCAATTACATACATAACCCAACAGCTACAGGAATATCCAATGCGGCATATCATTTTATACATATACATAACCGCAATACAGATACACTAAGTACCTTTGCCTTTGAACGTGTCACTTTACCCCAGAGAGGTGGCGACATTAAACAAAAAATTCTCCTTAGGGAAGCATTTTGGATCTGGAGACTCAAAACCAGAGTCCCATACGGTCTCAATCTCAAAAGAGAATTAATGTATTTGTATTAATACCTATATGCAGCATAAACCAATTTTGCCTTGTTTTTACATTTAGTTATACATACCTTAATTTTAGTTAATTAATTGTATATATTCTCTCCAATACTTATGATCTAGCCACTATATGATCATTATTCGATCTTGATATATATACTATCATGAGAATTTTCTTTCTTTCTTTTTTATGGTCCATACAAGACACTGAGGTTGTAATGTTATAGTTGTAATGCTTGGCACTCCAATTGATCTATGTGTTTCAACACATATAAAAACTCACCATATCAGATGGTGAATGAAGAAACGGACATGTTGTATGCTGCTGCGTCTTTCTTTTCTCTTTTTTCTTTCCCTCTTGCCTACTTTTCCCTTTATCTAATTTTCCTATATTAAAAAGATCTCCCTAGAACTATGTCTAGACAGATGGTAAGAATATTGAAAACATGCATATGACATGTGGAAATGCGCGTGGGAAAATGGAGATAGTCAGGGGCAGCAGCAGTAACAAATAATATTAAAATATATATATATATATCAAAAACATACAAGAACTACTAATATCAAATGTTTATCCCAAGTGTGGTGTATTAGGAGGATAGCATGACTGTACCAAGACATATACTCATAGATAGCAATAATAAAACATACTGCGGGTTTGTTTCCAAACAAGCATATATAATATCTAAAGATTTCTGTCTCGGTTATATTTTGTGGACCTCTTCACTATCACTTGGATTACATCAAGTTATAATATAATGAAACAACATGTTCAGTTCTCTCTTCATAGACCAGATTGTCTATTGGAGAATTTGTCATAGTTCAGACAGAGCGTTTTTTCATAGATAGATGTGAAGGACAGAGGATAAATTTTGGGTGAGGTGGCGCGTTTGCCGGTGACGCCCAGACACATTGCCACCATTTCAATATGTAGGAATAAGTTCTGCCTATGAATACCGATGTCTTTATTCACACCTTGCGTTAATTCGCTGGGAGTGAATGGTCTAATATCTTATTTATCTTATCTATTTAGCCTCATGTGGGGAACATAGTGGTTCTGGATCCCGCTGACATAGGACCATGGAAATTTATTAACTCCACTCCATGCATATTGTATTTGTGTGTTTATACACACATACATATATACACATGCAGTTCCTTTTTGTCTGATACGCTTTCCCTATGATACATATCACCTGTCTTTTCATAATGAACAACCTCGGTGCATTTATACTTACTTATACTTATTTATACTTAATTGGACTGTTAAACTATGAATTATATATGTATATATGTCTGCAGGTACTATGTGGCTTTTTCTTTGTCTTGGAGTAGAATTATACAGTTTGCTAAGTTTTATCATTGTATTATATTATATATAGTTTTATATGTTGTAGCACTTCAGGTATGGAAATGTTTTATGTCACGGGCGAACTTGCTTTCACAGGTGTCTTGCGTCCACCTAGCTGATTTTTGATCCGCCCTGGTTTCCTGAGACTCCTCCTTATGGGCGGATGACTCAAGGTTGGGCCTTATTTCAGCCGGGTGAGCGCCAGACACCTTAGACCATGAGTAAGAACGATATTGTTCGAAACGCGTAGGTCGTGGGAAACAGTGGGTCCCTGTGCCACTGTCGCTGTCCGTACCTGTATTTTCGGTGAAGAATTCAATAAAGAACGGGATTTTGTACAAAACGCCCTTCGGTGCTGGAGCATTCTTTTACTTCATCTACATGGGCAGATCGCCCAGTATATGACCCCCACCGTCATGCAGTGAATGGAATGTGTGATCCTAAAGGTCTTATTATTTGCAGAATTGTGGAAATAAGTTGCTCTCTCCATGTTTACACAAGCAACACATTTACCACAGGGCTTGCTCTCCCAGGGGGACCCCTTTGTCCCAAATAGCCCTATCTCTTTGCGGGTATAATGGCTGCGGACCAAACGGTCACGCAGATTTTTTGCCCTCCTAAATGTAATGGAGGGGTATGGAGGTATTGCTATAAGCATACGCCGCACAGACCTGTGAGTTTGAGAAGAAGGAGCGCCCGGCGGCCCCAGCGCAGGCAAGTACAATGTTGACTAACTGACCATGGCAGCCAGGACTTCAGTAGCGTCCTGGTTGCCATGGTAACCGATCGGAGCCCTAGCATTACACTGCTGGGACTCCGATTGGAACTGCCGCTGCCACCAATGATGGGGGAGGGGATGCGCACTGCCAGCAATGATTAATACTGGGGAGGGAGGGGGGATTAAGGGCGCACTGCGAGCAATGATTAATACTGGGGAGGGAGGGGGGATTGAGGGCGCACTGCCAGCAATGATTGTAATACTGGTGAGGGGGGGTTAGGGCGCACTGCCCATGAATGATTTTAATAGTGGGGGGGGGGGGTGGGGGGGCGCACTGCTGCCCGGCGGCACCCGACCTCTGACAGGGTGTTGTGATCCGCACAATTAACCCCTCAGGTGTGGTTAATTGTGTGGATCACAGTGCCCTGTCAGAGGTCAGGTGCCGCCAGGCAGCAGGGGGCCAGTATATATGCGCCTGTTGGTATACTCTAACCTCAAGCGTCCCCATCACCATGGGAACGCCTCTGTGTTAGAATATACCATTGGATTTGAGTTTTCACGATCGAACTCAGATCCAATGGTATATTCTAACCACCAGGCGTTCCCATGGTGACGGGGACGCTTGTGGGGAGGAGTATGCCAAAGGGGTTTAACTGTACTGTTTGGAGAAAGAAAAATAAGACGAATATTCTAAAAAATGTCAAAACGAATATATTCGCTTTAGTGCTATATATTATTTTTTTTAGAATATTCGTCTTTTTTCCACATCTAAAGTCATGATTCTTCCCTGCTTCTTGCTTGTGGGCCAACATTACACCATGCATGAGCCTTTTTGCAACATGGTTATAATTTGCATTACTGATGTGAAGTGCATTTGCTGCTGTATCTACCCATTATCATGCAGCAATGTACAATGTTTTCATTAACACAGCTATGAAAATAGAGTTATGAATGCCATATTAATTTTGCGGTAAAATTATTTAACACTTTTATCAAAGAATAACGCGTGTTCACTAAAACTCAGGTGTGACAATGAAATTTTTTGCAGTGATGATATGTGTCTTTTAAACTAGATGTTGTGATCCAGTAACACCTTTGCAAATAAGGTTACAAACTGTAATGTGAAATGCGTTTGCTGTATCTACCCGTTGGCTGATTCATGCTGTATGTCAACCTCTGAGCCAATCAAGGCGAGTTCTCCTTTCCACTTCCTCCCAGTGTCATGTAACCATCCTTCTTCTTCCTCTCTTGTGGTTTCAACCTGCCAATTCCCACAGTAATATGGTGCTGGGCTATCAAGAATCATTCATAAAAAATCTGATTAGTTTAGAATCGATTTGCTCATCCTTACAGTGTACACTATGGAGCACCGTGTCTGGTTGTTTTCAGTGTTTACTCAAAGCTGAGGGGGACTCTGTGAAGCAGATCACAGTAGAGAGCACTTCACAGTGAGGCTCTGCCTCCAGGTCACTTATAGTGGTAGTACCTGGCAGAATAAAACTTTATATTTGCACTACTCCAGATAATTAAAGTTCCATAGACAGTAGGTTTTTACTGCTTTCAACCACCTAATTAGTATTAGTTTAACAAGGTCAAAACAGGGGACAGATCCCTTTCACATGAAAATTTCTAATCAGTGGTGGTTTTGACACAGGGGGCACTACTGGGTCAGTACAGAATGGGGGCATTATAAATACAGGGGGCACTGCTGGGTAACATTATAATACATGGGGCAGTACATAGAGGGGCATTATAATTACAGGGGCACTTCCGGGGGACATTATAATAATAAAAGGGGGCACTACTGGGACAGTACAGAGGGGCCATTATAATTACAAGGGGCACTACTGGAGGGCATTATAGTAATACATGGGGCACTACTGGGGGCAGTACACAGGGGCCATTAGAAATATAGGGTCACCTTTGGGGAACATAATAATAAAGGGGGCACTACTGAGGTAGTACAAATGGAGGAATTATAAATACAGGGACACTGCTGGGTGACATTAAACATACTAGGAGCACTACAGGAGGAAATTATAGAAACTAGTGGCACTACTGTCATGGTCCCGCCCGTGACAGTGACTAGAAGATCGAGGAGACTGCACGTGATTGACAGCCTCTTTAGTTTCACTTTCCGTGTTGTTGCTGGAGATGACCACACCTCTGGTTTTAGGTGTAGCTTAAGTAGCCATTCCTCCTCCTCTATTTAGTCTGGTCTCACCCATAATGCTATGCGGTTGATAGCTCCTTTTGAATGTTGGAAGTGCCGATGTTGGTTCTCCTCTAAGTTCCTGCTCGTCTGCATACTTCGGAGTTAAGTGTCTTTCCTTTATTTCTTGTTTGTTGTATTTCCCCTACCTTTTAGTATTAGGCCTGAGGGGGTCTCCTGTTCCTTCAGCTGGGAAGGAACAGGCCATCCATTGTCCTGACACTATCTCCAGGGCCCTGTTAGGGTGAGATAGGGCTTAGGTTCCTGTGTATGAACATTCCTACCTTCAAGGTCCGTTCATACTGTCAGTAGTCAGGGCTCAGATTAGGGACTCACTAGGAGTGACCATTCCCCTATCCCTAGTTTCCAGGCCTAATACCTTTCCTCTCCCCCCTCTGTGTTTGGTGTGGAGTTAGTTCCCACACCACGCCGTGACAACTACAGGGGCCATTGTAAATACTAGGGGCACTACAGCGGAAGCATTATAAACACAGGGGCACTACAAGGGGGCATTAAAGCTGCATTATTATTACTGGGGTACTGTGGAGGCATTATTAATACCGAGGTACTCAGTGGGTATTATTACTACTGGGGGTATTTTGGGAGTATTATTATTATTGGGCACAATATGGAGGGCATTGCAACTAATGTGCACTCTTTGGGCTCCTATTGGAGGAAGTATTACTAATGTGGGAACTCTGGGAGAATATTACTATTTGTAAGACTTTTGGGAGCAGTTTGGGGACTATCTGTATGGCAGACATCAGTTATTTTATTAGTATAGTATTTGGGAGCATTGGAGAGCACAATGGGAACAGTATTGTAGCTGCAGCAGTATCATACTGTTGAGGCACCAGGAAGGAAGGGAATGATAGAAAAGTGAGGAAGCTAAGATGTCTATGTGGCAAACTCTGCACAGACGAAATGTGGCTGCAATAATTTGTCATGGCGGTCTGGTCTGAATGGAGAAAATGAGGAAAGAGAATGTCTACATCAGAGGAGACTTCACTGCATGTATAGTGCTGTATATAATTTCCAACTGAAATATGCCTTCACCAAAAGGGCTAGAGGTGTGAGGGGTTGGATTGAGCATTTGGCATGGATGGGGATACCATTTCAATTTTCACCTCAGGCAGAAGAAAATATAGATTTGTCCCAGGCCACAGCTCTCAACTGTATCTGCATCCAAAGGACTTTCAAACAGTTGTGGACAGACAGGGAGCCGCTGCCAGGAATAGCGATTCCAAACTGCCTATCCTGATTAGGGTCCCCAGTCATAACTTTTCCCAAAAAATAGTCCACCCCTGGTTCTAAACAACATGATATTCATTGTACACGACTGCAGTAGAGGGCATATTTATTTCAAAGCAAATTTAATGTCCAATTAAATATTTTTTGCTACAATCAATTGTAGGTTCTCAAACTACAAATAAAGAAACTCTTCTGCTTCCATTAATTACCGTACTCATTTTCAATAGCCACCTTGTTATGTAACCTTATGTAACACTCACTGTTGTGCTTGTTCCACTAAATTCTATATTTATATTTTGATCGGCAAATTGTGCTTTGCACATGGACTAGGAAAACAGCAACATGAAAGCTTCTGCCATTAATCTAAGTGGTACAGAACCAGTCCTAAACATTTGCTCATCAGTAAGACTATCGATTCTAATAGCTACAAGAAATCAAAATAGATTGATGTCAGCGTACTTCCACAACAGGATTAATTTATCATACAGTATCTAGATGAACAGCATCAAGGAGTTTTCTGCATTATACATTAACCAGTTATTTCTCTTAGGGCTCATGCACATGAGCATTGGCTGTTTTGTGGTCTGCCAATTGCAGATCCGCAAAACACGGACATCAGCCGCGTGCGTTTCGTATTTCACTGAAAGGCAAGCCCCTAATAGAATAGTCCTATCCTTGTCCATGATGCAATGCGGACATGTTCAATTTTTTGGTGGAACGGCCATGCAGACATATGGACAAGGGATGCACGCAGAGTCATTTCTGTTTGGCTCCATTAAAGTCAATGGTTATGCATACTCAAAAATGCTGCAAAAAAACAGAACCAACATCGAAAAAAAATATGTTCATGTGCATCAGCCTTTAAAGAGGCTATCTAGGATAACCTAATGAAAAATTATAATTAATTACTGGTAACTTGGTTTTCTGTAGTCCATGACAGCACCAGGAGTGAGGGTCTGCCTCCCAGGACAGATATAAAAAAAGGAGGAGCCTCTCCCTTATTCAGTAGTTTCCAAAGACGAGAGACCACCTTCCATTCATCCATATCTTCCACTGGTTCGACCAGTCCTTACTCTTGTTCGTATGTTTTCTATTTCCCCTTTTTTTTCTGCACACCCAGTGACAATTAAACTAAATCCCATCAACAACCCCCCCCCCACACACACACACACACACACTTATCAATCTTCTTCCATAGAAGAGGAAGGAACTACTTGGAAAATAATTACCATTGTTGCCACTGCTTCTCCGGCCAGGGTACAGGAGACTTGGTTCACTTTTCCTTAGGTGATTCGGCATTGTTTCACCTTTTCTGAGGTGCTGCACGTTGGGACTCAGTATTCCAAAATCCACAGTCCCATTAGAGAGACTAAAATGAAAGGATTTATAAATGATTACAGTGGGCTTAGCCAGTAAGATGCCTTCTTCTAAGAAGAAGACTTTCCCAGAGGCAGACAAGTAATAATTCCTCTGAAGTGAGTTAAACAGCATCTGTCTAGTGATGATGAATCTACTGCCTGGTGGGGTTGATCATGGTGACTAAAACAAGCCCTTTCTCTCTGCAATTGGTATTATAACTGCAGAAAACCTCTTATTTTTAGTTATATGTAAATGAGGTGCTCAGAGCACTGAGGGACTGGCTAGCCCTTCAGAGCACTAATTCACCACCACTTCACCTCCACTTATGCCCGTTGCCACTTCCTTTCCCAGTGAGATTAGCAGGGAGAGACATCCATACTGCTTTGATGCCTGGCAGTGTGCTGGCGCAGAAAAGATCTCACATGGTCGTCCTCACTCTAAGATCTTTGCTGCTGTGCAAGCATTCATAATATTCCAGATTACATCAAAGCAGTAAGGATGCTTGGCCCTGTCAATCTCGATGGGAGGGGGAGTAGCAGAAGGGAAAGGCAGAGGTGAAGCAGTTCTTTGAGGGGCTAGGCCAGCCTCTCGGTGCTCCAAGCACCACAATTTATATATAATTAAGAATAAGAATTCCTCTGCAATGGTAATTCTGACTGCATAGAGAAAGGGATCACTTTTGTCATTATGAATGTACCCTACCAGGCAATATGCCTGGTTTAATAAGGTTACTCATGGTGACAGATGCTCTTTATTACAGCTAACAGTCTCTAATGATTGCAGCTGATAATTAGGGTTGCCACCCGTACGGGAATGACCCGGACAGTCTGGGTTTGTAATCCTGTGCCCGGGTACAAGCCTTTCTCAGACGCGGGCACAGGAGATTCAATTCAAACTGCAGTGCAGACTGTCTGACTTGCTCGCTCATGGTCCTGACAGCTGGCGTTGAGTGAGCGGCGGCGAGCTGTGAGCGGCCGGCACTCCAGGACCAGCTCAAACCTGAAGAGGATGAGGCCGCCGGTCAGGATCAGGATGGATTGGAAGCCGGAGAGCTGGGGGCTGCGGGTGGTCAGGAGCAGGAGCACGAAGATGCTACTGAAGGAGAGCAGCAAACCCTCGCACCACAGCATGGCAGCCGCGCCGTGACTGGACTGCTCTCACTCCCTGATCAGGCCGGATAACAATGAGAGGAGCCACGGGCCTGCGCTCCTCCCGTCTCCGGCTCTTCTGCTGCGCTCCTTTCCTATCACCTCTCCTCTCCCCCGATCTCCGTTACCAGGCCCAGGAAAGCTGCCGTACTCTCACACAACACTCTACAGTCAGTGTGCAGACCCCAAGTGAGGGTTCCTGGGAGATGAGGGCCACATTACTCTAACTGGGGGTCACTAATGGGGGCATTATTCCTAATGGGTGGCACTAATGGGGGCATTACTTTTACTGGGGGCATTATTGTTACTGGGGGGCACTAATAGGTGGCATTATTCATTCTGGGGCGCACTAATAGGGCTATTACACTTACTGGGGCACACTAATGGGGGCATTACTATTACTGAGGGGGCACTAATGGGGCATTACTATTACTGGGTTCATTACTATTACTGGGCTATTACTGGGGGCGCTAATGGGGGCTTTAATATTCCTCAGGAGCCACAGTATGACAGCGACTTCACACACAGTGTTAAGCCACGCCCCCACAACCACACCCCATTTGGGGTGTAGCTTAACTTGTCCAGTATTTTTTGTTGGGAAAGGTGGCAACCCTACTGATGGGACAGACCCTGCACCTCAGACAATATAGTGACACAGATCCTGCATCTCTGATTATGTGTTTGCTGACAGAACCTTTATGTGATACATCTCTGTCTACTGTACTGTATGTTGGTAAGACACAAAAATGTGAAGGAAAATGATATCAGTTAATTTTAACAATATGTCTTTCTATAAGGCAGCATTGTGTGACCAGTAGTAGTTGCTCCACTATGAGATCACAACATATAAATACCCCAGAACCTGTTTGAGTTCAGTTATGTCATATCTGAGGCATATGAAGCTATTGCTCTGTCATTTATCTAGTATTACAGCTTGTTTTGGGTGGCTCACCTGATTATAACCATGTATCGGGTGCTCAAAATCTATCTGATTCACCCATTCAGCAAGTTTTGAATCTGTGATATATTGTATAGACGAGCACTTCTCATCTGGTCTTATGCAGAAATTAGTATTTATTAGTTAAAAAATATTCTATATAAAAAATGTAAAAAATATATATATGGTATGCAAATAAAATGGTGTATACAGTTGCTTGTTGGAATTCCCACACAGACATATATTCAATACAAACTTAATTGCAATTGGTGCAAATGTGCAAATAAGTGCATGTGCAGTAGAGAAATAAGTGGTTAAAAAGTTGTAACATAAAATAATAAAATAATAATAAAAATAAAGTATTTTGAAAAATTAGTGTCCAATCTGTTTGGTGGACAAATTGATCCTTGTGCTGGTGAATTAGTTAGTGTAAATATTCTTGATGGATAATCAAAAGATCAAAAAGGAGAAAAAAGGGTAATATATATATATACACTGCGTGCAGAATTATTAGGCAAATGAGTATTTTGACCACATCATCCTCTTTATGCATGTTGTCTTACTCCAAGCTGTATAGGCTCGAAAGCCTACTACCAATTAAGCATATTAGGTGATGTGCATCTCTGTAATGAGAAGGGGTGTGGTCTAATGACATCAACACCCTATATTAGGTGTGCATAATTATTAGGCAACTTCCTTTCCTTTGGCAAAATGGGTCAAAAGAAGGACTTGACAGGCTCAGAAAAGTCAAAAATAGTAAGATATCTTGCAGAGGGATGCAGCACTCTTAAAATTGCAAAGCTTCTGAAGCGTGATCATCGAACAATCAAGCGTTTCATTCAAAATAGTCAACAGGGTCGCAAGAAGCGTGTGGAAAAACCAAGGCGCAAAATAACTGCCCATGAACTGAGAAAAGTCAAGCGTGCAGCTGCCAAGATGCCACTTGCCACCAGTTTGGCCATATTTCAGAGCTGCAACATCACTGGAGTGCCCAAAAGCACAAGGTGTGCAATACTCAGAGACATGGCCAAGGTAAGAAAGGCTGAAAGACGACCACCACTGAACAAGACACACAAGCTGAAACGTCAAGACTGGGCCAAGAAATATCTCAAGACTGATTTTTCTAAGGTTTTATGGACTGATGAAATGAGAGTGAGTCTTGATGGGCCAGATGGATGGGCCCGTGGCTGGATTGGTAAAGGGCAGAGAGCTCCAGTCCGACTCAGACGCCAGCAAGGTGGAGGTGGAGTACTGGTTTGGGCTGGTATCATCAAAGATGAGCTTGTGGGGCCTTTTCGGGTTGAGGATGGAGTCAAGCTCAACTCCCAGTCCTACTGCCAGTTTCTGGAAGACACCTTCTTCAAGCAGTGGTACAGGAAGAAGTCTGCATCCTTCAAGAAAAACATGATTTTCATGCAGGACAATGCTCCATCACACGCGTCCAAGTACTCCACAGCGTGGCTGGCAAGAAAGGGTATAAAAGAAGAAAATCTAATGACATGGCCTCCTTGTTCACCTGATCTGAACCCCATTGAGAACCTGTGGTCCATCATCAAATGTGAGATTTACAAGGAGGGAAAACAGTACACCTCTCTGAACAGTGTCTGGGAGGCTGTGGTTGCTGCTGCACGCAATGTTGATGGTGAACAGATCAAAACACTGACAGAATCCATGGATGGCAGGCTTTTGAGTGTCCTTGAAAAGAAAGGTGGCTATATTGGTCACTGATTTGTTTTTGTTTTGTTTTTGAATGTCAGAAATGTATATTTGTGAATGTTGAGATGTTATATTGGTTTCACTGGTAAAAATAAATAATTGAAATGGGTATATATTTGTTTTTTTGTTAAGTTGCCTAATAATTATGCACAGTAATAGTCACCTGCGCACACACAGATATCCCCCTAAAATAGCTAAAACTAAAAACAAACTAAAAACTACTTCCAAAAATATTCAGCTTTGATATTAATGAGCTTTTTGGGTTCATTGAGAACATGGTTGTTGTTCAATAATAAAATTAATCCTCAAAAATACAACTTGCCTAATAATTCTGCACTCCCTGTATATATATATATATATATATATAATATATAAAAATATAACAATGTGATAGAGAGAGTCCAGTGTCTTCTCCTATAATAATCTTGTAGTCTCCTTTCCTCTGTTGGATAATTGTGTCCTTCTATAGTGGTTAATATTGCCAACAGTAATAAATTGCTAAAGTTTATATTGCACAATGTCCCAATGTATTAGTGGTGGTTAGTGGAGTTCTGTTGAATATTGTTAAAATATTTAGATACAATAATATTCACGATTTTTAGGTGGGTAAGTGTAACTTTCAGGCAGTGGGTTGTCAGGTCAGCCGTGGCGTCCCACATGGCCGCCGATAGCAACCTCAACTGCCGTTACCTGTTTGGTGTCTTCGCGGCTATCCTGCTTGTAGTCGCTCTTGTGAATCCGGCTCTCCTTCTCTAGTCTCGCGGTAGGACAGGCGCGTGGGTAAGACGTCAGTCTTTCAGCGTCCCACGTGTGCAGTGACGATCCTGTTTTGGCCAATCCGCGGACAGGGTTTGCTGTGATGATTGGAAGCGCTGCAGCCTTTGTCATTTATCTACCTTACGTGTGACCCTGACAGCAGTCACTTCTCTGTGTAAATATGGAAGTTGTTTCATATTACTCCATTGGGAAAATTTCTGTCATACAGCTGCCAAACCTGTAGGGGGCAGTGAAGAAAACTACATAGGTCTCGAGTGGCTACTTTTATTATAGCTACAATGGGTAGTGCTCATATGTGACAGCCTTTATTAAATGCTTGTAGTTCCTCGTGTCCATACACACTGCACCTCGTATAAACAGAGATCTTGGTCCATTATTGGAGACCGCTGTCTCTGGTGATATTCTCTGCAATCACTGTAATATTCCATTGCAGCATCCTATACCTGTAATTTGGTATTTCAAACTGTAAAAGAGCTTAGAGTAGATGACTCTCAAGGCTCTAAACCTCACCAGCACTGAAACTGTCATGTCCTCACTTGTCAAAGATGTACTAAGCAAAAACAGAATGATATCTGAAAATAAAGCAGCAAAATACCACAACAATTTTGAAAAATGTCAAAGAGAAAGACTTGACTAACAGAGGTTTTATAATGCGCTAAATATTTGCATAATTGTTGGACATTACCAATATACGTGTATAAAAAAAAAGTGTGTTATGCAGGGATCAGCAACCCTCAGCACTACAGGTGTGGTGAAACTACGCCTCCCAGCATGCACACTTACTTGGCTGTTCTTAGAACTCCCACAGAAATAAATGGACCATGCTGGGACTTGTAGTTTCACAACAGCTGGAGGGACAGAGGTTGCTGACCCCAGGTCTAATGGACCAAACAAATTACCAAAAAAAATTAAAATAAATATATATACTAGCAGAAGGACCCAGCTTCGCACGGGTATATTTCATCTATTTCATTTCATGTGTCGTAAAAAGATATCAACAGTATCCCCCATAACAGTGACCTTTACAGTACCCGCCCCTTTAACAGTGACCTCCACAGTGGCTGCCCCTTTAACATTGACCTCCACAGTGTCCGCCCCTTTAACAGTGACCTCCACAGTGCCCGCCCCTTTAACAGTGACCGCATCTATAACAATGACCTGCACAGTGCTTGCCCCTTTAACAGTGACCTCCACATTGCCTGTCCCTTTAACAGTAACTGCATCTTAAACAGTGACCTCCACTGTGCTCGCCCCTTTAACAGTGACCTCCACTGTGCCCGCCCCTTTAACAGTGATCTCCACAGTGCCCGCCCCTTTAACAGTGACCTCCACAATGCCTGCTTTTTTAACAGTGCCTGCCCCTTTAACAGTGACCTCCACAGTACCCGCATCTTTAACAGTGACCTCCACAGTGCCCGCTCCTTTAACAGTGACCTCCGCACTGTCTACTTCTTTAACAGTGACCTTCACAGAGCCCGCCCCTTTAACAGTGACTTACACAGTGCCCGCCCCTTTAACAGAGACCTCCAAAGTGCCCGCCCCTTTAACAGTGACCTCTACAGTGCCCGCCCCTTTAACAGTGACCTCTACAGTGCCCGTCCCTTTAACAGTTACCACCTCTTTAACAGTGACCTCCACAGTGCGCACCCCTTTAATAGTGACCTCCACATTGTTCACCCATTTAACAGTGACCTCCACAATGCCTGCCCCTCTAACAGTAACCTCCCCTTTAACAGTGACCTCCACAGTGCCCGTCCCTTTAACAGTAGACTCCACAGCGCCCGTCCGTTTAATAGTGGCCACTGCCCCTATGCATGTAACAGTGTAGTTGTGCCGACATACGTCATATGACTGAATATTTAAGGACCTGCGACTTGCAAAAACCTGTGATCAGTTGTTATGACAATCTGGAGTAGGATCTGTGAGCTTCTATTGGCTGAAAAGGGACATGTGACCATATGTATGGCAGTTGGGATATGAGTGAAAGACTTGCAGGCTTCTATTGGCTAATGCAGGTCATTTTTTGGGGATATCTCAGGAACGGTAAGTCCTAGAGAGGTGAGACCTGGTCTAAAATCTTCCCAGACACCTGATGTACCTGTCTGCCAAATTTGGTGAAGATAGGTCCAGTCATTTGGTAGCGCATAAAGAACGTCCAGACAGACAGACGTCTAGACAGACAGATACTCATTTTATATATATAAGAGATGTATATATACTGTATATATATAAAGGTAAAAAAGGTCAGCAGCACTCTGTAGGTATTCTGGGTGCAAATCCACAAACATTCCTGGACTAGGAGCAGTAAGATAGAAATGACGAAGAATGGGCAGCACTCCGGTCTTGTGGTGAAATTTTTGTGATGTTTATTCACACCCCAAAGCAATGCAGAAGGCTCCATTGAGAGAGCTGAAATTCTGCATTGCTTTGGGGTGTGAATAAACATCACAAAAATTTCACCACAAGACCGGAGTGCTGCCCATTCTTCGTCATTTATATATATATATTTGAAGAAAAGTGAGGATGCAGCACACTACGTGCAGTGGGTGCAGGTCAGGCCAATGTGGACCAGCACCTCGGTCCAATGTAGTAAAAAAGAAAGAAGGCCGGCAGCACTCCAAATATATCAAGAAAGCGTGTAGTTTATTGACCCAGAGTCAGCAGCGACGTTTCAACAGCTTGTTGCTGTCTTTTTCAAGCCCAGTGCACATGTGATACATTCAGACATTATAAAGGTACATCAATCAAGTGAGAATTGATATCAATTGTTACATACAATGTTAAAAATGTCATAAATACAATAATCCCTATTGAAGAACAAAGGCATATGTGATGTCATAAAAAACTGCCGAATACAGTACATATAAAGAATCTAATAATGATTCCATAACATTTTACATATGTGGAAAATTCAATAACAAGTGCTAATCAGTGCAGGTGTATCCTCCGATTAATGTGGAATTAAAACTCACGGTCAGGTGAGAGACTGTATGAAGCCAGCACCACGATCATCTCGGCGTTCCCATTTAGTAACTGCGCATGCGCGAGAGGCAGGGCCGCTGATAGAAATCATGGGGCCCCGTACAGCATACATGACGGGGCCCCCTTCAGCTCCACCCCCTGATCCCTCCTTCAGCCACACCCCTGGCCCCGCCCTTGGCCCCTCCCCAGACGCCGCCTTGAAACAACATGCAGATTTGTCTACAAGTGATATTTATGGCGCTGGGGGGTCGTCTGTGAATGGCGCTGTTATGGAGGGGATCTGTGAATGGCACTGTTATGGAGGGGATCTGTGAATGGCACTTTTATGGAGGGGATCTGTGGATGGCACTGTTATGGAGGGGATCTGTGGATGGCACTGTTATGGAGGGGATCTGTGGATGGCACTGTTATGGAGGGGATCTGTGGATGGCACTGTTATGGAGGGGATCTGTGGATGGCACTGTTATGGAGGGGATCTGTGGATGGCACTGTTATGGAGAGGATCTGTGGATGGCACTGTTATGGAGGGGATCTGTGGATGGAACTGTTATGGAGGGGATCTGTGGATGGAACTGTTATGGGGGGATCTGTGGATGGCACTGTTATGGGGGGATCTGTGGATGACACATACCGTATATAGCATCTTATGCTATGTGTCATCCACAGATACCCCTCCATAACAGTGCCATTCACAGATACCCTCCATAACAGTGCCATCCACAGATCCCCCCCATAACAGTCATCCACAGATCCCCCCATAACAGTGTCATCCACAGATCCCCCCCATAACAGTGTCATCCACAGATCCCCCTCCATAATGGTGCCATCCACAGATCCCCCCCATAAGTGTCATCCACAGACCCCCCGGCCCCCCCCCATAAGTGTCATCCACATGACAGACCCCCCCCCATAACATTGCCATCCACGGATCCCCCGCCCTCCCTATAACAGTGCCGTCATGACGTCATCCATATAGATCCCCCCCCCGCCACTCACAGTAGTATACATTAATAAATCGGTGCAGCCGTGCAGGCTGCAGACAGTAACTTTAATTTTAGCACAGGCACAGCGCTCATCTCTTTACTAAAATACTACCTTACATTCAGCTCCTGCCTCCTCCCTCCACCCTCCAGCCTCCAGTAACAAGTGCGGGCGGCAGCGCTCACTCACTGACGTCACGCGCCTGCGCCGCCTAGTGGGAGGAGCAGGCGTGTGACGTCAGTGAGTGAGTGCTGCCCCCACACTGCCTGCTGTTACTGGAGCCAGCCCACTGACAGCAAAAAAATTAAAATGGCTCGGGAGTCGGCAGCCCGGGCCCCCCTGCCAGCCGGGCCCGGTACAACTGGGCCAGCTGTACTGGCCTATCAGCGGCCCTGGCGAGAGGGATAAGTATCGCGATCCCTCGAGCGTTCGGAGACTAACTATTAACCACATCAAAGATGGCCGAGACTGCCTAACAGCCAGTGTGCGCAGGTCCAGGCTGTGGTAGGGGCCTCCCATCGGTCATCACATGAACACTATCATGTGATCGGATGACATTAAATGTAAACCAATGGCTTATTGCGGATAATGGGTTTAAAAAAATATTATATTGATATGAGGGTTTAGACCGCGATAATCCCGGGATGTCCACTATGTCTAAGTGTGGGCACACTGGATTTTGCGTCTAGTCAACTCAGTATCCTGGCCATAAAAAGACACCTTAGCATACATATAAAGTGGGAAGTGGGTGTCCTATGACAGTGATGAGTCGCGTTGATAGACAGTGATGATAGACTGGTGAAATCTGATGTGGGTAGTGCCAAGACCAGTGTGAGAGCAATGTGTGGCTCCACTCGAACTGGCTGCTACCCTTGCTATCATTGTATAAATTGCAAACTTATGATAAAAGGAAATACATTTCTTAATCCGGTCACCAACAAGATGATTAAGATTGCACAATATTTGACCTGTGACTCATCCTACGTGGTCTACCAACTATCATGCCCATGTGGGTTGTGGTATGTGGGGGAGACCACGTGGGATGTTAAGACACGGTTAAATCCACACCGCTACTCTATCAGGAAAGAGAAATTGGACTTGCCTGTGTGCAAACAATTCAAAGAGGCAGGACACACACAGAATGATTTAAAATTTCGCATATTGGAGCAGATTGAATTGGGTAGACGGGGGGGAGACAGACAAGCTCTCCTGAAGAAGCGTGAATTATTTTGGATCTATACTTTGAAAACGTTAAGACCCAATGGGTTAAATGTTGATTTTAGGGTGGACTAGTATTGTCTCTCACCCCATGTACTGTTTGGTCCGTATTTCTTGCTGTGGGTTGATTGCACATGTATATAGTATAATCAAGTGATTCAACCATTGCTTCTATATGATAGCTTTTTTCAATATTTTCTCTTTTTGTTTTTAGATTCACCATTTTGTTGGGGTCAGGATCGAGGCACTGTGTGATGTGAAGAACACCATTGATCTGGCTGGCTACCCATGGTCTTTTTTATCCACAAATAGGATGGGGAGACTGCTGGTTCAGCGGAGATGTGCAACGTAACCTGTGCTGGTTGGGGAGCCTACCCATATAGATTTTGCATACATATTTATTCTTTGGTTTAATGAGTGATGTTTTCTAGCATTATTGTTCTATGTAATTCTGGCTCTGACACACAGTACATGGGTGGGTGATTGAGGTGATCCTGTGGGGTATGATTGACGGTTCGTGGGGAGTCCCCTGGCGACGTCACCATCCCACCACCACATTTGACACTGGTGGGGACGCTAACGCGACTCATCACTGTCATAGGACACCCACTTCCCACTTTATATGTATGCTAAGGTGTCTTTTTATGGCCAGGATACTGGGTTGACTAGACGCAAAATCCAGTGTGCCCACACTTAGACATAGTGGACATCCCGGGATTATCGCGGTCTAAACCCTCATATCAATATAATATTTTTTTAAACCCATTATCCACAATAAACCATTGGTTTACATTTAATGTCATCCGATCACATGATAGTGTTAGGCAGTCTCGGCCATCTTTGATGTGGTTAATAGTTAGTCTCCGAACGCTCGAGGGATCGCGATACTTATCCCTCTCGCGCATGCGCAGTTACTAAATGGGAACGCCGAGATGATCGTGGTGCTGGCTTCATACAGTCTCTCACCTGACCGTGAGTTTTAATTCCACATTAATCGGAGGATACACCTGCACTGATTAGCACTTGTTATTGAATTTTCCACATATGTAAAATGTTATGGAATCATTATTAGATTCTTTATATGTACTGTATTCGGCAGTTTTTTTATGACATCACATATGCCTTTGTTCTTCAATAGGGATTATTGTATTTATGAAATTTTGAACATTGTATGTAACAATTGATATCAATTCTCACTTGATTGATGTACCTTTATAATGTCTGAATGTATCACATGTGCACTGGGCTTGAAAAAGACAGCAACAAGCTGTTTAAACGTCGTTGCTGACTCTGGGTCAATAAACTACACGCTTTCTTGATATATTTGGAGTGCTGCCGGCCTTCTTTTTTATATATATATATATATATATATATATATATACATATACACAGTGCCTTGCAAAAGTATTCCCTCCACTTGACTTTTTCCATATTTTGTTACATTACAGCCTTAAGTTCAATGTTTTGTTAATCTGAATTTTATGTGATGGATAAGAAAACAATAGTCTAAGTTGGTGACGTGAAATGAGAAAAATATATAAATAAAACTATTGTTTAGAAATAGAAAACAGAAAATTGGCATGTGCATATGTATTCACCCCCTTTGTTAGCAAGCCCATAAAAAGCTCTAGTGCCACTAACCAAACACTGCCATGAAGACCAAGGAACTCTCCAAACAAGAAAGGGACAATACCCAATATATGCCCCAACCAGGGATTCTTATACTACTCAAAGAGTAAATAACCAGCATAAGCCTATGGTAAACACCATAATATGAAACCTACAAATAACTACCAACAATGAATTAATGTCATTTTATTACATGATTACAAATATCTCACAAACATGATTAAAAGAACATAGGTGCAGGAAAAAAGCGACATCATCTGAAGAATAAACACTGCAGATACTGCGTCCATAAATCAGTCCATCTGTATACACATGATTGACAATAAAGTGCAAGTGCAAAAGCCATGTTCATTCACAATCAAAAGGACATTGAACGGTTACCCATGCTGTGCTTCCTCCAGGATGGTTTCGGCGAACCTTCGTCTGACGGTGGCGTCATCACTGGGGGACACAGGTTAAATACACCAGCCAACCAATCACCAAATATAAAATGATTATCTTACTCTATATCATCTGTGTAACTCTGGGACTAAGATGCGGTCGCACCAAACGGCGTTCGGGGTCATGTGATCTGCGTTGTACCACGTGATCGCAGCCGTGGTCACTTGATGATGATGTCAGCACAGAATCGCGTCACATAGTATCGCGAGTCCGTGCCTGCACCATTATTTGAAACATTGCGCATGTCAGACCTGATAGTTGTTGGATTTGCCGCATATTCTATATAAGTAAGAGATAGAATCATGGGAACAAGTAAAGAAATAGATAATTATGAATGAAATGACAATACTGATGAGAAATAAGAAAAGAGAGGAGGGCTACCCAAAAATAAGTAAAGTAGAATAAAAGACATAATTGGAATATATTATAATTCATAAATTAAATGTGATTATATACAAAAATATAAATTATATATAAAATACAAAATATATCCATTCCATAGGATCATCCGTGCTATATCACTCATTATATAACACAATTGTAAACGTGATAAATATATTATATATAAAAATATATATATCCAAAGTATATATAAAATTTATATACATATAAATATGTGAAAATATATAAAACTATATACAAAAAATATATATGCAAAATAAATAATACACAATGAATAATAAATAATGCACCATAGTGTAAGCAATGTGATGAATGAAAAAGTGCAAAAATACATGAAAGAAATTCATGAGAAAAATGAAGAATATATATAAAAAAGTGAATGAATGAATAAATGTGACATATGATATTTGATGCATGCAAATAGTGATGCAAATAAATGATTGTGAAAAAGCGAATTAATATATATTAATACTGCTTCAAAATGTGACTGAAAACATGATTACAAATCTTGTGACGAAGTGACCATACACAAACATTAAGTTAACTATGTCACCATACCAACAAATACCTATTGTATTACCCACTAAACCCTGTATACGACCACACATAACTTTGTGTGTCATACTATTAAGATAGTGGTGAATACACCTATACTACACAATAAAAAATGATAAATAAAAAATCATGATAAAAAAAAACGCCACACACTCTCACATTCCTCCACATACTAACCATATCCCATGAGACTATATTCACCACCCCACTCCAAAAAGACTCCTATAAATACCAGAGAGTCACAGATTACACATTGTACGAATAACGTATATTATTTGTGGTACGTATATGCCAAAGTGAACCCCATAGATGACCTAAAGGGGGTCATGATTTGTTAAAATTCATATAGTGAAAGCATTAAAAACAAGATCTTTTGGAATGTGGAGACCCAGAAAAAAAAAATCACCATAAATTAAACCTATAAAAATTATGAAAAACCTGTGGATTCGTTTAAACCATTTGGGCGTATGGTATTTAGTTTCCAAATCCACTTGCATTCAAGCTGTGCCAATCTTTTTGATATATCCCCACCTCGGACATTTTTCAAGACACAATCAATCGCCCGAACCTTCAAACTCATGGGGTTACAACCATGATGTAACTTAAAATGTCTTGCCACAGGTTTTAGATTATTGGATCTTTCTCATTGGTTGCTGACATAATATCTCTAACATGTTCACGTACCCTAACTTTCAATTCCCTTGTGGTTAGACCCACATAAATTCTCGGGCAGGGACATGTCGTGTAATAAATAACTGCTGTACTTGTACATGTTAGATACTGTGTTATTTGAAATGTTTTTTTCATGAGTCGAATCATGGAAAGAAGTAGCTCTCTCCATTTTGAACAGGCAATGTATTTTCCACATAGGAAAAAAAAAACATCTTGGTTTACTCACCCCTGGAAACATTGGCGGAATTTGTTTTGAAAACAAACTCCGAACCAGAACCAGAACCAGATGATCTCTCAAGTTTTTAGAACATTTTGCCGTTACTAGTGGACCAGAGGATAGATATTTAGCAAGAATGGGGTCAAAACTTTTTTTAAATGTCCTTCATCTCGAACCATCTACAATGATAGCCCGTAATGAATCTTGCCTTGTTGTCACTTGACCTTTGTCTCTCTGCGAACAAAAGATCATGACGAGAACATGTCCTTGCTCTTCTGTATGCTTTTTTTGATCGAACGTTGACTGTACCCACGGCTTGTAAACCTCTGTTTCAGATCATTTGCCTGTTGCTCAAACATCGGGTCCGTTGAACATATCCTCCAAGCTCGTAAAAATTGTCCGGTCGGAATTGAGTTAATCATCTGTGGAGGATGGGATGAAGATGCATGTAAGTAAGCATAAACAGATGTTGGTTTCCTAAAAACATTTGTTAAAATAGAGCCATCCACACCCCTTTCCAATTGGACATCCAAAAACTCAATGGAGTTCTGGTCAAATTTGTATGTCAGTTTAATATTCTTGGAGTTATTGTTCAATATCTCAAAAAAATCTTGTAATTCAATTCAGTTTCCCTGCCAGATGGTGAATACATCGTCAATGTACCGCGCCCCAAAAATGGCGTGGTCCATCGAAATGCACCGATCTGACAGGAACAGGTCCCTCTCCCAGAGCCCCAGGAACAAATTTGCGTACAAGGGCGCACAAGGCGCCCCCATCGCAGTCCCCTGGAGCTGCAGGTAGAAGGACCCGCCAAAAGTAAAAAAATTGTGTGTCAAAACAAAGGATAAAAGATCCAACAAAAATCCCCTCTTGTCGACATCTAGATTCTCTTGTATTAGAAAAAATTCCACTGCCTGAATCCTGTCTTGATGTCTAATACTGATATATAGGGACTCGACATCGCAGGTTACCATCAATGTATCCTCCCCAAGGTGAATCCCCTCAATTTTCCGCTGAAAATCAGTAGTGTCCTTGATGTGCGAAGGAAGATTGGCTACAATATTCTTAAATTGAGAATCCAAATATCGTCCTACCTTTTCAGTCAGGCTTCCTCTGCCTGAGATGATGGGCCTACCAGGGGGAATTC